>NC_092423.1:140096772-140399220 GCF_036169615.1 Heliangelus exortis | reverse complement strand
CACAATAGCATGGTGCAGCATTAGTTCACATTTTAAGTGTAACTATATGAAGTGACAGAATGAAAAAACAGTTAACAAAAGCTGGATGCTGAAAAAGAATAGTCTAACTATAGCCTACTATAAATTCTGTATATGAACAGCAATGCTTTATTTTTTGCATTTTTGCTGGTATTTCCATCATTCAATTTCTGAAGTTGATTGACTTGCCATGAACCCAAGGAGAAGTTCAGACTGAAAAGAAAATAACACATATTTCACATTCCTCGAACTAGATCCACTGTTTAAAAGAAACCCTCATGTTGCATATCCAGCACTCACTTTGACCAGTGAAAGATGAATACTCTCTTACTCATACAGTGAATAAATATTATCTATTTTGCATTTAGTTCCAGTAATCTGAGGAATGAAATTCTTTTGGGGATCAGAAGATAACACTTGATGAACAGGTTGATGACAAAAAAGAAAGACAGTGAAACATAGCAGCTGTCTGAAAGCACAGAAAAGTTCAGAAGGTTAAAAAGGTTGAGCCACTTTTCTCACAAGTAAGATTATAGATAAACAGAAAGCAATTTTCCTCACTATCTGTGACAGTAAAAGTTAACGCCCGATGAAGTGACTTGTTGCAATCTCAGAAAACACAAACAATATATCTACAATACCTGTAAAATATCTAGGCAGAGTACTGCACACCCAAAGGTAGGCAGCATTGTAGACATGTTCAAATTTTGTAATAGAATAAGGAGGTTAAACAGGAGTTTAATACCACAGCTGAAAAGAAAAATGAACATGTATTTACAAATGTCTTGGAGACTATGCATCAATGCAGCTGTAGAGTACTAATGATGAAAGACCTGAAAGGCTTTACAGGACAGAGGGAAATGGAATTTGACCAAAAGGTGTTGGATTAGCAATGAGAAAAGCCACAGTCAGAATGCAGGGACACAGAGAAAGACTCAATAAAAAAGGTAAAGCATAAAACCATCTCTTAAGATGAGTCCTGCCCCAGGTTCTTCTGTCTTTAGGGCAAGAGGTCAATTTATGTGAAATTCTATATGTGAATTATCTACAGGTATCACATCAGTGCCAAGAAAAAAAGTTGTGGGTTTTTTTGTTGTTGTTATTTGGGTGGTATTTTTTTGTTTGTTTGGTGTTGTTTTGTGGTTTTGTTTTGTTTTGTGTTTTGTTTGGGTTTTTTTGATTTTTTTTTTTTTTTTTTTTTTTTTTTTGTAAGAAGGAAAGACAGAGGGTTCAGTGTACCCTGTATTACACATAAAAGCAACCACAACCAACAAAGCAGTGGTGGAACTAATTAGTTCTAATGGAGGCTCTTAAAATTTCTCTCATGAGTAAACATTCATTATCAGCAGCACCAAGCTGAACATGTTGTCTTGGCAGTGCTGGGTTATTGGTTGGACTTGATGACCTTAAAGGTCTTTTCCAGCTGAAATGGTTTCATGAACCAGGCACCTTTTTTCTACCCATGTGGAAGCTATCCCTACAAATGTGTTGGTTTTCATCCCATCACAATAGCTAAGCCAAAATCATGCTGTATCTGTCAGTAATGTCCTCAAAAAATTGAAGTTAAGCCCAGTGGAAAAGAAAGAAACTAATTTACAAACTTTTTCCATACCCCAAGTCTGAAGAGTTCATGAACAGAGCTACTCAAGACCATGCACCTATGTGATAATTACAAAGGTACAATTTATGACTGATAAAAGCTGCAATCCCCAGAGAGAAGGTTTCCTGGAAATGGAAATTAAATGTCAAATATTCTGAAAATTTAGTATAGTGGATGTGAAAACTGGGGTGAGAAAGCCTGCCTCTGCAAATACTAAGTGGAGTTCATACCACTGGGGTACCATAAGAACCTGAAATTTCCCAGTGAAAAAAGGAAGATTCACTGAAATTTTACCTGAGTTGAGGTTATCCTCATCACAGACATGATTGCATCTACTTAGCACCAGAGAACTCAGGAAGCTCACTACAGTTTCAAAAAGGGGAAAAAGTCACAAGCATCTGTTCTCTGCCTGTCTCACTCCCAGGACAGGGAAGTTACTCATATTAAAATATTACCACATGTTCATTGACACCTGAAGGAAGATTTCCTCCTTATGTGGATGCAGAAGGCAAGTTTAAACCATCCCTTAAAAAACTTTAGTGGAGTGCAGGAAATTATGTAAATCATCCAATCAAACAAACTCCTGAAGGATTTACATGGAGTACCAATCCCACAGGAAAACTTTTTTACTCTTTTAAGGTGACCAGGTGTCAGTGATACCTGGGAGGGGAAAAAACCCAACAAAACCAAACAGAAAAAAACAGTGAACAAATCATCTGAACACTTAAAGCCAGGGCAGTAGGGTTATCCACAGAGCTTCAGACATGGTAAAAATTATCTTTCCCATTTGAAATGGAGAGAAGAGGTGATGGTTTCAACAACCTCCATGACCTGTGCTGGCTCAGACAGATCTTACTGCCTACCGGAGACCAAGCACAGTACTTGAGAAGAATAGGGCACCAAATTCTATAAGCCTGAAGACTTTTTGACCAACACAGTAAATTCACATTTCCCAGTATCTTCCTGGAACTGAAAGTGATTAATGAAACCCTAGCAACAAAGCTATTTCATTAGCTGTGTTCTTTCCAAAACACAGAATAGTTCTTCACATTATTACGGGCGTGAATGCAGCCCAAGTGATGGTGTGAAGAAAGGTAGGTGTTAATTTGGATTTATTCATGCTGGCAAGGAGGGGTAATACCAGAGGAGAAAACCCCCAGCTTGTTTAAAGGAGGCTTAAAGTCTCAAGTCTTAGTGATCCAGGAGCTGTATATAAAAAAGCTGGCCTCATATCTTTCCGATTGTGTATCTAAACAAAACAGGCAAGGGACTATTCTATAGAAATAGTAAGTAGAGTAAGCAATATTGTGGAGCTTATATCCATACAGATAATTCCCCAGCTCCACGGCCATGGCACCAGCACAAAATGTTCAAACCCACAACTGCTGCTCTATGTTTGCCCCAAACCATCCCAGAGCAGGCACTGGGCAGCCACTGCCTGTGGGCAGGCACTAATTGGTATGGGCCAAAACTGTATTCAGGAGAATGCTAATCATTTAAAAGTATGGACATGTGCAGGGTACAGCACAGCCTCTTGTCATGATGCTGTTTTGTTTGCAACCTTTAGAGTCTTGTCAAGGTAGGATCAAATCATGGGGAAATCAGATTGGATTCACAATGTGGCTTTTGAGACATTTGCATGACAACGGGAAGTGCCAGAAGACTGGAGGAAGCACAGTGATCCTTCAGAGACAAGTTCCACAGGAATGGAGAGCTGAGACTCTTGCAAGATTACTCCTGGGTTCTGCAGTGAAACGCAGTAGAGTCATCACCAGAGTTATCAGGACTGGTCAGATGTTTGGTGGAGCAGAGCCCTGACCTTTGTTATTTCCTGTTTTTAATTTAATGGAAATTGCTCCCTACACAGGCAAACACATACTTGTCCACACACACCAGCCACAGTTAGTGATGCAGATAAGTAACTCGGCATATTCTGTGTGTTATACTGGAATTCAGATAATTTCAGGGGCTCTTTTTAAAAACGTCCTGGAGAAGGGTAGAAATATTAACATTTGAACATTAGTCCTGCAAACAATTAAGTCACATACATATATTTAGTCATATAATTCCCCAAGAAATACAAAATTTGCTTCAGCTAAGCAGATGGCTATTAACTTCAGGATAGCTAGGTAAAGTATTTTATAAAAAACTGATAATGTCTGATGTGAAATGAACTGCTTAGCAGGAAGAGATTTTTGTATTTGGTCAGAAGATGGGCAGTTGCCTGAATCAAATGCAGTGATCTGTTTATCTCTTTAGGACTGACTTTTGCTTTGGGCAAAGATTTTATTTTATTTAAATTATTGATTTGGGAATACACAAGAACTGCTGCAAATGGAAGTGTCAATGCCTATTGCAGTTTCTGTAGCCTTATTTCAACTATGCTGGCAAATGAATCAGACTGTTCACCTAAAGTGTCTGCTTCTTCTTGCCAGGGAAACAAAAAAGTCCTTCTATATGATTATTGACATCACAAGTGGACTTCCAAGTTAGGTAAGTTGTCTGGGAATGCATAGAACAGATAAATATAGTCTGTAAAAAGTGCAGCAGAAAACATGTTTTAGATAAGTCAGGTGATAATAACCCTGCACAAAAGCAGTTGTTTGTTTCCTAAGGTGCCATTGGTGCCTTTTCACTTTTGCAAACAAAATCGTTCCAGTTGCTTATTCAGAGGGTACTTGATTCCCATGTGCCAGTGCTTACCTTACTGTCAGAATATTTGCAAGCCAAAGTTGCTTGAAATACACAGCATTTCATTTGAGTCACCATTTCCTTTAGGAAACATTCAGTTCCTAAAAATGGAAAGGACTCCATTTAATGATTAACCATCAAAATACATTCCCACTTTATAATCACCTACAGAAAGGGCAAATCACTGACTGGTATACTCTCTAAACATCTCATTTCAAGAAAATAGAATATAATCATCTAATGCTGCCAAAGAAAATAAAAACTGGAATATTTTATAGAAAGCTTCTGTTGTGATAGAAATTGTCCTGTCCTCCCTATCTCAGGGTGTATCATTTCCTACCAAACTTCAGCTCTTTGCCCCCAGCAACTCACTTTTAGCTCTTTCAGTACTAAGAAGCTTTACTTAGTGAGATTTGTTTTCTTCCTCTAAGGACATTTTGATATAGGACTGTTGTTTTATGCATCTTTATTTCAATAAATAAAGCTGATTGTTGCTGGGTTTGCTTTTCTGTTTTCAGTATTTTTACATGGGTATAACAGATGGAGCTGCTAGCAACAGAGAGATAAGGTTTCTTAATGTTTTCCATGATAAGTTTCTGTTTTCACTTGCTTATATCTCATATTATCCACTTGTGCTGAAGCATTTCATGCTTGCTCCTTGTCTCAGATTGATTTTTTTCTCCCTGATTTTCAATGAAAATTATTCTTTTTCTTCTGAGAATCAAAAAGGAAATAAATATATTTCCTAATGTTAATATCCTTTTTGTAAGGCCTTTGCATATGAGGCAGGAGTGTTGCATTTTTGTAGGAAGGTTTTGATGGGGTGAATTAAATTCACGGGGTCACAACTTTTGATCCATTAGCCAATCTCATAAACAAAAAGGCCACTGTGAACAAAGCCTTTACCTTCCTGGGTAGCACTGGCTTTTGAACTCTGTAGTTTTAGAACAATTCATTTTAAGACATAAAATAACCTGGAACTAATGCAACCACAGAAAATGCAAAGTAGAAACTTTAATATCCTACCCCTGGAAGATTTAGCTTGTATACATGCACACACACAGCTATTTGCAGGGCAGATACACAGCTTTACTTTATGAAGATATGCAGCCATGGTCCAGAGATCCCAGGCAAAATGCTGCCACCACTGAAATAGTTGGAATATTTTTCTGCTGACTTTGCTGGAAAAAGTATTGTTTCCTTGGTGAAGCTCCCCGCAATATTATATTTTAAGTAAAGTTATGCAGCTCAGGCTGCTCCTATGCAGAAAATAGAGCTTTTGCCCTCCCTGCTACCACATTCTCTGTACACACCTATGCAGCAGCAGCTCCTGCTCTTTGCTCAGCCATTTCCAGGCACAGAGAAGCACTTGGATGTTTGAAAATTACTGCAGGAGCAGCTGTTTTCCACACCGTTTGGCTGAATGTGTTTAACACTGCTTGGTAAGAAAACCTCCCTTGGCTGCCAGTGCTTTATCCCTGGCCAGCATGCCCTGCAACAGTGCCCAGGACAGTAGCTGTGTACAATATACGTTTCTCTGGGAAATTAAGACCCCCTCCAGGGAATGGAAGCTTTAATAATAACTTAAAAAAAAAAGTAATACAATCAATTAAGATTTTTTTTTATGGTTTAACCCCAGCTGGCAACTCAGCCCCACACAACTACTTGTTGAGTCCTGCCAGAGGGATGGGGGAGAGAATTGGAAAAGTAGAAGTGAGAAAACTTGTGGGATGCAATAAAAGGAGTTCAATAGGTAAAGCGTAAACCATGTGTGCAATCAAAGCAAAACAAGGAATTCAATCACTTCTTCCCATGGGCAGGCAGGTGTTCAGCCCTCTCCAGGAGGGCAAGTCTCAATCACATGTAATGGGTACTTGGGAAGACAAAAACCATCACTCCAAACATCCCCCCTTGCATTCTTCTTGCTCCAGATGTATGTGCTAAGCCATACCCTATCATCATATAGTATGAAATATCCCTTTGGGCAGTTGGGTTCAGCTGTCCCAGTCTCCTACCAATTCCTTGTGCATCCCCAGCCCACTCCCTGGTGGGGTGGGGTGAGAAACAGAAGAGGTGTTGTAAGCACTGCTCAGAGGTAACTGAAACATCTTTGTGTTATCAACACTCTTCTCAGCACACACAGTCCCATACAAGCTACTCTGAAGAAAATTAACTCTACTCCAGTGAAAACTAGCTCAATTTCTGAAGTAATTATTCTAAAGATCGGTCTATACAATTGAAATTAATCAGTTATAATAATTAGCCTTTCAATTTGGGTGTTTGGTTAATTATGTAAATGTTTACCATGGCCATTTTCAAACTAAACTAACATCCATTCAAAAATTCCCCTCAAGGTAAGAGATTGTACCACAAATTAAAGAGTTCACATGTTTAATATATGTCAGTATCTTTTCAAGGACATTTTTATAACATATGCAAATGTCCTGAAGAATCTTAACTGTTGTAAATTCTGATCCCATCCTTAAGATCCAAATCATAGAGCTCAATATGTGCTGTGGGCAGTTGTTTGGCTTTTTTAAAATTTATTTTCACTGACCAGCTCCTCCACCAGTTTAACTAAATTAGTGAGGTTGCTGAAATACAGTGCACCCGGGACCATGCTCTGGGACTGCTCAGGAACTGGAGTGAAGGCAGAATGCAGCTTGATTATTAAATGTAGTGGTTCACCAGGGACACAGGAAGATTAGGAATCCACAGTCCTCACTGCTTGCCATTTACTTTCCAGTTAGAAACCAAGGTTGGTATTAGCCTATAAAATCTTGGAGCTTTTTTCAGAAGAGAGAGCATTATTCTCCTTATGATGAACAGCTAGAGTAAGGCCCAGTGACCAAGCAAGACATGCAGGATTAATTATATTATATGAACTAAAAGGGATACTGGCCTCCAACCAGGCTACCATGCTTCCAAGTGCCCATATTCCAAGAATTACTGTTAAAGACATAGTATTAGCACATAATTTTTTCATATTTTTAGCACATGAGTATTAGAGTTTGAGGTTTGACTTTACAGCACTGGGGCAGCTCTCAATATCAAAGTTATGGCACAACATCATAGAGTTTTTCATAGGTTGGAAAAGACCCTTACAATCATCAAGTTGAACTGTTAACCTAGGACACTGCCAAGTCCACCACTAAACCATGTTCCTAAGCACCTCATCTATGTGTCTTGCAGCCTGTTCCAGTGTTTGACAACCCTTTTAGTAGAGAAACGTTTCCTAGTATTCAATCTAAACCTCTCCTCATACAACTTGGAGCTGTTCTTGTCATCCTACCACACACCAAACTCATCAGTGGCATGCAGCATAGAGGAGAGCTCCAGTGCCAGCCCTTCCCTGGGCTGCAGCCTTGCAGGGACAACTGCTCCCACCTGGGCCCTCCATGGCCACAGCTCCTGCATGAAATATCCCCTGGTGCTGCCTGGGGCCCTCCTTGGGATGCAGGGTGGGTCTCTGCTCCAACGGGGTCTCTCCAAGGACAGTTGTGACCACTCTGTTGTCCCACAGAGTGAATGTGGAACTCATTCTGAAAAACCCATGGGAGGTGCTGTGGCTCAGAGAAAAGCACCTGGCTCCAGCCTTCATGCAAAGCTGGGACAAGAGGCACTTGCCTGGGGATGTGTGCTTGGGTCCTGCAGCAGCTCCTGTGCAGGTGGCTGCAGACAAGTGGTCAGAGGGTAAGTAAGAGAATCATCAGAAAAATGGAATAACGAGTTAGGAAGAACCTAGAACAAGGAAACATAAAATGCAGCAGCAGTTCCTGGCTGCAGAAATGTTATAAATCAGGTACATTTATATGAATTCTTTACACCAAGCTGGGCTCAGTTGCACACATAGGACTAGCCATGACTTACATGATTTCCAGCTTACGCAGCATCAGCCATAGATTCCTTATTACACAGTTATTTTCCTCATGATGTCTGCCACAGACGATAAAACTAAACAAATGGGTGAGTATAATTCATTCAGTGGTTTATGAACCTGCAGTCCCACAGAGCCAGTAGGATATGGCAATCCAAACTGCAGTGCTGCTAAAACTGTGGAACAAAAAGCAGTACAAGAGCACTAGCTTATAAGCTACTAGCTTATAAAGATTTATTCCAGGGAGCTGGATGTGCTATGGGACTGATGTTGCTCCCTTCCTTTCTGTGTTTGTTTTCTTTACTATAAAACATTTACCTATAAACAACAAAACAAGGCACTATAATTTCAATGGACATAGGTTTATTTAGGATTTTGGAAGGTTTCAAGGTGTCTAGGTTAATGATTTTTTTTTGAATCCAGTTTGATCCTTTGAAAGTTGTAGTGGTACAACAGATATGTGCGTAACACAGTTTTTTCTGTTCTTACTGTACTTTAATAGAAAAGAAAAATTGGAAAATCTGAGGTGAGCTATAGATTTGTTGTCCAGTTGAGATCATTGTTAACTTGGTGCTGATTTTATACAAAAACGGTTACAGCAAAGATAGCTGAATTACACAGGCATAGTTCTGTCTGGGATTTTAATGTAAAAAAAGGAAGCAAAAGAAGAGAGAATATCACACAATGCTCAGATAGAAATGCCAGGGTAGGGTACTCATTGTAAAACTGACTTGAGTTCACCAGAAATACCCAGACTGGTACTGAGGACATTTGCAAATACAAGCTAATGCCTTTCAGGATTAGTTTTTAAACACACAATGATGCAAATGTTTATTTATCCACAGAACAGCATACTGTTAGTATTGAACGTGCCAAAGTACGCTTCGGCACCAACCCGATGACAAAGCCTTGTCTGAGAGATACCAATCAGTCTGGGGAGCTGAAGAGAGACAGAAGAGGTTTAAAAATGAAGGGGATCTGTCCTCTGAGGCAGACACAAAATATTCATTAACAGTTACCACCACACGGTTCTCTCCATCCTGTCTCCTGTACTGCAATGAAACTGGAGCAAAATATAGTTTGAGGATATATTGATTACCCTGCTCCTGGCAAAAAAGGTTCAAAATGGCCAGAACATTTTGTTTGTGTATATTTTCTGTGTACAGATTTAGGGTCTAGGAAGCAGTTCAGAGCATGCATCTTTATTTGCTCAGTTTCTAAGAACAACAAAGCACCCTGCACAACATCTGTACCCACGTCCGATTTACACCACAACGCCCACATTAAAAAAATAAGATTCTTGCAAAAATACAACGGTGTTGTGGGATGGCACAGATCAGTACCCACCAGGTCTCCTTACGCCTCAGATTTTAAGGCAATTCTTAACAACTTCACCAGTTACAGTGAAGCTTACTTTAGTCATTTGTAATGGGTCCTAATGAAGCACAACACTGCTGCAGATACTGTTGAAAAAGACTCCACCACCCCTTCAAACACTGGGATATTGGAGGGGGATTAGTGTGCAATTATATACAGTTTTGTCCCCAGAAGTGTGCTGGAGAGCTCGTGGTTCATCACAAAGACCAAATTACCATCATACATTCCCCAAAGGTTCCATGGACAGGTTTCCTGTTTGACTTTGGCATTGCTCGAAAGACCAAGAGATTTTCCTGTGGGCTGAGGAGCAGTTATGCAGCTGATAGCAGGCTGGAGAAATACAGTAACATGGCAGAAATATGTCACGCATGAGAAGAAACTCTTGCTGTTACCATACTTTTAGAATGAGCATCTTCAGTTATTCAACTTCTATTTTAAAAAGTCATCATACCTTCTTTAATAAGAAATTCCTATTTACAAGCCCTCAAATTCTTAGCTTTTTTTCACATGTTATAATGGAAAACCCCATCCACAAAAAAAGTATGTGGATATTAATAAGGAACATAATACTGTAAAATGGCAAAACTTATTTAAGTTATCAGATTCATGAAATTAGTTACAGTGTTATCTGTCCAAAATTACTTTTAATCAAGAAACTCCACATTCTCATTACTAAGTTAGTAGTCCCCCATTGGCATACTGCAATATGTTGGAGTTGTCCAAATTCAGCTGCAGGAGATCAGATGGAGTAGGGAGGACTGGTGTGCACAGAAAATGCTCTATACATAGCTTCATCATTAAAATTTCCCTAGCATGAGTAGAAAACTTATTAAATTCCCAATAAAAAATATTTAAATGTCATTAAAAAGTTTCAGTTCTATCATAATTCTCCTTAATGGTGAAAATTTCAGTGCTGGTTCTCAGTCCTGAAATTGCATTTTCAAAGAACCCTGTGCTTTAAGTCCCAAATTGCCTAATTACCATATTTATTGCTGGATTCTGTTTTCTAATCCCTGATGACTTTGTCAGATATATTTATGTTCCCTTCATTTTATTCTCATGCAAGAAGGACATACAGGAGGTAGTAAGGATGACATGTTGGAACCTGAGTCCAGCAAGTGGCTGTTATCACACAATATTAATATCTATTTAGCTACCCAGTAGCAAAGATTCTGCAAACTATACAGACCTGCAGATGAAATATCATAGCAGTTACTTTCTGCTTAACATTCATCAGTGTTACACTCACAGGATGGTAATTGTAATTGATATAAATTAAACCTAAAGAGTAAACCATCCAGTCTCCAGTTGACAACACAAAAAGCACTTTTATTTCATTGAAGATTTGAAGAACAATTCATCTATTCTCAGCTTCCTTTAATTAAAACATTGCCAGAAAAAATTTAATTCAAGGCAAGAGGAGGGATAAAATATTAATAAAAGCAAGCATCCAGGCAGTCCAAGAGTAATAAAATCTTTAAAATGTTCAAAGAAATGCTCTAGTTTTATTTAGCTCCTATAAATTTAAGAGGGGGAAAAGGAGAGGAGGAACTAATTTCTTGTTGTTTAAACTAAGGTCTCATTAAACTAAAGTTCTCCTTTAAACCTGAGTGTATAAAAATGCCATGATAACATTACACATTTATAGTCCTTTCATAGATTGACTATCATTAATCAACAACTCTCACTAAGCCAACATTTCCTACCTTCTAACCTTGTCCGCTCAACTCACAACCTGACAAGTTATCTGGTTTTACCATCTTGTAACTAATTGTTCAGATCCCAATATTTTCTCCCTTTTCATATTGAAAATGAAATTTAAGTGCATGGAACTTCTGCAAATTAAAGATTTTAAAGAGATTGACTGCTAGCCTCAATCAAGCACGTCTTGTTTCAACTTCACTCTCATTATAACAAAAGCACAAAACATTGGATTAGCTATACCTTTTGACCCCCAAACCACAAAAGTTCTTGTGTTAGAAATATCAAAATACTGAAATACCAAAATACTGAAATACCAAAATAAAATGTTGGCAGTTCAAAAATAATTGAGACAAAACACTATTTGAAAATTACTCTCTCTTGAACCATGCCGGGATTTGGGGATGTAAAAAAGGAACTGCAAATGGACCTTGCAGTTAAAAGCTACCCAGTCACCATTTTGCAGATCACATGATGAAACTAATGGTCATTAAAAACTACCCCTTTCTGGCTGTGACAGTAAATAATAAAATTAATAATGAGAAAATAAAACCCATCACTTATTCCTATTGAAACACTAACTCTACAGGCTTGAGGGAAGGTAAAATTTACTGTATTCATTACAATCAACAGATTTAACTCTGAAAAAACAAGGCAGGTCTCTGAAACTATAGATTTCCATTCCTAACTCTGATTTCAGCAGAGAAGATTTTCTAAACTAGAAGCAAAGTCAAGATGTGTTATTTGAATGTAATAAAATAATGGATTGTAAAATATTCAGAATTTGGGTTGGTCTCGTGGAGCTAAACGTCAAGGTCTGATGCAGGGTCTATGCTGTCCCAGAGGTGACAGTAATCAGAATAAGGTGGCTAACTTATTTTTTAGTTAGAGACTTATATGAACATAAATGAACTCCTAATAATTACTGAATTAAAAACTATATGCCAGAGAACACTTTATAAAAATAATGGAAAAATGAAAGACAAAGGATGAACTAACTGTAGGAACTTAAAAAAATATTCTGATGCATTTAAGAGGATTTTTTCTCCTTGCCTTCTCTTTCTGCAGAAATCTCCTTCATGTATCAGTTCAGTTGTCTTCAAATTTTAATCAAATGCAGGTAATATTTTTGGAAGCTATGAATACTTTTAAAATATGTTTTACATGCATACTTTACAGGATATATATTAGAAAGGTAAAGTATGTAAACCCATACTGGGCAAAAAAGAAGGTAATTAGCATTTGTTGGATTTCTGATAATAATACTTGAATGGATAATACATAAATGTAATTACATGAATCACACATTGGTTTTAACAGATCAAATCTGCTCCTTTCTCAAGAATGGTAAAATTACTACGTTCAAGAAGAACAAAGTTATTATTTCATTTGCCAGGGTAATAAACTCTGGTTACAAACACTTCTTTGATGTCAAGCAGTTTAGACATTTGCTGCTCTTTTGGTTTGTTGAATAATGGGCTGCATTGATAGTCACTGATTTCAGAAGCTGCACTTAATGTCTGAGACCAGCTTAGATTCACTGCATACAATTTGCTACTTAATTTGAAAAATATGACCAGAAAATAACTAAAACATATGGAAAAAAACTCATGGAAAAATGGCCAGTATATTAAACTAGACAATCATAGAATCATGGAATTGGCTGGGTTGGAAGGGACCTCAGAGATTATCAAGTCCAACCCTTAATTTTCCACTGCGCTAAGAAACCTGGGGGAATTTTTTTTTATACATGCTTGAAATGTCAGGCAGGCTAGAAGTTGGGAACAGGATCAGCCTATGAGATATTTCATAAACTCCTGGCCACAAATAATTTTCTGTCCAGCCAGCAAACAAAAATTGGGCTCTCATCAGAGAAGCTCCCACTGTATTTCTATAATCAAAGAAGGGTTAATTCTATTCCGCCCAGATTATCTTTAACTCTGACTTGACTTTCTCAGCAATCTCCTCACTCCACTGATTTTTTTTAAGTTGGCAGGACTTGAGTGAAATTGTACCTTCACAGTGCTTTCACTTAAAAGATAAGACTTTCTGTCTTTGAGGGTAATTTCAGAGCGTGTTGGTCTTATGAGTTCCCTACCTACCTCATAGGTACCCTGGAGTATGTAGTTAAGAGCAGCTTGCAGAGTGGAGTGAAAACTACGGATGAAGGCTCTCTGATGTGAATTATTATTAGAATAAGGAAACTAGCATAGATGACCAAGGTAAAAAACCTAAAACTGTATCTTGCTATCAAGAAGAGGGGTCATAGAAGCTACCAAAACAATAACTGAAATTATTAAAGCTATAAATAAAGCTAGAGAGGAAAAAAATATCTGTAATCATGGTAGCACACAAAGCCTATTTGTAGTCATCTGATCTTTGATGCCTAAGGCAGGACATAGGTCTCATGAGACTCCCTATGTGGTCAATGAAGAGAGAAGGCAATTCAGCCAAGAGATCAATTTATGTGCCTAAATAAGCCTGGAAAGTCAAGAGTGCCTCTTCCTCCCCAGACTGCTCACACAGTCAAGGTAAAAAAGCTTTCAGATTTAAACAGCTCAGCTGGATGCTTCAAGCCATGCAGTGTAGATCCCCCAAGGACCTCAGACACTGGAAGGGTCCAGCTACACTGTAAATGATATAAAGATGCATGAAGCAGCTCTTCTTCAGGGCATGCAGAGTCAAGACAGCAGCCAGAGCAGAGAAAAAGAGGATATAGTGGAGGTGGAAGAATAGAAGCAGTGATCTCAGCCAGGACAAAGACCTGGCCCGGTCTCATGGGCAACTTCTGCTCTGTGCCCCATTGCAAGAGAGAGTCCTCAAATTAAAGGTGTTTTGTCACTGACAGGTCTGATTTTTTATCTTGAGGCAAGCAAGGTGAGTGTTCTGCTTTCTGATCCCAAAGCACTCTACCTTCTCTCCAAATAGTTAACAAAACACTGAAAGGAGGATTGGGTGGATTTTTTAATCATGCTAATCCCCATTTCAGTGGCTAGGGGAGTACTGTTTACAGTAAAAATATTTGTTTACAGAGGCAAATGGTCCCACTGCCCATGACACTCAGTGCCATGATCTAGTAACCACAGTGGCAGTGGATTAAGGGTTGGACTTCATGTTCTCAGAGATCCTTTCCAACCCAGATGATTCTGTGCTTCTGTGACACAGCACAGAACTGAACTGAAATCTCTGAAGTCAGAGGCTGTCTCATTTCTAGGGAGCTGGCATTAATCCTAACACCTTTTGCTTATGAAGGAAGGAACCTCACATATTAAAAAAAAAATCTTATTGCAGCCATGTGAGTAGGGTAAGACAGCAACAAGGAGGCACAGGATGAACATCAGGTAAAGAACAGCCTTTCAAAGTCGTTTCAAAGAAAAGATACTACTGAAGATGCTGACTCAAATGATACCCCTCCAAAAGAATCTAAAACTTGAAAGTCTAGAACAAGCACTTTTTTACAAAGTTAATTTGTTCACAATCCCACAATAATGGAATGTATGCCACAAAAACAGGTTTTAGTATCCAAAAATCAAAACCTTCTCATTTTCTGTATTTTCCTGTTACTACTTAATCTATAGAGAATAATATATCTCTAGAATACTGATTGAAACAATCATTCAGATTTTCTCAAGATTTAATCTGAAATAGCTACAAGACTTCAATTATAACCAGAACATTGTCACATACATATATATAAACACATACTGCTTTAGTCTTCACTTTGTTCGATAAATTACTTTTCAGGATAATAAAATGTATCCTATTTTCAAATTGTTTGCTGCAGCTTTTTGCTGAATCAAAACATCCAGACTTTCCTCAAGTCAAGATTTTGATTATTACTTCTCCTATTGATTTTTAACCTTCACAGTGGTGCTACAGATAATCCTAAGGCTTGTGCTTTTACCAAGTGTCAACTGTATCTCCAAACCCAGCAGACAATGCTTCTAAGCCCAAATCCTTGCAATAAACACTTCCTTTTTCTCACAATCATGAAATACAGCTGATTTTGATGCAGATTTGAAAGATAGAGTAAAAAAAACTTTAAAAGATCTATGTCATGCAAATAGGAAATGTTTTAAAATGTATTGGTGGAAAGAGCTTTATTAGATGACAGCCAATTTGTTCATAGTTTTAGTCCCATTCAGTTGAACAGGTCAATTATGTAGCTGGCAGAATTTTTAAGTGTTTTTTTTTTCTGCTGATACTATGCTGAACATCTTGATCCTTTCATTTGGGCCAGGGACAAGGAAGGAATTAAATCCTCCATCCTCAAATTTCTAAATAAACATAGTTCTCTGCATGTGATTATACAAATGATGTATTTAATGGTCAGGAAAGGAACAGAATCATAGAATCACAGAATGGTTTGGGTTGGAAGGGACCCTAAAGACCATCCAGTTCCAACCCTCCTGCATGGGTAGGGACACCTCCCACCAGACCAGGTTGCTCAAAGCCCCATCCAACCTGGCCTTGAACACTGCCAGGGATGGGGCAGCCACAACTTCCTTGGGCAACCTGTGCCAGTGTCTCACCACCCTCACATTGAAGAATCTCTTCCGAAGGTCTGACCTGAAGCTCCCTTCTTCAAGTTTGAAACCATATCCCCCTGTCCTCTCACTACACACCCATCTAAAAAGCCCAACCCCAGCATTGGTTTAGGCCCCCTTCAGATATTGGAAGGTTGCTATCAGAGCCTTCTTTTCTCCAGGCTGAGCAACCCCAACTTCCTCAGACTGGCTTCATAGAGAAGAGCCCTCTGATCATTTTAGTGGCTCTCATCTGGACACGTTCCAGCAGCTCTGTGTCCTTCTTATGCTGGGGACTCCAGAAGTGGAAACAGTACTCCAGGTGGGGTCTCACAAGAGCAGAGTAGAGGGGGAGAATCCCCTCCCTTGACTGTCTGTCTGTGCTTCTTTTGATGCAGCCCAGGACACAGTTGGCTTTCTGAGCTGCAAGCACACACTGACAGCTCATGTTGAGCTTCTGGTCCACCACCAACCCCAAGTCCTTCTCCTCAGAGCTGTCTGCAATCCTTTCTTTTCCCAGCTAGTATTGGTGCATGGGATTGCCTTGACCTGGGTGCAGAACGTTATACCTAACCTTGTTGAACTTCATGCAGTTTACATGAGTCCACTTCTCAAGCCTGTCAGGGTCCCTCTAGATGGGATTCTTTCCTTCTAGCTTGTTGACTTCACCACACAGTTTGGTTTTATCCGCAAACTTGTTGAAGGTGCATTTGATTCCAGTGTCCATGTTGCTGACAAAGATGTTATTCTCACTGGTCTGAGTACTGACACCTGAGGAATACCACATCTCACATTCCTCCATTTGGACACTGAGCCATTTATCTCAACTCTTTGGGTGCTACCATCCAGCCAGTTCCAGTTATGTAGGTGAATGATTGCACTTTGATTTTTTTGCTATTCCTTCTTGTCTTGCATCATTCCTAACGTTGTGCTTATGTGGGACCTTTGGTGGTCCAACAGTAAATCAGACTTACGAACTGGCTCAAAAGCAACCCAAGAAAAACAGTTTAGGTTTCAAATGGCTTAATTCCTCAATATGTCTCTCAACCCAGCTGTGCAAAGAATTGCTCTAGCACAGCATAAGTAGAACAAGCAGAGACAGCATGAGAGACAAGAATTGCAGACACCCATTTAAGCAGCTTTCCTTCCTAGATTCTTCAGTTTTATTGCCTCTGAAAATATTCCCAAAGCACATACAAATTCCGGACACCATTTCTATTGCACACTATGATTTAGACATTTCTGATTTGATGTCAAGTGATTAACCCCTTCACTTACATAGATTTTTAGTCCCAGGAGATGCCCTTCAGTGCACAAGTTTAAATAAGGTCAACTCATTGTCTAGACAGAATGCCAAGAGCAGGACCTTCACCTTTTGTTCTATAAACCTACTTACACATTTGCCAGATTGATGATCAGCAAGAGGTTTGAGGTTCTTTAATTATGCACTGAATCCCAGCCAGCAAAAAATGTGCTAACTTTTGAAGCATATTCCTTAATGTATGAATTTATTTAATTTGTGCATGTGCTTTTAAATTAGTCATTATGTAAATTCCCTCGATAGCTTAAGAAGAATAAGCTCTGCTATGCTTAAATTTAAATTGTTTTGTGAGACTCAGAAAATGGAACAATCATAAAAGAATACCCATGAGAATGTGCCTGATGAAGGGGTAACCAATATGTTCTAGTCTTTTTTTTTTTTTTTTTTTTAATAACAACCAGCAACTAATACACAGTCATAATTTTTCTCTGATCTTATGAGATGCTGTCTTGGATATCAAGCCTCTGAACTTCAAGTAAAAACCATCAATCATTGTCTAAAAGAAAAAGTCAAGGTACAGCACGGAAGACTATGTTTTTCCACCCACTGCATAGTCTTGTGTTGCTTTTACATACTGCTTTTTCAGGGGAAGTCTCTATTAAGCCAGGGTGTTTCCACTGAACTGGAAAACAGAATGACATTGTAGAGATAAAAATGCCTGATGTGTTCATATTTTCCTTAGAAGAAAACCTGTAGGGCATGCTGAAGTATGTGCAGTTCACTGAAGCTGGTGGACTGTGCTTTTATGGCTCAGCTTATGTTTGTATCTTTTGCTTGAATAAAGACTGTTAATCATCTCCTTTCAAATTTAAGGCCCAATTTTTTTAAACTTGGTTGATGTGAGCTGAGCTGTCTCCACAGAAGCCAAGGATGGTTCTGGACCTACATCATGAGCTGTGCTTTGTCTGTCACATGGAGCAGGGGCAATGCCAGCCCCTCTGAGAGCCCACGCAATGACGGAGGCTTTGCAGCCTCTTTTCTGAATTGTTCCTAAAGGGTGGTATTTCCCTCCAGGAGTAATCCTGTGACTCCAGGTCTTGCAGTTTATTGCCATTCATTGGGTTTACTTCAAGACCTGGTACACCACTTCTGTTCAGGGACCAGAACAAGACCAAACCAGGATACGGCTCCTCTCAGGGTACAAACCTCCAGTGAGCTGATTCCCAGCATTGGGAATTGGAAGAATTATCCCTCATTAACTGCTGTGCCCAGTGGGCCCCCCAAGCAAGCAATCTCTAATCCTTGTTTGAACATATAGTAACTCTCAAAAACTTTTCTGAAAATCCCATGCCACTTTTACCTTTCTCACTAGAACTGTTAAGGTAGTTTAAAAGAAAAGGGTAATGGGAGTGGTTTTCCAGTGCTCTGGAAGAATATTGTGGCTGCCAAGTCATTAGAGAGGTAATCAAACCAGCTGTATTTGTAAATAAACTTAAGTACACTGCAGTATGCTTTATCAAAAGAATTGCTTTTTGGATGACCTTACTGGACACTGTCTTTATCTGTAATGGGAAATTGGTTCAGGCAAAAAAATACATGGTATGTAAAAACTTCCAAATTAAGCTCTCAGAACATAGTAATGAAAAATATTTCTAAATACCAGACTGCTGAAATAAGGAATTAAAAATAGGAATAAAACTATAATTTCTAATGTAAATTGGATTTTTATTTTCAGGAATAATGAGTTGGAGACTGCTTTCTCTCCAAGACAAGAATAGTGAAAGAACTGGGACTACATTTCTGGCATCCTTTGTCAGCATTCCAGCTTGCCTGGGCCTCTCAAAAGCCTCTCTCAGCAGGGAATTTTGCCATCTCCTGTCCTGTTGCCCCATGTCCTTGTAGTAAAAACAGTTAATTAAATAGCCAGCTGTGTCAATTTTATCAGAAAAAAATAATTCCTCTAGCAAGATCAGCACACCAGAGAAGACATGCAGAGAGTGCACTAAATAGATTGAAATCACGGGCAAAGGCCATAGATGGTGCAGACAGAGGTGGAAACCATGTTTCTGTGGCACTGTGATGGTGACTGTTGCTGGCAGTAGCACTGTACAGAAACAGCCTAACCCTTGAGATTGAATTGCTGCTAAAGCATGGAAGAGTTTTTAAGGTGGAACTCAAAGGAGAAAATTGTTTCTGTTTTCTGGCACTTCTGTTCTCCACCCTGCATTCCTTACTCTCCCTGGTAGCAATTTTTTTTTTTATTTCCATGAAGAACATTTGCAAAAGCTCTTTGAGGGGTTTTGGAAGTACAAATAAGCAGTAGTACCAGTCCCATGGTATTTCCTGGTATTTTTATACCCTCATGGTATGTTATTCAATCTAATGAAGTAAGGATCTTAGTAGGACCCCAGAAAACATCAGTTTCAGAGCTGAGACTGAAACTAAGGATTTTCTTTAAGGACAACTAATAGGTTCCCATTCTCCTTCAGTTCTCTTAATAATCAATTGCAATCGTTCCATTAATTAAGGGCTGGAGTGCAGAGACAAGTGACTGCAAGGACAAACACATTGAATGGGGCAGTGGTAGACAGGAGTAGTGCTCCAGATATCTGCCTTGGTAATGCCCTGGTAAAGGCCCATAAGTGCCTATGTTGTCAGACTGTGAAGCTTACCATCTGTGTGGTCAAGTCAGTCTCTAGAGATGCAACCACCATGAAGAAAATACAGAATAAAGACCTTGATCAAGGCACACAGGTTTCAAACCAGCTGGTTTGGGTGGTGGGAAAGTGCTTTTGATGCTGTTTTCCTGAAGGCATTTAAAACTAGGAGAATGAAGGCTGAAATCTCTTAGTCATGTCAGAGTCCAAGTGAAGGTCCATGGTGTTAAACTGGGCTGCAGGATTCTATCTGACCTCAGATGATCCTAAAGGTCAAAATGTTTGCCTAGTAAAGAAATTGCTCAGAGAACAACCAAGATGACACTGAAAGGCAACCCCTTTACCTAGTATTCCTAGTACTCTAAAAGACTATCATTCTTTTAGTGAAGAGCCTGATGCTAATGCTTGCTGCCTGGCTAGAGAGGTGACAGAGTGATGGGAGGTGCACGTCCGAGGGGCTGTCAGAGGAGTGATGCTGCTAAGCAAGAGAAAAAATGGACAAGTCCAAAGCAACCTCAGAAGCAGATCTGTCAGTCTGTGGACAAGCAGTCTTTGCAGCTACAAGGGATTTAATTTTAGCAGTTTTGAAGGAACATAACAATTTACTCCCAAGTTTCTATTCAAATGGCAGGTTCTAATGCATGGTTCTAGTGAAAAAAACTCAGGATCCTTACAGATAAGACTTTGAGCTATTTTTCAGCGTGTCTCTAGAGCTAAGACCTGATGCCAACAAGGATTCACTCAACTGCAATTTCCAAATCTCCCCAGATACATTGCAAAAGAAGAGAAACAACATGAAGTACAGGTCTTCACTATTTACAGTCACAATCATATAGAAATGAAGCAAGCAATGCTGAGGAAGGTGAATAAGGCCACTTCTGAGTATGTGGATAACTTCCTTTCAAATGGTCAGAACTTTGTGAAATTCTCTTTTTCTGCATCATGGGACACCAGAATTTTTTTTGTCTGTAATTTTCATGTTACAGAGGCATGAATCCTCCACTGGTAGAAATGTTCACCCTCCACAGTCCTGCCTTCATTTGTATTCTCATTTTACTTGGTCCTTGGTAAGATTAGGAGTCACATGGACAAGACAAGGGGCAATGAACACAAGCTGCTCCTGGGGAGATTCCATTTGAATACAAAAGGAAAATTTTTCACTATGAGGACAGTCAGACATTCAAATGGTCTCCCAGGGGAAGTGGTGGATTCCCCCACTGTGGAAAGTTTTAAGTCTCAGATCAAGGGGGTGCTGAGACATGTCATTTGCACAGTAATATTAGAAGGATTAGCCCAGATGTGATAAAGTCACATTGCATAATGGGCTAAAAAAATAATAAAATAGTTCTGCCTAACTTGTAGCAGTGTGCCCTGCATCTGAGGAAACATTGTTCCTATCCCACCTGAATATATCTCAGGAAAATCATAGCTGTGCAGCCACCTTCTAGCCAGAGATCAGAGACAGAGAGCACCAGAGATCAAATCTGGCCCAATTTATCAGATTCCATTTATAAACATATACACAGCAAATGTATAGAATGTAAAGTGATCTCCACTTTCTTAGAAGCCTGAAATAGAGATTACAATTTAATTAGTAATCTAAGGCTCATAACTTGTTTCTTCTGTTTCAATGAGGTGCATCTTGTAGCTTGTGTCCATATTGCCCTTTCAATAGTGATGCTAATCCACCAAGATCTGGCTCTCTTCCTGTTAGTCAGAGCCATATTCCTGTATGCTGCCAGATTCACACTAGATGATGGTTTTTCATTCCATACAGGAAAACTCTTGCTTTCTGGCAGAGGGAACATCTTTCTTGCTATTTTTGGATAATCCTAGCACAATGCTGGTTTGGATTGATAATTTTGCTAGACACTACAACCCATAACACTAACCATAATTTTAAGGCTGGCTGTGATCAGTCTAATGTCCATTTCCACAGAGTGACTGCAAGGCACATGAATGGCTCCACAGCTGTCAAAAGCTCCACAGTGTCCGAGAACCCTTTTAGTGGCAAATGTGTACAAATTGGCAGTTCCTACTAGATTTTCCAGCCTGTTAGGTGAACAGGCTCGTTAGAGTAAAATTTACTCCAAATATGTAAAAACTGATGGTTTGAAACTGAAATGTCTTCTGGAACAGCTCAGCAGCTTGTTATAATTGGACCATGATTCAGTGCTTGGGCATCTTTCATATCTCAAGTGCTGTCTAAGCAACCAGCAAAGCTTTTGACAGCAGTTAGCCTGAATGTCACCCTCAGACAAACACGGGAGCAGCTGTGCTTCCTGCAGAGCAGCAAAAGATTTCTTAGAAGAATTCCTTGCTTCCTGCAAGGTTGAAAGCACGTGATGAAGCAATACAGGATAAAAATACCCCTCCCTGACTCCTTCTTAATTGTTAGAGATATTTTCCCAATCCTATAACTACCATCATTTTTGAAAACTTTCCAGTCATCAATCCAGACAGTGGAACTGAGCTGTGTTCCAGGTGGGAAAGTGGGACAAAAAAGAGGGGCGCCTAAAGGAATACTTAAGATCTATGAAGGAAGAAGGAATAAACCCAAGTCCTAGATTAGTTATCCTCTCATTAAGGCAATTTTCCTAATAAACCATTCCAGTCTTGTTCCCAATTTTTTTGACAGCATCTGAAGGCACTGGCATTAACCTTTGTGTTAAGGGATGGATCACAGTGGTGTCCTGAGCTATGTATTGTGCTTAGAGAGGCATTTTATGTTCAGCCATGACTTTCTTGCCCATTTCCATTGCAAAATAACTTCAGTAGATGAGAGAGCTATTAGAATAGATACCAACACTTGCAAGTGTGTGCTGGGTCAGAATACCAGCTTCAAACATTGCATGGTATTGTCTCTAAGTAGGTCACTTCATAAAATAATTGTCTGTTCAAATGATGTCCAGGCTGTAGTAAGAAAAAGGGGAAAATGCAGCAGTAATTGAAATGGTCTGATTTTAAAAGTCTGGCACCTGGTGCATTTTCAAAAGAATGTTTCAGTGTTCCATTAATAGTGCTTCTAGGACACAGGAAATTTGCAAAATGTTGCTCATGAAGATTATGATCTGAAGTTTTTTTTAAAGAAACTTTTGTATCTTTGCATTTTGTGACATTTTATTTGTACTTTTCCTTTTTTCAATTTGATTTTATTTTTGCTGAGAATAGGGCTTTGGGTGCATCCCTACCTCAAACACCTATTCAGTGTGCTAATGAGATAAAGAATTCAGTAGAATATATTGTGCAATGGGAAAGCATTAGCTACTGCTCCATTTTCATGTATTCTTTAATAACAGACATTCTGATTCAGCAGAAGAATATTTTATTGACCTTTCCACTTATTTCTAGTTCACTGGTGTGTCTAGAGCTATCTTGTCACTTTGGAATTCATTTTTGTTTTAGCCTAAATGACTGCTCAGAAGCAACAAGCCCTGCTGGAATGTCAGGCACAAATTCTGCTCTGGAGACACTGAAATGGACCACACGGCCACCAGGGAGCTGAGAGAGGGGCAGAAATTTGTGTAGAGGAAGTGACCCATGAGAAAAACTGAGATGAGGTCCTGCAGTCTGTACCAGCTGAAACTCTGTCAGGCAGCATTTCATTGCTGTTGTGACTCTCAGTGCTGAAGCCTAAAGGTTGCAGAGGTTGGCTCATGTAGCCAGGTCTGCTACTAAGAACACAGGATGTTATTTTCTACCCAGGCAGAATGGGAATTTGTATTTTTCTTGATGTGTCTTATTGAGCATCCAGAAGCCCCAGGTCTCAGGATGATGTAGGCTATGGGAGAGATGATACTAGGTTCCCTAGGGATGGCATCATGATACAGAAGAAATGCTTCCAGTTCCTTTTGCTTTATAGGAGTGAGGCCTTTCTTCTGGGCCTTGAGAAGACAAAAAACTTCAGTAAAGTAAAAAAGATTATAATCTCCTGCTCAGTGGTCTCTCCTAGAGACAAGTGAGAAAATTCTACAACTTAAGGCATAAACAAAGTCTGCTTATGCCCATATATACTCAACTAATGATCCTATGCACAAACCCAAGCAGGTCTAGATGATGCTAATGTGTCTCTGTATCTTCCTGGCCAACACCTGTTAGACTCGTAAGCATGCCAAATCTCATGATCTTAACTTGATACTTCAGAAGGCAACTTGCAAAAAAGAAACCAAACTATATTTGCACATGTTCACAGCCAGGAAGAATCCAAGGCATTGCCACCTACATTGTTACTTCTTTCCAAACACTGATGTGCAGAGCTTGCAGTCAATGAAAACAATGATTTGATTGCACTACAGTGGAGCTGAAACAACCTGGAGAAAGGCTCAGAAGTCTGTTCCCAGAATTTGGCTTTCCTCTGGCAGCACGTTGGGTTTTGATCAACAAACAAAACCTGGCATTTTAATGTTTCACATATTAGTGTTTTAAAAACACATCACACCACTCAAAATTTCCAGTTTCATTTTGGTCAGTCATTGGTAGTTCAGTAATTGAAAAACATGTCTGAAACAAAAGACATTGACATTAACATATATAACTTATACTAGTACTAGTGTATATTGGAGAAAGAAAGGAATTTAAAAATATTTTTTGCAAACAGTAGAAAAGAGAGAGCAAAAAAGAACTGTGCAGTGGTAACTGTTTTCTCATTTTCTGTTGTAAAGATGAAAATTGTATTGAAGGATTTGCTTTAAACTAGAGAGAAAAGAAATTTGCCTCTGGTTCCATTAAAAAATAATTTTCAAACATTAGAATTATTTACATTTTAAAAGTAGCTGAGGGTACTACTTGCAGTGAGCTGGTCGTAGCTGTATCTGTTGGAATTTGTGGGTTCTACAGAAAGGAGAGGAGGGCAAAGACCTGGCTCAACAAGTAAATCATACATCAGGAACAGACAAACAAAACTTGGTGCCTCCATACCCAGCATCACCTTCCGCACCACAAAAACACTGAATCATGGAATAGTTGAGTTTGGAAGGGATCTGGAGAGATCATTTTGTGCCTGTGCCAGGCACTGACCGGGACTGTGTGAGGAGAGGCTGGGGCTGCCCCATGCTGGGCACAGCCGGTTCCAGCTGGTTCCATTCCTGTTCCAGCCGGTCCCATCTGGTTCCAGCTGTCTCCAAGAGCCCCACTGCAGGACACAGCTGAGCCCCTCAGCCAAGCTGGGGGTGACAGGGAAGGAAGGGGGGAAAGAGGCTTCCAAAGGGGCCAAAGTCGGCAGAGGCAGAGGAGGAGGAAGCCAAGGAGGGAACAGCAGAAAGTGGGTTTAGATTAAAGTGTTTCTTACTACTGTGTCTGTGTTTCTTACTACCCAAATCTATTTCAATTTTCAGTAAATTAAATTATTTTTCTACTAGCTGGGACTGCTTTTCCCAGTCAAGTCTGTTGAGCAGGGGCAGTGAGAGAGCAATTGGATGATCATCCAGCAGCCAGGCAAGGTCAATTCACCAAAGACATCTCATGTCCCAGATCAGATTCAACCAAAACAGATTGCTCAGGACTGTGTCAGTCAGGTTTTGAGTACCTTGAACAGCCAAAACTCAACAACCTCTCTGAGCAACCTCTCCAGTGTATGAGCACCATAATAGTGAAAAAAGTTTTCATTATGTTTAAAAGGATTTCCTGCACATCAAGACGCACCTTTTGCCTCTTGTCCTTTCAATGTGCATAGCTGAGAATTATTCTGATTCTGTCTTGTTTACTACCCTGTTACTTGGTCCGTAGCTCATTAGTTTATTTATGAAGATATTATGGGAGTCACTTTACCATAGAATGCCCTCACACTGTTCAGGCTTGATTTTCCCTTTATAAATCCATGCAGACTACTCCTAGCAACTTTTTCGTCATTTCCTGCATTTTTTGTTCCTTCACCTTCCCTTGACTTGTTCCTTCACAGATTCCTTTACAGCTTAGCCAGCACATGGTTTCTCAGATCCTTCCCCTTGTCCCCCCTTCTGAAGATAGGGAGTTAAATTTAATTTTTTATTGATCTAAACAGGTTCCTCTACTTCTCTTAGGACTTAAAGGGAACAAACTGGCACTTATAGGGCATGATAGAGCTGAAATGTGTTTGCTACTTGGATTAAAATGATTAAGAGCAGTAGAAATGTCATCTCTTATTGGCCATAAAGAAAGGATAGATGATCAGGTCACAAGTGGATGCCTATACTGAACATAGGTATATTTCACTGAATAAATGAATCTAAAGAACCATTACTTTCACAGAAAAGACAAGCAGGTGATGACAACCCAAGCTCATTTTTTTGCCCGTGAATGGAAGCCACCTTCTGCAGCAGTCAGATACCAGTCAGGAGCGTTAGATGGATGAATCAATATATCTGATGGCAAATGGATTTTCTGTTGCTTATGTTTTAAACAGAGAGAAAGAAAGGACTGCAGTCCACAGTCAAATCCCTTTCTTTTTATTCTATCCTATTTGTTTTGCCCAAATCCATGAAGTGCTGTGGCAGATTTGCTGGCCCTGCAAGATGAGCTGCTGGCTATCCTTCAGGAATGAATGTCATGGGTTAAAGAAACAAATGCCCCAGTCAAATTGGATTCTGTGCTTTTTCCACATTTTAAACTATTATAAGTGATCACAGAAAGAAACCAAAAATATTAGCACTAGACTTCTATCTGAAAAGTAGCAACAGTGTGTTTGGAAACTTAGAGGTATCCTTTAAATGGCACTAAGCCACTACCATCCTTTAACTACAATAAAGAGTCCTACTTTCACTTTTAGTCCAGGCTAGAAAGCCTGTGTTTCAGTTCAGTTTGTACAAAAATTAACCTATCACTTCTCCAAGTTCAAAAAAGAGAACACACGAAACCCAAGGAAAATTCTAGCCCAAAGGACTGATCCTTTGTCTAGGCCAGATGGCTTCCTAAACCAGATTCCCTTGTCCAGCAGCAACCTTTAAATTCTGTATCTATCTCTCCTATTGTCTGGAGGAACCTGGATTCAAGGCCAGATGTGTGTGTTGCATCCAGGGCTGCCTGGTTTGGAGTGAATCCACCAGCACCTGAGAAGATCAGTTGTCCAGAGGTTCAGCAATGGTCCCAGGTGGGTTTGACATATGGTCACAGGGTGGTGAAAGAAAGGCATTCTGCTCCCTTGTAATTTCTTTCCACCAGGGATTTTTTGAAAGAAAATATAGAAGAAAATTCAAAAGAAAGCAAACAAAATATTACCAAGGGAACAAGTCAAAAGAGAGGCAGGACAAAGAGGAAAAATGCTTGGAATAACATTTCTCTCATCTGACAAGTCTCAGTTATATACATAAATCCTGTGAGAAATGCTGAACCTGTGACAGCAGAAACATCCCAAAGAGAGCAGTGTGGAGGGGGGAGCACAATTAATAATAAAGCCGTGTGGAATTTGTAAAGGTTCAGCACAAAAGCTTGGAACGCTCTTTTGAGAAGCCAAATCATCTTTAATTACTGTACTCTAGGTTGTTCTTTTAAAATCTTTTTGCAGTGAAAGTTTCTCAGTCTGAGGGAGGGCAATGCTGCTCTCTGCTATCATTCCCACAGTGAATGTGCACAAGGAAGAGCAGATCCTCCATGTCTTTCTTTTCAAGTGTTATTTTTTTTCCCTTTTCATTAGCAGCCTTCAAGAAGAAAAAGAACTACTTAGGGCAGGATTTTCTTTTTTTTTTCTTTTTCTTTTTTTTTTTTTTTTTGCAGCCTGGGTGAGGCCCTTTTGCATTCTCTACAACTTGTCATCTAAGAACCAATAAAATAGAGATACACA
Source organism: Heliangelus exortis (assembly GCF_036169615.1). Classification (NCBI taxonomy): domain Eukaryota; kingdom Metazoa; phylum Chordata; class Aves; order Apodiformes; family Trochilidae; genus Heliangelus; species Heliangelus exortis. The sequence goes on along the minus strand of NC_092423.1, from coordinate 140,371,759 downwards.
GATGCTCATTACGAGCAGATATGCCATCTCAGTGCTTCCTATAATGGCATTTTCAGCTCATAATAGACAGTGGATGATCCGTGCTGAATAGTTATTGTGGTGCTTGATTCTTCTCTCACTTCAACAAAATCAGTGAAGTATCTCCCCAATTTGCAGTGGTGAGAAAGAAGGAAGATTCCACTCCCTGAAGCATTTTTACAACCCAAGTTTCTCTTGTACCCATAGCATATCACCTAGAAGGGTCATGCTCTGTCTATGATCCCCAAGCTTTGGTTCTTTGTTGTGCAGTTTAGGTTTATACAGTAAACCCCATGGAGTTCACTCCCTTTCCTTCACTTAATGCCAGACAGAACAACGGTGAGAACAGAAACCAAACATGAAGTAGGGCACAATAATTACAAAGCAAGGATTACTCAGTGTGATTGTAGGGTTTTTAGCAGCAACATTGAGGACTGGTATTCAGGATGGCTGGAGTACATTTATCTTGTGTCAAAACCAGCATCATTCACTCCTATGTCCATGCTCAATCCAAGAGTTCAAATATCTTCAGTGCCAGTCAGCAGAAAGTTCCAGCTGTGGGAGCACAATTGGTTCTTAAGTTCCCATCACTATCAAATGCTTGTTCTCAAAAGTGTCTGGACAGTGGCTGAGTGAGGCTAAAAATCACTTCCAAACAAAGTCTACTCCTTTAAATATCTATTACACAACTTAAAAAACTCAATACAAACAGCAAACAAACAAAAAAGCTCAAACAAACAAACAAAAACAGAAAGAAAATTCTAAGCAGCAAGAAATGCACATGCCTAGTGCTGCTAGCTCATTGCCTTATGTAAGTTCCCTCACTGAGTTCTTTGAAGGTCAAAACCCATCCAATGGTAGCTATGTTTCTCATATTATCAGGCATTCATTTCCAGCCAAAGACACTTATACTCTCTCCTTTCTCCTGCCTAGAAAGGAACATCTAGGATAGGATTTATTTGCTAACCCAACTGGAGCCAGACCAATAGGCATTCCTTAATTAAAATCTTCCCCATTGTTTCCTCAAGGACTTCTGGAATTTCCTCAAGTCATATTTCATCTTTGCTAAGTGTCTCATTTCCTGCTCATGCTGCCTAAAAGTCTCCTTTGCTTTACCCTGAACAATTGGAGCAAACAAGGAGTAAACTGCAGTGCAGAGCACTTTTAAAGCAGTGGCATAATGCAGCTCCTGTTCAAAGCCTGGTTCTGTTAGGCTTTTGGAAGAGCAAAGGAGAGAGTCAGGAATAACTCACAATAAACAGCAGTGTCTTGTCATCCAAAAGTACTATATTCCTTAGAATCCTGGAGAATGAGGGTTTAATTTTACCCAACTGATTGCCTGGAAGTCTTCAGTGAACTGGCTTCTATGACCAAGAAAGACTTGTGGAGCAAATCATAGAATCATAGAATATGCTGAATGGGAAAGGACCCATCAGGGTCACCAAGTCCAACTCCTGTCCCTGTGTAGGGCACCCCCAGAATGGCACCATGTGCCTGAGAGCATCATCCAAATGCTTCTTGAACTCAGGCAGGCTTGGTGCTCTGACCACTGCCCTGAGGAGCCTGTTCCACTGCTCAACTGCCCCCTGGGTGAAAAACCTTTTTCTAATATCTAACTTAAACCTCCCCTGATTCAACTTCCTCCCATTTCCCTAAGTCCTGTCTTTGGTCACAGGAGTGAAGCAATTGGTGCCAGTCCCATCTCTTCCCCTCATGAGGAATGTACTGGTACAGCTCAAGAGCAACTGTCCCATCATCACTTTGTGGCAATTTGTTCTTGAAAGCATAAATGTTATTAACGAAGTTCCATGGGTAACCATTGAGTTTTTAACAAAGTCAGGAAATAGCAGCATGACTCCATCTCAGCAATCTCCACTGCAGGCAGGCAGAGTTGAATACTGTATGTTGCATATGGTACATGCATTTTTATTTTTTTTTTCATGTTTGATTCTGGTCCAGTTCTCCTGGTTTTAGGACTCAGTCACTTTGTGAGTCATCCTCAAAGTTTGGATGTAAGACCATGCTTTGAAAACAGACTTCCTGCAATTCAAATAAAATTAAGCAATGTGAAATCTCTCCACAGCTAATGTGGAAAAACTTAGGTTTGTAGTCTTCCAGAAAAGAAGTGGTTTAGATTAAGTATTTTCTTTTGAGATGTTCTTACTCATTTAGTGCAGTTCTGCTTGGTACAGAAATAATAGCTTTAAGTTTCTGATTTTGAAGTGCCTTACTTCTCCTAACTTAATGATAATGAAAGTTGAGTAACGGTTACATTAGAGCATTCTTATTCTGCCCAACTTCAAACTGAAAAGAGACAGCAATTGCTTGCATGTTTTTATCACACTTGATTATTGGAATAAACCTACTGAGCCAGTAGCCTGTTGTTTTATCTTCAAATTCAACAAGGGGGAAAAATCATGGATCATTTTTTGCTTGGTTTCAGAATGCAGTGATTTACCTTTAGTCTACCTCAGAGTTTCAAGCTGGCAATAAATTCCAGCAATTTGCTCAGAATTGCTTATGGATGGCCTTATGAGCTTCTATTTTTTTGTTTCAGTTTGAAAACCATTGAGGTTAATTGGGATACAGTCCTTAAAAAGCAAATGATTTCTGAGGATACCATTATATAGACTAGCAGATGAAACAGTGAAAAAAAACATAAAAAAATGAATACCTCTCTGAACACACCTTCTTACTTTCTTAAATACAGAACATGCTTCCATTATCAGCATGGTTATACTGTTGTAAATGCTGTTTTGTGCCATCAGTGTATCCTGCAAAAATAAGTGAAGATTACAGCCTCCTAACTATAAGTGTAAATTTACTGAACTTCGGTGTTATGCAAAGAAGAATGGCAAGTTTTAGATCCAACACAACTGATGTCTGTTAAAGCTACAAACAGTACATTCACTGAGAATTTATGTTATAGGGTGTGCTGGGATGTTTTAATATATGCTTAGTGCATCACAGTATACCACGAAGAGTGACCACTGGCAGATGCATGGGAGACTTGTAAATTAAAAATAGCTGACATACCCCTCTATTTAAATCAAGGGGAGTGTTCATGAAGTGAATTATTTTTCATCCTGAGCATGGATGGCAGAGTGTGTGATTTAGTCTTTGTGATTTAGTGTGCGGAGCTGTGTGCACATTCTGTCAGTGATTTCTCCCTCGTCATTAAATTTCACATGCAGATGCTGGTCAAGCAGTGCCTGGTTTGAACTCCCATGTGGAGAGGGTAGAGGAGGGTGACTGGATAGAATGCAGACCCCCAATATGTTGATCTGGGTTTAAATGAAGTATGTGTGGCACTGAGGCAGAGATACTGACTGACTCTTGTTCCGAACTCTCCTCCCTCATGAGCCCTGGTACCTGGGGCTGTAGCACCAACTGGTTGCTCCTCTAATGGTGGGGACATGAGGATGAAGCCATCACAGGAGGCTGGCATCTTTTGCATATATCCCTTTGCCCCTTGCTCCCCACCCCTACACCTGTTCATGGGACAGAGGCCCCTTTCTCACCTCATGTTTCCCTGGAGCCTTCCTGCCCTTCTCCCAACCTTCAGGGAGGAGGAGGAGGAGCTTCTGGCACAGGCTCTGCAGGCAGCACCACTGTGATGCTCTCCCTTGCCCCATAGCAAAATTTCCAGGAGAATCCTACAGGAAAAACAGCCTCACACCTCACTTCCTACATACTCTGTGATGGATATTTGCAGTGTCCACAGAGTCTGGTGCAGGCAGCATCAGCCAAACTGCTCTGTCACAAAAGGAGCCCATGGAAGAATTACTTCTTTGAATATAATAATCTTTGTGACTCTCCCTCATTTCAGAGAACAGTAATTTACTGCTGGCTTATTCCTGTAACAATTAGGTACAGTGCATCCAGATATTAGTTTTAGCTGCAGACCAACTTTACATGTTTCCTGGCTTTTCTCTTTACTACCCCCAGCCATCTGTGCCTCCTTCTTGCTCCCCAGCCAGCTGCCCTCTCAGCTAGGCTGGGACAACTGCTTCAAGGTTGTGTTTAAAGCTTTCAAGAATTAAATATTTCAAGGATTTATTCTAAAGTCAGCTGTTGTGTCTATCTGGCTGCCAGGACAGCCCTCAAAGTGCTTAAGCTATCTTAGCTGTGACAAGAATCTGGGCTATGAGTAAGTGGGCAGAGGAGGCAGGTTTGGAGGGCAGAGCAGGTCCCTGAGATGCCTTTACCCCCAAAACAGGCATCCTATGAGAATATGATCTTGGTAAACCCTTTTGCACAGGCTCATGCTAAGTTGGTGTTATTTAGTGGGGAACTCTTGTGAAAGACATTGAGTCCCTTTGCAAAGACCTGTGTTGGATGGAGGCATAAGTACAAAGAGCTTTTGAAATGACCCTTCTGTGAAAGCCTGTGAGGCAGAGGGTGCAGCTCTGTCCTCAAAAGGAGCTGACCTGTGCAAGGTTGCCTCTCTGCTCCAAGCCGTCCCACCTGAGGATCACCAGATTTATACTACTGAGAGTTTTCTTGCTTCCAACACAATCTGCTCATTGCTTATGAGAAGTTAGAGCATATGATCTACCTACTTCTGTGTGCATTTAGTCCATATTAATGTTGGCAGAAGGAACTGAATTGGTTATATATACAATTTAGTCTCATGTTAAGAAAAGAAATAAAGCATTAGGAATTTGATTAAGATGCTAAGACAGGAAAGCTTGCAGCTTGCTTGATGGCTCAGTCTTACAGCCCCTGTTAACACTTTTTTTTGGGTTTTTTTGTTTTTGTTTTTGTTTTTTTTTCTGTTAACACTCAATTACAGAATATTTATCCATTTCACACATCTGATCTTAAAATGTCATTGTCAAGGGCACTTCCAAGACTAACTACAGAGCAGAAACAAACAAAAAAAAAAGCAGAAAGAAAAAAAAGAGAAAGGAAATAATGGAGCTAGACAATGGCATTTCCAAAGAGTGTAATCCAGTATTTTCAGAGTTCAGAACAAAAAGCCATATAATACATATACTATATAATATTTGTATATAGCAGATGTAATATATGTAACGTTTCTAGCATCTCTCATAGGAAAAAAAGACCCAGTATACATATTATTCCACAGTACATTAAAAATCTTAATTTTTATTGCAGAAGGATGCATATTGGAGTTTCTTTATACATTTAATACTTTTTTCTTTCATTGAAAGAAGTTAACATTAAGTCTGCTGAGAAATACAACTGGCATTGTTCAAAGCCAGGTGCATCACGCAATGTGTGAACAGTAATCTAATTTGGCTTTATGTGTTTTTCTGATAAATCAAGCTAAACCAGCTTAGAAGGATTGTGTATTATGTTTGGAGACTAGTTAAGACCTGCTACTATATTCATGAGGTAACTGAAAATCTTTAAGGAATGTAAGAACTGAGGTGCCTTGTGATTGTAAGGTAAACGCCCCATACATATTCTGAGAGATTTACTTAGTTGAAGAGCATGGATAAAGCAACTTAAGTTGGTCTATTACAGTCTCTAACCTAAGATCCAGATTCTTCACTCACCTTTCCTTTGGGAGTTGCCAGGAACAGACACAGAGAAATAGCTTAAGTGTAAATCAGGAGTGATCCTTTCTCTCATGTTTACTTTGTTAACTTAATAAAACAGCTTTATGATTTTTCTTAGGATCATTTAGCTCTTTTGTTACTATTAGTAATAAATGATCAATATAAATTCTCTGTCTCTGCTACATGTACAGTGTTAAAAATGTTAAATATAAAATCTTTCACGTTTCTCTTTCTAAGTCTGAGAGGCTCTGAGGTTTTTGGTCTCTCCTCAGATCAAAATAACTTCCACCTCTTGCAATATCTGGTTTGTTTTTTTCCCACCCTTCAGTTCTCCTGAGGTTTTACTCTGCTGATTTTGAGGTCGAGGCAGGCACAGCCCCAGATATGGGGGTTCAAAACAGTGGCATTATGAAGTTTCCTGCTTTATTCTCTAGTATTTTCCCAACAATCTGTAACTTTTCCTTGTATGATGACCATCAGAGAACTATAATAAGTGCCTCCAAGATTTCCTTTTTGATGGCAATAGCTAATTTAGAGTAATAATCCATATGTGTGTGTTCTCATGTGCTTTATCTTAGATCTATCAGCACTGAATTGCATCTGCCTTTTATGGCACAGCCAGTATCTAGAAGATCTAATGAATTTCTTGCACTCAGCTTGAATTTCAACTATTGTGGTTAATGCCATTTCATAAATAAACATGTTAATTTTCTTAGCTTCCAGATAAAGGGTACCCACATGTTCCATTATAACCTCTCTGATGTGAGAGGTGGAAAAAGTGATTTTGGAGACAGCATTCAGCTGAATCACTCCAGCTTGAAGCTGAGAACATTTTTGCCTTGAAGCTTCCATCTCTGTGCCTTGCTCCAGCAATAGGGATTGTAGAGCAATTTTCCCAGATGTTGTGGTATTCTTCAACAGTTCACTTGCTGTGCATTCACCTTTGTTTGCTGTATGCAAGATAGTAATGTTTACTTTCTATCTAACTTATATCTTTTCTTCTTCATCTAATGCTTTCTGCCATGGTCTTGAACCTCACCATTTTAATGGGGGTTGAGTTTGAAAGACCTAGAAAATTTTCAGGATGGAAAGATTTCACTAGTTACAGGTTTCACAGTGCCACAATTATAGTCCCCATAAAAACTTGTAAATCAAATGCTTATATTTAAAGTGAGGTAGGACAGAAATGAGCTTCTTCTATCATGATTGCTTTTATACTCCTTTCCTAGATCTGAGAAAGTGTTCTTATTCAATCTTCCCTGCTAGTACCTGAATGACAATTTAGTATGAGAGGCTGATTTACAAGTAGAGTGGGTATTGCAAAAGTGTCCACATACATTATTTCTCCATAGAAATCAGGGGGTTCATTGCCTCTCCCCTCCTTATTTAAGCAATAGAAGGAGCTTTCAAATCTGTGGTTTAAAAATGGCTGGGGCAATCAGAAAAGAAATATAGATATCTAATAAGAGATACCTAATATCTAATGAAAGGCTGAAATTCAGCTCATCTGAAGCACAATGCCACCCTATGTATGGTACTTCACCAACTCTGTATGTTTAAAACTGCAATATTCCTTTCATGAACAACCTAGATTTTCAAGCCAAAAATTGAAATGGAGCTGCTCCTTGCCCTCTGCCAGAAAACTGCTAAAAGAAAATTTTACTATCCTGAGGGAAAAATAAATATTCTAAAATTTTGTCTAAAGCAATATGTCCAGTCTGTTCCACTGAGAACATCAGAGAAATTGTCTAGAGTGCAAGTTATAAAACAATTGCAAAAGGTACAACGCGTATAACAAAAATTCTAGCTCTACTCATTGCAATCTAACCAGTGTCTGTAAAGTTTCCAAGTGAAGAGGAAAGAGGCAAGGGGGAGCATCAGCAGGATAGAATAAAGAGTTCTTTACGAGAATAATTAAATCTAAACCAGAAAAGTCATGAGATACTTTATCAGCTTTCACACTAAATTGTAACACACCCAGAATGTTATCCACTCACTTTCATTGTACTCAAATAAACTGTCTGAAATCAAAATCCTGTGGTGCAGAGGAAGTTAAAGCTGAATCTCCTCTTTAATTTTTGTTTATCTCCATTAATTTGCCCCTTGTTAAGAACAAGTGAAGAACAATCAATCTAAATAGAGTTCCAGCTACTGGCTCCCATAAAGCAAGAGAGGAGACTAAATCATCATTAGGAAGCTACAGGGGGAATATTATACATGGAAGGTAGGAGATGCAGGAAGGGGAAGTATATTAGAACTGTGGCAGGGCAGAAAGTAATATTTATTTTGCAGCTTCTCTATTTGATGAAGATTTCAGTGATCTGAGATCCAGTTTCCTCTTTGAAACTGGGCAAATGAACTTCAAGAAATATACCATCATCAACTATACCACCTTCATCACCATCAAAACAACAAAGAACCATATTTAAGTCATCTGTAAGCACTTCATTATTTTTTTTTAATGGAAAACCATTGGAGAAACCTGTGCATTGAATAAAAATGTTCTGCCTACACGTAGAACACTTAACTGTGTCTCCTACTCCCAAGCAGGCAAATGATTATTAAGTTGTAAGTAACACATCTTACTGTGGCCAAATAAATACAGGTCTTGTAAAGACAGATGTAGTTTTATGTCTCACTGTTTCTACACCAGGTGCAGCTTCTTGACTTTAAGGAATAAGAGATTAAGAGACTGATCTGTTTCTTTGGGCTACACATAAAATAAAGTGCCTCCTCAAATTGGAATCAACCATAGCTCCACAATTTTAGTAGGCAGGGAGGCAATTTTCCACTGCAAATAATCAGTGTTAGGTCAGTTTATTGATCAGATATTGTATTTCTTGAAACTCAGAGAATGAGATTTACAGCTCTATTCCTGAGAGTTGCTGCAAGATCCATACATCATTGGTGCTTAACTTAGTAAAAGGGCCTTTTTCATTTTTCATATTTTTTATAAAACTTGTCATTGTTAACTTGCCATTCTCTTCCTCCAATTAATTACTCATTTTTGCTAGCCTACTTATGGCCTAGTTCTTTGGCTAGAAGCCCAAACAAACAGCTGGAAAAAAAAAAAAGAAAAAAAGATTTGTTCTACCGAATTTAACAGAAACATGTGACTTTACCTCATCTGGAGGATAGGACTCAATGATGGGCTGGACAAAAAATGAATTTTCTAGCTGCTGGACTGTTTGCTTAAATAATTACATCTCTTTTCATTCCAATATGTATATTACTACTTGGAGCACAGTGACATCCCACTACTCCCTGGATTATTGTCAATGTACATGAAATGCAGTCCTTCTTGTTAAAAAGCACTTTTCTGAGATTTGGTAACAGCAGCAGGGAACAGGCAAGAAACAACGTAATTTCTGAGTAATCAGTTTTCAAATTGTATGAGCCATCCTTATCCCTTTCCATCAAGACTCCAGTTTGCCTCCAGCTCCATAAGCACAACACAGTGCTTATCATTTGCTCCTTAGTGTAGTCCTAAATTGAGAAAACTCTGAATAAAATCTATGTTGCTTGCACTTTAAATTCCCTTAAGGCAACCAGTAGAATTCCAGCAGCTCACAAGCCTCCTGACTTCACAATATTTTCTTTGTCATTAAAGGGGGGGCAATAATTGCTCACTCAAATCTGTCCACTCCTGATGACAAACAGCTAGAAGGGGAACTGAGTGTAAGTTCATTTGCCTGCCTCACTTCTCATGTCTTGCTCCTGGGTGCTCTGGGACAGCTACAGTAGTCAGGCATGAAAAGAACTGTCTTATGTGAGAACAACAAGCTGTTAAATGGGGCTCTAGCCAATAACACTTCTTACCAAATAGGTTTTTGTGTTTTCGGGTGTTGTTGTATAAACAATACTTCTTCAGGTGTCACCCACCTATTAAAAAATATCTTCAGTTCAAATATGTGAAGTAATGGAATATCCACCCACCTTTTAGATCAAATCTCTGGTAGGTTGATTTGCAGATGATGCAGTGACACAGCCAAGACTGAAAAGAACAAGAATGTCAGATACCTGCCCTGATAGTGGGGTTTGACTAGATGAGTCCTTTCCAACCCCTAACATTCTGTGATTCAGTAATTCTTGATACCTCCATTTGAGCATGTCCCCTAAATCAAAAGACAAGAAAAAAATAATTCATTGTCCAGTAGCCTGGACATTTACTGCCCTGCTTCATCATATGGATTTAGCTACCTTATGTAAAGTGAAAAAACATAAAAAGAAAAAGCTAATAAAAGGCTCATTACATGACACATCTCTAAGCAGCAGAAGTGCTTAGGTATTTACAGAGGAGTAGGATATGTGCTGATACCCCCTTTGATGAAACAGGGGCTTGAATTTGGAATCCCACTTGCTCAGAGACAGTGCCCACACACTCCAAGTTTGAATAAAATATCCCCTTGCTACCTTTTGTTTAGCAGGAAGGGACTTTAAATGCCTGAAAAGATCAGAAATAAAGTTAATTTCCTAGTCTATCCCACTGATCCATTGTAGGAAGTATCCTGGCTGGCAACTGTCTTATGTAGATCCTATTCTCACAGACCTATACTTCCTCACCTGAAGGGAGACTGCACCCCAAAGCTAGTCTGTACCCCAGAGCTAGTCCATCTGTTTGAATTATACTATACAGATTAATAGAAGATGTTATTTCTCACTACAAAATTGGATTCTTTTGTGCCTTTAAACTTCTATAACTTTGGCAGCCCTGTTGCACTTGACTTTTCACTTGTGAGTGCACAACTGGATGGATATCAGTAGGCTGCAAAGAAATTGGGTAGTTGGGTGCCTTTATATCTCCCACATTGAACACAAGAGCAGAAAAAAGAAGTTGCAAATCTTGTCCTGAACACTAACCACTAACCCTCAAACAAATTTATAGTCTTTAGTGACAATGCAAATACATGGCAGTCCTCTACCCTCACTCCCACTTAAATAGTGGTGTTACATCCCACTACCTATTTGGAATTCTAAGTTGGCAGCTCAATATCTCCCTGTCAAACATTCAGTCATATTGGTCAAAAAAGTTAACTGTCAATCAAACAGAGGCTCTTCTTGGTGACAAACAGTCTTCATATTGTGATATATTCAGTGTCTATTCAATATAGTTGAATGAACAGTGTGGCAGTGTGAGCACCACAATTTTGAGTTGTTCCTCACTTCTGGAAAAGACAGAGGGACAGATTGCAGCAGAGCACATGAATGTTAGTTTGCACCTCTGTTAAAGAAGCTGAATGACTGAAATGTCATGTACCACAGGCAGGAAAGGAGAGGATATAACTATCAATCTGTGCTCTTAAAGAAAATCACAGCAACAATTTAAGGGGGGCCTTTTCTAGGTGGAAATGCAAAATTATTTTTGTAAGGGAGCTGGATCTATATTGGCCAAAGCAATTATTCTAATGTGCCTTAGCAGTTTCTAAGATGTGCTGGATCAGCATGAGCAAGCATCCCTAGGTAAGGGACTTCTAGAGTCTGTTGTACTAAAAGTAAAAGAATCTTAACAGAAACAAAAATATTTCCTTTTCAGATTGGCTAAAAGTGATTCCAGTAACCCTACTGCACCTCAAATATTCAGGTAAAGCTAATGACACATATTTGCAATTGAATGAGGTAATACCACTTAAATCCACAAACTGGGATCAGCATCCTTAACTAGTGGCAATTTATTGAATGTGGCTTACACTGATGAGTAAATTATCTTGCTTACACCTAACAGAATATTTCCTAATCTCCATATTCCTAGTTTCCAAGCATTACAAGTAGATAAGAATACCCAGAGAGTTCTTAAACTCCTCCTCCATGGTATTCTTCAAGTACAGAAGCACAAAATTCAGGTCTTCCGTCTCTGTGTCATTTGTCTCCTGCTCTGTGACAGAGAGCTAATACTTTGATAATGACAATCAGTACCAGACCTTTTCTACTGATAGCTCAGCCAGGAATACATATTTGATTTGAATCAGTCACTGCCCTGCAACCATACCAGCTGTGGATGCAGATGAAACACAGAACCCAGCCTGGCACAGACAAGTACAGATATGGCTGGGAATGGAGCAGAGAAAAAAATTGATGTCACATAAAATACGCTGAGAAAAAAAAAAAAAAACCCAATTGCATTCCTTTGCACAGATTTGAGCCAACAGCATCAATTCAACTGTATGAGCACTTAGATAAATTTGGGCACGGTCTCTAGTTCAGCAATGAGGATCTTACAGAGACACACACTTCATCACCACATGGGAGCCTGAGTGATGCTGGGAGGATACGGTTGCAAAGTGAAAGAGCTTCAATTAAACCTCCCCAACATCATGAGTTAATATATTGTCTCAGCTGACAGGATGGGAAAAAGCAAGAGAATGGCATCTATAAGTTGAAGAAAGATAACCATTCATTAAATCTTGGCAATGCTTTTAGAAGCAAGTACAGGAATAAGTTTTTAATCTTTTACCATTTAGTGTTTTGGGGTGGTTTTTTTGTCTCTATTTCCCTAATCCGTGCCAGGTTCTAATGGTGAAGTGCTAAAACGTGAAGGGTTGTCCTTATGGTAGTTGTTTTGCCCTAAGCAGATGTGACAACCAGAAATGTGATAGTATAATGGTTTTCCCAGTCCTGGTTTGCTGACTGCAGAAGTTCAGATGGATCAGGTTGTTTATCTCCATTCAACCACTGAATTCTTTTTCTGACTCTAGTTATACGAAAAGTTTTAATGCCTGACAACAAAGGTGCTGACCCAAAGACAAACACAGACCTCAGTGGGATTGATGGGTTTTCCATGCATATCTTTCAGGCTCAAGCAACTATACCCTTTTCTGAAGTGAAACAGCCACAAAGAAACTTCTCCCTGACACATTTAACTTCAGGCAAAGATTGAGGCTAACTAACCACAGCAATTTCCCTGGCTGCAAGTGCAGGGGTGAGGGTACTGATTTGCAGGATGAGTGCACTTGCCACAGTACCGTGCCTAAAATGAGAAACAGGACGCTTTCTTATGCCAAGAACTCCACTGAAAGATTTGTCAGTAAGGAAATTTTGTGCTAATGTATATTTCTACAGATGGTTTTTTGAAATAAGATTGCACCAAGAATTCACATTAATTATCAAGCCAAAGCATCTTTCTAATTAAAACAAGCTTGGAAGATGTGATTATTGACAAGTGGCTCAGGCTGCATTTTACTCAGGTATAGAAATTTCCATCTTTGGCTTTATGTGAAAATAGGCCTTCCATTATTTCATGCCCATGCATCCTCTACAAATCATCTCCAAATTCAGAAAGCTGTGTGTTGCTCTGTGAGAAAACCCATGACCAGACATAGATTTATGATTTAATAAAAAGCGGAAAGTAAATCATAAAATGTATACTATGTGCTGCTGGTGTTTGAACAGATGATTAAATAAAATTTATGAAAAATTCTTAATATTTGAAGTGGATTTAAAGCTCAGGCAGTTACAGCAATAGGAGTCTGCTTCTAGCCATTCACTACACAACTACTACCATGACTGCTGCTGCCTGTCTTATTCCTACATAAATAGAAAATTGCCCTGAGGAAAAAAAGCTAAAGATGTACAGTAAATCTCTCGCTGTTAATATTTTCCTGCATGCTTTTTAGAAAGTTATTTCCTCTGGAATTCAGCTAATTCTTAGCAGACAGGATCCTACAAATAACGTGAAAAAATTCCTCATGATCTGGCAGTATTGTTATGGAGTAACCCTGGGCAAGTTATTCAGGGACGACTCACAAGTGTCAAACATGAAGGGAAATGTTTGCAGAACTACACTCTGCATTTCCAGGCAGACAGATAGCCTGTCATCTGTAATTTCAAATCACACAATTTTTACCACATAGCATTTTTGCTCATGTGTACAGGTATACCAAGACAAACATTTGCCCGCTACAAAACAAAGATAAATAAGGACATTTAACACAAATATGCATAAGAAAAGATTCTGTTCAAGACAGAAAAAAACACTACTTGTAGATGCATTAGAAAAACTTATTTGTCATTCCTGTTTCCTTCCTATCACAGCATCAGTAGTTCAGAACATTTTTATTCTCTCAACAATAACTATACTCAGGAATCCTCTGTATTGCCTTTTCAGGAAGGGTTAATTTCTATTTCTTCCACATAAATATCTTTATAAACTTATCTCCAGCCTTGGTGACAGAATTCCTATTCAGAATCTACATTACAAGATCTTTAAGAAAAAATAGTTTTTTCCACATTTTTCTCATATCCCCTGAAAGCTGTTGACAGATATACATGAAACCACCTCATCTCTCCTCCCTCCAGGACACTTACAATACAATAGGTATTAATCTTTGCTACTCAGACTATTCTGCTCTGCTGTATATCCCACTCTACTATTTCCCTCTTTTTCAGGACTTCAGGCTCTAACATTTCTTTCTTTCTTTCTAAACAAGCATGTATACATGTAATAACTGGCTCACAACATTATGTTAACCAAAATAACCACTTAAAGGACTGCCAACAACCACTGGCAAATACCAGACTCATGAAGGCCAGGTTTTTCTGCCTTCTGCCTGTCTGTTTTCACTACTCAAGAAGACTGGTTTTATTTCCCTTTTGAAGCAGGGCAGTATTCCCTTCACCCTGGGGAAAGCACTAGTACACACAGCACTGATATAAGGGGATTTATAGATTTAGCCCTGTCTGATATATTTAAGTTTCATCTATTCTGGTCTCTGGCTCTATTTCTTGTAGAAGAGACCAGTAAGGGCATCCCCATCTGTGACAGAATCTGCAATCAGGAGATCTGTGAGAAGGACAAAGAACTTGAAGTTGCTTCTCAGTAAGACAAATGCAGTGAGGGAGCTGGCAGAAGGCAGTTCAAGTGACCAAAGGTGGACAGACACTGAAAGCAGATGAAATATATAGAAAACCAAGGGAAGTCCAAGCAAAAGCAGGTAGTGAACCTGCTAGGTATGTAAAAAACCTGTAGACACTCTGAAAAGGATTTTAGGGAAGAATTAGAATTTTAAAGAAAAGAATTAATATAATTAGGATAGCAGGGAACAGAAGAGGAGAGATGCAAACCCAGACAATGTGGTCTTCAGAAAATTCTAAGATAATCTGGGCACAGAGTATATGAATTCAGAGAGATCCCCAAGTGGAGAAAGAAGTGGGGAAGGCAGAGAAGATGGGCAAAGAAGAAGAGACAGAGGAAGAGGGATATAAGAGAGGAGGGAGCCATCAGCATACACGAAGACACCCTGAATGCCTTAGGAATGCCCCAGTCACCCTGGGGTCTTGCATGGAGCAAATAGTAATAGAACCTTTCCTGTTATTTCATTAAAATCAGAGGAAGTTTTATTCAAAATTTTCTTTTATTTGTACACCTGGGGTAACAACCTGTTGCCATATTGCGGGTTTTTTGTAGAAAGTAATGATCTGAGTAATCGATGCTTGTGCAATAGTTGGATACTACACCGATGCAGAAATGAATTGGTAATTCTGTCCTCAGATTGAGCTCTGACACATTCAGCAGGAGCTGAGGAAGCAGCTGCCACAGGGTCAGTGGGAACCTGTTTGTTGTCTTTTGCAGAGGCTCACGTTGTACTGATCAGCTGGAGCTGGGTCCTCTCTCAGGCTTCTTGTCTCTGAGTTCGTTCTAAGCACTACAAAAAAGGTCACCCACTGAGTATGGGGGATCATTCAAAATATTGACATGCTGATCACTAACATTCCACAGCCTGTCCTGTAGAGCTTAAATTCAATGGGAAAAGCTTAAAATGCATTAGTAAAGACTTGATTATTTTCACAAGGGGATCGAATTAAGGTTTCCCAAATAAAACTGAAATCTGGTATTTCTTAATGCTTGGATATATGCCCTTGAAAGCTTCTGTTGTTGTATTTTTGGTTTTTTAATGTTGCTTTCCTTTGTGTGTAACATACACCTGAAGAGTTTCCATGAAACTGTCTCGTCTGACACCATTCATCATCTCAGGAAACACACATTTCCTCATTAGCGTATTTTTTGTAAACTCATCCATCCCCAAATGTGGTATCTGGAAGAGACATTTCTAGACACAGATCTACCAGAGATGCTAGACAGCTGCCCAGGACACAGCACATTAGTGTAGCAATATTAATCGTGCCAAAAGAAAGGCAATTAAAGGCACAGATTTCCAACAGCATTCCTAAACAGATTTTCTGTCCCGCACACTGACTCTCGTAGCAGATGCAGTCAGAAGCTGCTTCTTAGAGGTATTATCCTCATTTCGTAGTTTTTAAAGGAACTATTTCATTTCTAAAAAGCTGATATGCTTTGTTTTAATGTTTTTCAAACTTAAACACAGTAAGATTTTGTTTTGAAACTGTCTTTTTTTCATTAGGATAATCTGAAGTTAAAAACCCTACAAGTCAAAGAGAAGAAAGTGGGTTAAATACGATGAAAATTAAAATTTCTTTTGGAATTAATAAAAAGTTTCTACGTGGCCCCCCAAATTGCTAGATTTGTTTGACCTGTTTTTTTCCTTCATTTTCCTTTTGGCTGTAGTATTGCCCAACTTGGAGCAAAGCAGTTTGGAGGACCTCTGTAAGAGCTAATTTGGGCTCATGCAGGGTTTTGCTCTTAGTTCTCATTTCTTTTTCCCTGAAACTGAATAATCTGAGTGCAGCAATGGTTATGGCTATGACAGTGATACATGATGAATTCTCCATTATCCATATGTTTCGTAGCTCACCCTTTTCCTCTCCCTCAGCACCTGCTTCAATTTGCAGAGAAGTTCCCCTAAAATTCATCAAGAGAGATAGGACTGATACATCCACACCCTGAATGAAGCACCTGGGAAATGACTCTTCAGGCCTTGCAGTCCCCTGATACTCCCACTTTGATCTTCCATATCTCACTTCTGGAGGAGATTAATATGGGGGCTCTCCTGTCACAAGAGAGAGAGAAAACACAGGCTTTTTAATGGTCCCCATTTCTTGACTGGTAGCAACTGCCCAGCTGGTTTTGTGTACTCCTAGTGCTGTGTTGCACAGCTACCTGCTGTGTGTTTGGTGTGGGAAATATTTCCTTTGCTCCTGAAATGCAGATGTTTCACATAGGAAAAATATTACTGACAGGGGATTTGCACTGAACTTCCTCACCTGTGCTATGCACTACACTCTGTGACACAGAAATGGCTTTGAAGAAAAAGCAGGACACTTATCAGTCCAAGCATCAGTGTGATGGGGAAGCACACACACGCGTGCTCCTGCCATGCAAATTAAGCTGTGCTTTTCCTGAAACAAAGCCCTGTGCTGCATATAAATGAAAAGGATGGTTGAGCCTCACACAGAGGATTCAGATTATCCCTTTGCTTAAGGCAGTAGTGGAAGGCATTCAGATATGACAGTGTCAAGGCCAAGATAAGAACCTACAGAAGATAAAACGGATCATATATTTTATGCAGTACCTTTTGTGTCCAGCAAACAAAAGATGAAAGCCTTTTACAGCAGGCAGATGGGGAGCTGATTTTTTCAGCACAAATGCAAGCTATTTAAGTCAACTCTGCTGCAGCAGCAGTGCTCAGCAAGTTAAACATAGAAGATAGTGATTATATTTAAGGAAAAGCTATGACAAAACACCACCAAATAAACTCCAATGATACATTGAATGATCTCATGATTTAAGGATCTGGAGGAAATTTGTTATTCTTGTGTGCCCATGCCTAGAAAACAGCTACCAAGATGTGACACTGAATCCAATAAACCATAAAATAAAAAACTAAAAAAACATCACACAGACAGCACACAAACCACCAGAAACAATAATCCATCAGCTCCATATCAAATTAAGAAGGATTTCTTTTGTCCCCTTAAACTATATAATGCTTGATTATGATGCTAGGGGTGACATTACACACCATTCATCCACTGACACATTAATCTTCATTTTCAATTTTTGAACCACATTTTGTCTGCTATATTCATTGGTGACTACATGTTGACTATGTTTTGAACAGAGCATAGAATCATAGAATCATACAATCCTAGAATAGTTTGGTTTGGAAGGGACATTAAAGATCATCCAGTTCCAAACCCCCTGCATGGGCAGGGACACCTCCCACTAGACCAGGTTGCTCAAAGCCCCATCCAAGTTGGCCTTGAACACTTCCAGGGATGGAGCCACAACTTCCTTGGGCAATCTGTGCCAGTGTCTCACCACCCTCAAATTGAAGAATTTCTACCTATGGTCTAACCTGAAGCTCCTCTCTTCAAGTTTGAAACCATTTCCCCCTGTCCTCTCACTACACACCCACCTAAAAAGCCCAACCCCTGCATTGGTTTAGGCCCCCTTCAGATATTGGAAGGTTGCTATAAGGTCAATTCAGAGCCTTCTTTTCTCCAGGCTGAACAACCCCAACTTCCTCAAACTGGCTTCACAGAGAAGAGCCCTCTGATCATTTTAGGGTCTGTCCTCTGGATATTTTCCAGCAGCTCTGTGTCCTTATGCTGGAGACTCCAGAAGTGGACACAGTACTCCAGGTGGGGTCTTACAAGAGCAGAGTGGAGGGGGAGAATCCCCTCCCTTGACTGTCTGTCTGTGCTTCTTTTGATGCAGCCCAGGACACAGTTGGCTTTCTGAGCTGCAAGCACACACTGACAGCTCATATTGAGCTTCTGGTCCACCACCAACCCCAAGTCCTTCTCCTCAGAGCTGTCTGCAATCCTTTCTCCTCCCAACCTGTATTGGTGCATGGGATTGCCTCGATTCAGGTGCAGAACCTTGCACTTGGCTTTGTTGAACTTCATGTAGTTTACATGAGTCCCTTCTCAAGCCTGTTAAGGTCCCTCTGGATATCATCCCTTCCCTCCAGTGTGTTGACTTCACCACACAGTTTGGTGTCTGTAAGTCCTTCCCTTTTTTAAAACCCTAGATGTAATGAGCAGTAGGACAATAATTCATTCTGATTTCCTCCAAAGTTGGAGAAATATGGTTGAAATGGATAAAGTAAATTGGCCTTTGGAGTGATCCATGGTGTTTTAGTTGGGTTCTGACCCCTAAAAATCTTACCTTAAAGAAGTTAGCACGGAAGATAATATCTCTACCCTTCAATCTGCTTAACAAACAACAAGCAGGGAAACAGACTTTTGGTTAAAAAAATGTCTTGGTAGGAACTTCCTGTTTTCCATAATATTCTATGACTATATAGTTTCAAAATTGACAAAGAAAGTAGGGACTTGTCCCTAGCACTGCTGAGATTGGAGTCATAACCATATCACTTAGAATATTAATTTCAGATGAGATGGGAAAAGGAAGATAAAACCTCTGTCTCATCATTAAACATTTATGCTTAGCTTCTCTGAAATAAACTGGCCTTTAGTGCTACATTTGTTTGTTTGGTAAATAATACACTTCAAAAATTAAACATATTGTCAACATTTTCTACATTACCTAACCTGCATTTCATCTATTATGCTTTCTAAAACAAATTCAGCCCGATCCATTTGATTATTCTTGCCCTAAATTAAACCATCAGCCTGTTTTCCATAACAAGCTCTGTCTTATACCATAAATTATGATTAGAATTAATTTGCATTGAAGTTTTCCCGTGTAACAGAGACAATTCCCCCTTAAGATGTATCTGTTCTAGTAAATGCTAAATGACTGAAGATACATCAGAGGACAATTTATATCACAGGCATTTTGCATTGACGTATAACCTTCTTAAATACAGCTCAATTGTACTTTAATGACTTTGGCTGTCTCAGAGTTTATTTAAATGGGAGTTTTTCTCCTTCATCTTCCATACATACAAATTGTTTCCGAATGCTGCCAGAGCTGCCTGGTCACTTCCATAGCCAGGGAGGTGAATTCACCACAAGGTAACACAGTACAGGTTTTCCAAAAATGCTCTTAGCATTAAAGGACTAATTCTGACTTCTTGGCTGTTTACTGCAGCTTGAAGAAAGGAGCTACAGAAAATGTAGAAAGGTTTTCCACTGACCAACGGAGATAGGAGAGGGGTTTTTGCCTTCACAGATTCTGCTCTTAGAGAAGCTTTCAGAGGAAAATAAAGGACTGCTGAAAGTGGACTAGGGTTTAGATGGAGATCACTGAAAGGACTCTGAGAGGAGGGTGATTATGAAGATTCAGAAAAACTGGACCTTCACTAGTTTATCGCAAATTAAAATCTAGTAAGCTAATTAGTTTCTAGCAGTGAAGACATCTGCTAGATCATCCCATAGAAGGTCTCTACCACCAAAAAGGAGAGCTGAAAAGAAATGGAGAAACCTTCTGTTTTACATGATTTTATAATAATAGCATTTTTGTTGCATTCCCCTTTATTTTAGGCTGTTCCTTAGTGTTTATCTGATAGTCAAAGTTGGCATTGAGGAACAATTTTCCTGAGCTTTTAAACTGCAAAAAAACCCCTGCACAGTGACCCTGGTTACACATGGAGTTTTTGTAGGTCTTGTATGGATAGTGGGTGCCCATGAGACATGAAACACGTCCTCAGGAAAACAACCTGCAGCCTTTTTTCTCAATTCATGATTTATAATAGTTTATTAGATATGCTATTATCTGCCTTACTTTGCTTAATCAGACTTGCTCTGTTTCCCACTTGATTCATTTGGTCACCCAAAAATCAGTTCTTCTAATAAGAATATCTGCTAACTATCTGAAATTACAAACCATATTTTAAAAATCGTAAAATGGCAAGCAAAAAACTAAGTTTCATCATATATTTTGGGAATAGTGAATATTTCATTCCAAATACCAAAGTTTCCTCACAATTTGCACGCTGAGGGCAGAGATTCCTGAATCCTCCATTTAAAAAAGAAACCTGTGGAAGATATGTGCTCACCTCTATTTGAATTCATTACTTTGGATAATAATTCCTCAAATGTCTAGAAGTCACAGCCTAGTTTTCTAACCTGACCAAATTCAGCACAGATTTGTGAATACTCTGACCTACAGTATTGTGTGTATCCCAGACCTTCTTCTGTTCACAGAAGTTCACAACAATTGTGAATTTCTAACAGCTCCCAAAACAAGTTCCTTTATCTGAAATTGCAGGAGGCTTTACTTTTAGCTGCAGAGGTCCATCCAGTTTGTATCTCTGGATGATCAAGCAATTAAAAGCTTGGCTTGTTTGCTTTTCTAAAGCTAAGGGCTTTGCTAACAAGGGCTGGAGAAGGTGATGTAATTGAAAGAGTAATATTCTTCCAGCATATAAAAGGAGTTCATACAGATTTGTTTTTACATAAATTGTGATTAATGAGCCATCAAATTCCCATTCACTCTTCACATGCACAGGAATCATGATTTAAATAGATCCAAGTCTACTGACTTCAGCAGAGCTCAGTTGACTTGAACAGCCTCCAAATCTGAACCCTTGGGAGTTTTGACTGAAAAGGAACTAAATTATTGTCTCACAATTTCTTCCCTAGAATGATGAATTAATCTTCTCTCTTGGCCACAGCCCAAAAGAAGTAAGTTGTTGTTTTGTTTTGGTTGTTTTTTTTGGTAAACTTACTGTTGGTGAGACTGCTTTATTTAGTCTGGTCCTACTTAATATCTTGCTGAAACTTGCACTCAATTCCAGTACTTCATAGGACATAGAACTCACATAGGCCATAGGGAAAAAAAAAACAAATATATCACTGAAAACCCAAATACTACTATTGCCAGCATAGAGTGGAAAACGAGAAGGGATTCTGGGATTTATATGTAATGACTCCCTACAGTTTAAGAGTAATTAAATATATATACTGTATTTTAACAGTCTCAGTAAATGAAATTACTACATCATCTGCTAAGGAGTGACAAAATAACCCCTGTAGGACATTGTCCATGCTCTTTCTGAACTGTGCAGTATGATCCTTGTTAACTTAATGGGAATTCCATGAGGATCTGCAGTAACAATCCTGTCCCAAATACCAATTCTTAACCAAAGAAAACGTAGTGCACACACTCCTGATTTTCAGAGCTCATCAACACAGGCACGGGAGCCAGATTCACCAGTTTAAAACACATCTTTAATATACTCTACCTTTGATTCAAACAATTCTGTGCTTTTATTTTCCAAAGGAAAAAGACGTAACAAGAAAAATCCTTCAGGCTATGCCAAGAAAGGTAAATCTCGGCCAGGGCTACCCCTGCAATTTGCCTTAATCCTCTTATTCTCTAAAACTGACAAACAGGGCAAAACTCAGCACTGCAGAATTTTACCTATCAGCTCTTTGTTTATATGAGCTTCCCACATTAACCAAGCTCCCAGCAAGGTCTCCTGCCACAACCAGTGAAGATGAGTAGGGAGCAGATTAGCAGAGCTCATCATGGCTGAAAAGAGGGTCTACAGCACCATCTCCACTTGCTGGCTTTCTTCTGAAAGACTTAATTGGGAGCTCAAAAAGGAATTTTATCATTTTCCCACACTGACCGGAGATCTTTGCTCTTAAGGGAAGGAAATCAGGAAACACAACCATGAGAAAAGGAAATGCACATAAGGCACCAGAGCAGGTACTCCTGTGCTGCCTGTGGATAAGACCAGATATCCATACTGCAACCCAAGGAGGACCTCAAGCCAGAGCAGATGGATGTGCCCTGAAGAAAGCTGCTGCCCATGGGGAGCTCATTCTGAGGCATGAGTGGCAGCCCCTGGAGAGGAGCCCATGCAGGAGCAGTATTCCTGGCAGAAACTGCAGCCTGTGTGGGACCCATGCTAGAGCAATCAATTTCTGCAGGACTGCTCTCCCTGGAGAGGACTCATGCTGGAGCAGTTTCTTCTGCAGCAAAGAACTGCAGTCTGTGGGAAAAACCTGTGTTGCAGCATTTTGTAAGGGACTGTGTCCCAGGGGAGAGACCTCATGTTGGAGCAGGGGAAGAGAGTAAAAGAAAAGAAGTGGCCAAGACAAAGTTTTAAGGACTGATTGTAACCTTCATTCCCCATCCCCCTGTGCTGCCTGGAAGAGTCATGCATGAAGTTGAGCTTGGGAGGAAGAGGGATGTGAGGGGAATTTTTTCTTTTCTTGCTATCCTACTATATTATTCATTGAAAATAAACTACATAAATCTTCCTCACATCAAGTCTGTTTTGCTTATGACAGTAACTGATAAGTGATCTTTCTGTCTTTATCTTTATTCATGAGTTTTTTTCATCATATGTCCCTCCCACCCTGTCTTGTTGAGGAGGGGGAATGATAGAGAAGCTTGGTGGGCAGGTGGCAGCCAGCCAAGGTCAACCCACCACAAAAATAAAGTGTTTGTGTGTTTACATGTGTGTATAATTTTAAGCAGAAAAAATCAAAACACTTTGAGTAACTATCATGGAGCCTGTGATCAGATGCCACAGTTACATCCTCAGGCTTCAGGTCTTCTGTAACAAGTCCATTTTCCACCTGGTTTCTGTGTTTCCAGCCATGTGAGCCTTCTTCTTTCTTGGGGTGGTGCCTCTGACTCTGATTTCATAGCTAGATTATGGGGCAAAGTATGGTGCAGGTTTCTTCAGTATCCAAAATGATAAATCAGCACCACAGAGTAGACTACTGTAAAAATAATAGGAAGAAAGGAGAGTAAATATCTTCCAGATGTCACCATAAAGAAACAAAACATGCAATTTTAACTTCTGCTGGAATGAGAGAGATAATGAAAGATACTGAATATTGTATCTGCACCACAGATCTTTTTATTGTGAAAACAATACCTAAAGCTGTAATATTTTTCCTTGTAATTCACCAGTGACAAAAAAAAACACAGAAAAACCAAACAAACAAAAACCAAAAAACAAAACCAAACCAACAAAACTGTGGGATTTTTACTTACCAGGCTTCCTAAAACCTCTGAGCTTTGAGACAGGTTTAGGACATTTGTTTTAGGGAGTGCTTTAAGAAATATAAGATGGGAAAGGAAGTGGTTTGAAGCAGCATAGTAGAAAACAAAACCAGATATGGCACAAAAAAGCTATTTGTGGACCAAGTAAAAGGTTCAATTTGACCTCCAATAGCTAGGAGGTCAAAAGCACTTCAAGGCTAGATGAAAATTCCAAACAGGCAGTTAGGAGTTAAGACTGACACAGAAAGGAAGAGAAGCTAGTAAAAAAATGGAAGGAGGCAAGTAAAATACGGAATAGAAAGAACAATAGGTATATCTGCTACAAAGTGAGGAAAGATGAGCTGAAAACTCATAAGTGCTGTAAGATGGTTTGGTGAGAGCATCTCCACATTTTCAATAGCCCTGGATGAACGATGGAAGTGTTATAGCATGAATGTGTGATTAAAACACTGAGGAAGCAGTTTTTAATACCAGATAAAATATCCTGCAATAATTCTCTCCTTCTCTGTTAACTTCCAAACTTCTCATAGGTTGTAGGCATCTCATATTTCTTGCAGTGAAAACATCATAATGTTCTTCATGAGCTCTCCAGAACCATATCCTTTCACTAAAAATCAGTGGATCACCAGAACAGGAACATGAGACAGATTTGAAAAAAAGTGGATTTGAACACCTGGAGATTGACTTGGAGCTTATGAGATCAGACTAGAAAGACTTAACCACCCCATAAGCTATTTCTTAAATTAAATTTAACTTAAATTTCTCCTTAATCAGGATCTAAAATGTTAACTGTGCCACCCTCCTAAGGAATTAAGCTTTGTGCTGTGTCTCCTCATTCAGGTTGTTGTCATCATTGCATTTATATGTTCTTACATGTCACCCAGTCACAGTGAGTGGCACACCAGTCACATTTAATAGCTCTGTGAAAGCAATATGAGCCTAAAAGACAAGGACACAATAGAGACAAGATAGCATGAAATAAAGCAGATTATTTTCTTTGCCTACTGGTATTAAGTAGAATTGGTGTCAGCTAACTGTAAGCACTTATTGTGGAACACTTGATTTCCTCAAAGGGGATTTTTACTGCTAAATCCTTTAACAGTTACGAAAAATTAGAGTCAGAAGTAATCCAGTGCTAATATACAATTTATTTTTTTTTTTACTTTAATGTAACATATGTAAATTAAATTCAAATAAGGTCTATTCAACAGTGGGAAATGAATTTATACTTTTATTTCTATGTGAAGCTTATTGCATCTACACTATAGATCAAACTGGTGTATCTGTATCTTACTATAAAAATATCTGCATGGGTGAGAATTTGAAAATGAGAGCTTAACAAAATATTTTTTTCCCTCTCCTTTATCAAACAGTACATTTTTGTCATATTTTATTCTCAGAGAAAAGAGATTTCCTGAAGAAGATGAGGTTATTATTTGATGAACAATATTGCTATTTACTGCCCATCTTGTTTTGTTCTCTATAGCTGGGCTCACAAGTCCTCTGGCTTTGCTGGCAGACAGGGAACACACTCTGTTGATGTTTCAGTGGTCTTTGCAAGGGAAGCTCTGCAAGCAAGGAAAGGGAGGGGGGAGAAGTCAACCTTTGAAGAACATACTAATGAAGGCATGTTGGAGCATCTTCCCTTTTTTGTGTAGGACTTCTGTCACCCAGTCATAAAGGCATACACACACACACATGTCTATACATACATATATACTTTCATCTTTCAAGTGTGGTAAGCTAAGAAGCTACAAAAATTTGGCTTTACTGATGTTTGAATTCATGGCATTACCTTACTGATTCCCTTGTGACAAAAGTGTAAATTCCAGCTTGAGAGAACACCTGTGATTCCCACTTTTGAATATAATGAAAATCACAAACATCACAAAATTACTTCCTTTATTCAACCCTGGATATTTTTCAGAAGTGGAGAAAAACCCACTATTTGGGCATTTTTCATATTATTGATTAGAAAGAACTCAGATAAGTGAAGCTTTGCTCTGAATGCCACTTTTTAAAACAGGAATTTCATGCTACACTTCCGTGCACACAGAAATTAAATCTTATGGTGACTATAGGAGCTTTCTGAACTGAGCTGAGTAAACATTCTTTGCTTCAGTGTAAACCCCCATAAAATCAAATAGTAGTTGCTATGATCACTGAGGATTTCCTTTGATCAGAGCATAGTCACCCAGAGTGCTGGGGGCCCCCAGCAGCTTAGATGCTCATTCTGTGGCAGCTCTCACCTTGTTCTGAGACACTGAAAACTGAGTCAGATTGAAAAGCCAAAGATGCTCTACTCAATACTCAAATCATCCAGGTGCAACTCCAGAAGATTCACTGTGTCCTCTTTGAAGAGGAGGAGGGATAACATCAGTCCAGTGGGTTATGGCTCCAAGGGACAGGGGGCTCCAGGGGTTCTTCTGCCTTTACTGATGGAAGATGTGGTGCAGGGAGGCGTGGGGTAAAAGCCACAGACACCTGGAAGTTAATTTCTCCATCTAGGAACAGTGTCGCCTCTGTAAGTAAGATGAAGAGAAAAGAAATACATTTGTTGATCTAATCTACTGGTCAAAAAGGAGTGTACAGCACAGAAAAGAGTGGAAACAGTTGGGGCTACACAATTAGACTCTAGATATTGCAGAAGTTAAATATGTCCCTTCCAACTAACTTCCATTTTGGAAACTTTTCTGGTTCATGAAGCAGCCTGAGGAAGAGACTTGCTTTGTGTGCTCCTGAAATCTTTTCTGAGTCTAATTTTAGATATTTCCACATCAATAAACAGTTGATCTTTTTTTTTTTTTGGCATCTCCTCCTTCCATGGCCTTGTGTTCAACCTGTAGCTCTGCTGTTCCCTCCCAGGGACTGTGGAGTAAGCAGCAGTACAATTTCCCTGTGAGTCTTTCCAATGCAGAGCTTAATGTTTCCAAGCATTTATCTATAGGGAAGTCCCACTGTGAGGTACAATTGTGTTCAGTGATGTAAATGAAAAGTTTCATATATAAAATTGAGTTGGCAGAGTACAGCATTGCTGACAGCATTGAAGTTACAACTGAAATCTTTCTGTCTTAAACTCTCTCTCTGCCCCTTCTCCCTTACCTCACAACTACAATTTAAACATTACCACATGAAATCTGCTGCATTTATTGTAAAAAAAATGTAAAAGACTTTGTGTAACCCTTAGGTTCATACTCAGTGCCCCCCTAGCTCCCTGGAAATCTTTTAATTGTCTTTAATGGGGTTTGGATTAGGTCCCTAGTGAGTTGAATTAGCAGTTATGAATTGTTTCATGGCACTGCTTTGTCCCTGCTCTGACAATGGATGATTTATGAATGGATTGGAGGCCTGGTGTAGTAAGAACACCCACTTGATGTTTCATCTAGCTATTGTGCATGCAAATGAAAAACATATGGACACCTGATTTGAGGGAATGTGTTTTTGAATGACCTAAGAATACAATAGTGACTTCAGAAAAACAAAACAAGAGCCATGAGATAAAGATTTATAGGAGTGTATTTAAGTTACTCTGCCCCTGCTTCAGGTGACCCTGTGCAACTCTACAAAACTTTTATATTCTGGGTGAACAACAACCAAAGACTGAGGTTATATGATATGTTAATGAAACCTGACTCCTCACAAGTGAAAAAAAGAAAGATCCTGACAGGATTAACTCCTGTAAGGAGAGGAGACCAGGCCAAGCTGTTTGTGTGAATTTACTTTATGTAGAATTAAAACTTGTAATATATGTTAATGAATTTGTATTCATAACCAGTAAAATTTAAGGTTAAACTGAGAAAGAAGTGAACAAAGCAGCTGAGACATATCATTTTCCACTAGAACAATGTAACCAAACACAAGGCCAGAACCAGATTAGCTTCTTCTCACAAGATAATTAAAAGTGTAGGTCTTGTTCTTAAAACAAGACACTGCCAAGACCATTTAGGTGCCAGCTGGGCACCAAAGAATGTCAACATCTTCACAAGGACATAAAAGATGTCATCACCAACAGATAAGAAGAAAGTTATGGAATATAAAGGATGTCACCACCAACAAATAAGAAGAAAGTTATGGATAGAGTCTGATATTGCCTTGTAACAATATAATGAAGTCAGCAAGAATTTAGAATGTAATGATGTTATAACCTCCCCTTTTACTGTATAAATACTCTAACCCTTTCCCTTAACCCTCGGAACTCTTCGTCCAGCGAGAGCTGGGAGTTCCCCAGATCCGCAAATAAATACCTTTGCTGTTTAAAGGCTTAGAACTCTGTCTCTAAACAGTTTGATTAGGCCTTTTTGGCTTCACCAGTCCTAACCTAGACCAAACTGTAAGAAGAGTAAATATTTTAGAGCAATCCTGATTCATATTCTTGGCACGTAAGGAAACCATCTCAATGAAATGTTTTTTTCATTCTAAGAGCCCTGAACACATTTTTGAGAACCTTTGTAAAACCAGTATCTGAGATGTTATGCATTATTGCAAGCAAGGATAATGGTAATTGCTTAGATTTGTTTAATGTGAGCAATCAGATTGTGTGACAATCTAGTGAGCTCTTTGAAGATGAAACACTCAGAAAACTATCCTCAAGATGAGTTCCAGACTTCATTTCACCTAGAGGTTTATTAACTTATTAATCTGAGAGACTAAAAATTGTACTGCAGATGGATGTTGTGCTGGAGATGTAGCTGTCACACAAGCAAACCAAAAGGAAGATTTACCTTTTGAGAGAGAGCTAAATGGGTGGAGTGACTGATTTCCCTCACAAAATATGGCTCTATTGATAGGACACAGTAAGAGGCATGGAGACAAATGTTTCATTCTCCAATGACTGGTGCCTCACTTTTCAACTTAATGCTAAAGATAAAGAGTGAAGGAACAAACACAGCTGCAAAGTGCTTAGATACCGAAAGAAAAAAAATATTAACATTTTCCTCACAAAGATACCATCTAAAATTTCTCCAAGAATCAACTGGAAATACTTTTTCAGGGATGAGAGTGAGACTGATAAAAACATATGCTTTCAATGAGTGTTTTTATCAGCTTTCTAAAAGAACACTTACTTCTCCATTAGCATTATTCATCTGCTATCTGCTTCAGATTGCTATAGACTAGTGCTCATTATGTCAAGTTTACATAAGTGCCTTTTTTATTTCTAAATTTCAGATTGATGCTGCATGCATGTGAACTGCAGCATTAACCAGCTAGCTCAAGAAGTCTGCTCATGAACAGTGCCTACCTTTTGAACACCACTCAGGTGGTGTTTTTTAAGAAATTTTTAAAGAAATGGGCTGATTTACAAATGATAGACTTGATAAAACAAGCCCGTATCACACTGGGGGGAAAAAATAGGGTTGTTTTGTACTATTTTGTCCTCTAGAACCTACATGTTTCAAAAAGCCTGGCTTCAGAAGTGGCCTCATTTAACAGGAATAAGTCAGAGCAGTACAAACTTCAGACTCTTAGCCTCTATTTTAGACTGAAGTGCTTGAAAAATTGTATGCCATTCCCTAATATTTGGGGTGGAGCAGGTTGTTTTCTGAATGCAAATCAATATGCTGCCTGAAAGCTGCTCAATCTGAGCTTATGAGCAGGCAAGGCAAGCACTCTGCAAGGTCTCATTTTCTTTCCTTCACCTTGGGAGTCTGTTCACTCTGAAATCTAATGAAGATAATTCAAATATCAATACTGATATTTAGTTACTTCCTATAAAACCCAGGAAAGGAAGGTGCAAAATTGTTTTTTATGGAAGGAAAATAATGAATATATAAAACAGATTGCTAGGAGCAGCTTCATATGTGAGTGGGCCTGAAGGTGTTGGGGTTTTGCATTGCATGCTGGAGCACCAGGAACCTGGTCTGTGGGTCATTGGGTAATAATTCCCATTCCTCAGAGAGAAATGCCTGAGAGGTATTCACTAGTCCAAATTCTCTCCTAGTGCACCTGGTTTGGTGAAAGGATACCAGTTGGCTGGGAGAAAATTTTTAGCTTGCAATATGTTGGAAATGAAAATCCTACTGAGAAAAAGGCACCTACCATCTGCAGATGCTGTTATGCTTCCAGTTATTTGCATTCTCCTCCTCCGGCTTTCTGTTGGCCAATTGAGTTCAGCTGATTACAATTAAGATCCCTAGATTCTTCTGCTTACTTCCTATGTGTCTTGTACCTGTTCAACAGACTGACTCACTGATTTTCTTTCTCTTTTAATATTTTTGTAATCATCAATAGCTAGGTCTAATCATCAATATCTGGGGCTGTAAGAATGTCAGACTCATTTATAGCTTTCCTCAATAAGTCTGTAACGGAGGGAACTGTTTCCCATTTTTCTTAGGTACCCTTCCTCCTTATGCCACCACCCTATATTCAAGAAAACAAAGTTCCTGCTGTCAGCCCCCTTCCAAGGGACCATGTATTTAAACCTAAGCTATATCTGTTTCCTCCTCAGGCCTGGGGGCTGGACTGGATGGATTGGGCAGAGCATCACTGAGTCCTCAGCTCCTGTGCTTCCTTTCTTTGCTGCACAAATTTTCCAGTCATTTCAGGATCAACACCCAGTGTGTGCCCACCTGGTTAAAGAACCATCCTAACCTTTCTGTAGCACCTCAGAAATTGGCAAGAAATAGGACTGAGTGTCTGAGGCAGAATGTTTCATCATGGTTTCTGGTCCAGGCCTGCACAGAGAAGTAGTGGAAGGAAACCTGTGGGATATACATCTCCTTGCTTTTAGGCCTCAATCCCAGAACAATATTTCTGCCTAAGTGATCTGGTCACTAGCTGTGTAGTGATGGTCAAGGACACCACATCCTTGGTGTCCTTGACACACACACCTTGCAAGCCAACCTTCCCTTGAAAACTAAGTCTGCAATTAGCATTCTGATCCTACATAATGGAGTGTAAAATGCAAAATAAATTACCCAACATGCAAGTACATAGTTCCAGCTGTGCCTCTCTACAGAAAGCAGTTGTCCTGATGAATGCAGTCACTGTAAATATTTAAATTGAAAACAGTAAAATCTTCCTTCAACATATGAGCAAACAGTATCACCTTATCTCTGCAAGACACCTTGGGTGTCATCAGTGAGTTTTACATCCCAGACTCCAAAATAAGTAGATGAAATGTCACAGGCATTCTTTTTTTTTTTTTTTTTTTTTTTAATTTTCTATAATGTGGACTATGATGCATGTACCTTCAGTACTGACCAAGCAACTGGGGAGGTGCTCTGAATAAGTGGAGAATAGGCAGATTTCTGAAAAGTGTAAAAATATTTATGCTGGGGAGGGAAAAGAAGTCCTAGAGCTATGGGCAGAATCCTTTCAATAATCCTGTGGGCCTTCATATAATACATGTGCAAAGGCTGCAGGCTGAAGCTGCTCAAGGTTGAAACTAAATCAGTTCATTTACATAGGGTGATGGTCACTCAGATCTACCTTTCTGTTACGGCTGCTCTTCTCACCATCATTTGCACAGCAGTATCAAGAGCATCCCACTGTTAGGAACCTGAGCTCTTGGGTTTGTAATGCTTGCATTTTTTTTGAGCTGTGGTGGTTTTAATGGACACTTGCACACATTTGGTGTTTGACCCCTAAGTGAAGGCAACATTTTTGTATTTCTTTCAAATATGAACACTGATTTTAGCACAAATCACTAAGATGTTATGAAAAGTCTTGAAATAGGCCTGTTGGGACATTTGATTTTCCAATGAAAATTGCCAAACTCTTCGCCTGGTGACAAGGGCAAGGAACCTTGGGATAGAAAAGAAGCATAGGGATTTTTTATAAAGATAAAAGAGAGAATTAAAGCTAGAAAAGACACTTATATTACTGTGAACCCATATATTTATAATAGTTTACTTTTTTACTTGAGGACTCTACAAACTAATATCACTGCTGGGAAGGAAATGATGTGTGATGAGGACAACAAATGTAATACAGTGCATGTAGCTACACAGCTGCTCTGTTAATCAAAAAGGCTCCAGGTTCTTTGCAACCCTCAGCCTGATTCTGCCTGAAATCACTAATTTTACAATTAAGCATAGAGTAGTTTTTTGTGCTAGTAACTTGTGCAGTCACAAGCTAAAAGGGCCCCTGGCCTTGTGGTGGCTTCTTACTGTGTGTTGTGGCCAGACAAAGGGGCTTCCTGACTGGGAGGTCAGAATTCTTCACTGGCCCCTGGTTTCAATCAATCAAGATTCTGCAGGTTTGGGTTAATAATCTTCAGTGGTATAGAAGACATACTGATTTATACCATCTAATTTCTCATGATCAGTGCATCCAGTGCAAAATGAGCTGCAAGCTATGAAAACAAAATTGATACTAGGTTTAATCACTGACAAGGGATTTAGTTGAAGGTCTATGGAAAGCATGCAAAGTACTTTACCATCTTGGATTGATCTGAATGCAAACATCTTCAAACAAACTTGTTTAATTCTTCAACTTTGAAATTTTTAATTATTGTGATTTTTTCAGTCCTCTGCGTTACTTCTAACAAATTAAATGCTGTGCTCCATTAGTCCAGAAGATAAACTTACTGTAGGCTTTTGTCTATTGAGCTTTTAATTAAAAGAAACCGATTTAAGGATTGAAACTCATCAGCTGTGTTTTCAATAGCTTTACATCTTTAAGTTTAAAACATCAGCAAACAGAACTCTATCTTGTCATGATCCATGAATATTCCATTGTGGTGCGTATGATTTTCCAGATGGCTCCTTGAGGACTGTGTCTTATATCTGAATAACACCTATAACAAACAAGAATCAATTCTTATTAAAGCTTCTCATTATTGTGCTATTAAACTTGAATCCACGTAATTTATAACCTTTTATACAGGAATCCTTTACTCATTCTTCCTCATGCCATCCATTTGCCCAGGACTTCCTGCTTTTCAGGCATTAGTGAACAAATAAACATAATGCCCATAAGATTAAAAAACACTTTCCCACCCCCTTTTTTAAGTTGATACAAATCTAAAGCAAGATATTTGTAATATCATTTGATCTCACTTCTTTGGTTAATATTTCCAGACCTTTCCCTCTTTTGAGGTCATATTCAACAGTGGGTGCATAACATCTAACAATGTTCATTTACATGGTAGCAAACTTTTTCAGTTTGTTTTTCTGAGCCAAACTTAGTTCAAATTCTTAGAGACAGACCCTAGTGGTATTTTCTGCATTGGAGTTTATACAATAAAACCTCAGACAGGAAGCAATGTCAGCTGGACAAAATTGATACCTAGATAATCTATCTCCCTTCAGCCTGAATCTGCTACTTCCATGTCAGCATTCCCACATGGTTATTCAGCCATCAGTCTTAAAAGCCACCACTAAGGAGGATGCTATCACATTCCTAGATTATTTATCTCATTACTTAAATACCTACTTAAATAATTTGCTGAATTGCTGGCATAGTTCCTTTTCTCAAGACAGAATGTTTTTGCATTTCAAATTACGCCTTTAATGATTAATTATATTTGGATTATATTTTATTAACAGATTACATACCTGCAGGAAAACAAGGGAAATATTACACCTATTTAAATTATTTCATAGATTAAAATTATTTCATGGATTAAATGTTAGAAATAATATAAGAAATAAATATTAGAAATAAAAATAAGAACAATTACGTAGATTAAATCCTTAAATGGGTGAGCACTAAATGTGGCTAGAGCTGGGCACAATGTGGCAAGGCATAAACAAAAGAAAAAAACCACATTAGAATCTCATTCAAAGAATTAATAGGCAAGAATCAAGGCAACTGAAAGTAAAACAATAAAAGTCAGTGTCTTCCCTGTAGATCAACCAAATGAAATTCCTTTAGAGGGACAGAGGGGTAAAGAATATGAGAAGATTCTATATTTTCTAAAAAGTATTATTACACATCAAATGATTTTGCACAATATAACACTTGATAATTTATGTTCACAGCAAATCATTATAATGTCTGTAGCACATTGTAATTAGGAAAATTAATTTTATATAGCAAACAGAATTTTCTGCTGAATTACGATGAAGGAAAAATTACCTAAATGTAACAAGATGTCTGATGTCTGCATGATGAGTGGGCATATGTTTCTTCTTTAAATGACTCAGCTTAGGCTATAGTATTTCATATATGTTGTCAATGCTACACCTCACACAATAAAGAATCACAATTTATTGAAAATTTACCAGCTTATCTTTCCAGTTGGCTCATATTCCACATTTTTTCTATATTCTCGTAATCTGTCTTTAATATCAATTTTAACATTTTTTAGAAAGAAAAAATTATATAAAAAGGCATGGCCAAGGCTGGCTGGTCAACATCACTCAAGTTCTGTTAGTGTGAAACCCTTTAGCTGTTTCTCCCAGCAGAATCCTGATAGGCACAGAGACCTGCACTCATTTATTCTTATGAATAAGCATCACTGATGAGTCTGCTCACATGGAATCTGTGAGGTCACAGAGCTGTAGGCATGTCTGCAAATAACTTCTGCATCATAGACAGAAGGCACTGGCAATGTCATGCTCAACAAACCCACAAATTTTCAAAAAGCTGATAACGTTCCTAAACAAATGTGACGTTAACAAAAAGGATCTTGTCTGTAACAAGAAAACAACTTCTGACCAAAGTATTATTTCCTGGACTCAGTTAATTACAGATATCCTCAGGTTGGAAGTTTGTGGACCAGATGTCTTAAGGAAAAAAAAATTGAAAGAATTAACCAAGTTGTGGGAGGCAAAGAAAGTGAGTCACTAACAAGTCTCACTATAGCTATTTGGGAGAAAAAAAAGACAAAAGGGTAAGAGTTCTGGTCTTACATTGGAGGTTTGATCAGACAAAAACATGCAATGACTCTGTAAAAAGTCCTATTTCCAGAGGCTGAAAACAGGATGAATTCTTGAGAATCAGAAGGGAAAAGCCTGTGAGACCTTTTCATCTCTGTGGTTTTTGCATCAGTTGTTCTTGTTTCAATACTTACTATTGCTTCCTTTGTTTTTGCTCACCAAAATTTGGAAACTTTTGCGAAAGAGAGGCCTGTAGTTATTGCTGGAGACAAAAATGCAACCATTTGCATTTTATCACTTGTAAGAACCACATCAGATAACCCAACAGATTGTCACTCTTTCATAAACTCCATTTTTTTCCAAATATTTGTTTATCCAAGATATGAGAAGACCTGCATGGTGATGTGCTTGCTTAACAAGCCAAGCCCAAGGAATTCAAGTAGTTGGGATTTTGTTTAAAGTGTGATAAGAAAATGTGTTTATCAGCAGAGCTACTCCTGCGCAACTGTAGGTCTCAAAAAATTCCAGTTCACATCAGCTCAGTATTGCTACTAATTCATCTGGGGTTAATGGGTAATATTTACTGCCACTCACTGAATCAACTGACTGGATACTAATCTCAGATTTGGTTTATCATCTCTTTAACTGGTTGACCTCCCAGAGCAAACACTGTGCAAAAACAAATTAAAGCACTGCACACAAGTACCACAGTAGAACTTTAAAGAGGCACTTTTAAGGCTGGTGACTTTCTTACATATATGTACTTTTATAAATTCATTTGTTGTTTGGTTGGTTGGTTGGTTTTTTTTCAAATGGGACTACCATTTTCTCTTCCAATATATCACTGTTTAAACCCAAAATATCTGGTAGCAGCCCCGCCATAAAGAAATCACTCTGGAAAGCAACAGAGGGGTGGCAGAGATCCCAAAGGACTTGTTTCAAAGAAGCTGAGTTTTGCTTATTTTAGAGGAAGATTTAGCCTCAAAGAGTCCAACAGCAAATCTGTTAAATGCTGAACAGGCCATAGGTCAATGTTTTAAGGAATAAACAGAGTTAATCTTCTGTTAAAGGAAGTGCCAAATGACAGAACTGAAATGCTTGTATGCAAATGCAGATGTTTATGTCACAAACTAATTCTGCCATGGCATTAAAGATCATTCCAGCACAAATTAGTTGCAATAAAGAGATTTTGACCAGATTAGTCATCTGGCAAGTTCAAGCAAATTCAAAGCCAAATTTCATAATTTAATTGAAATATAGATTAAAAGGTGAGAGAGGTATGATAGAGGAATGCTGATCCAAATATTAATAAATTTTATTTTTTGGGATAAGTTATCCAACAAATTATTTTATAATATTTGGTCAGTCTGAAACACATAGTATAAAGAAAGTACATGCAAAGGAAGAATATATACACCTTTTTTTTCAGTATACCCTTTCATATCTATGGAATTCATTATTCATATTGTCCTATTTCTTTAACTGTGCCAGGTGATTTCCAAACACAGAGCGGGAGTCTGCAGAATAAGGGAACCACGGTATTACAAAGGGTCATAGAATTATAGAATGGTTTGGCCTGGAAGGGACCTTTAAATATCATCCAGTCCAACCCCCTACAGTGAGCAGAAACATCTTGATCTAAATCAGGTTGCTTAGAGCCCTTTCCAACCTGACCTGGAATGTTTCCATGGATGGGGCATTCACCACCTTTCTGGGCAGCCTGTGCCTACTTTCATCATAAAAAAAATTCTTTCTTGTATCTAGTCTAAATCAACCCTTTTTTAGTTTAAAGCCATCACCCCTTGCCCTATCACAACAGCCCTGATAAAACATTGATACCCATCTCTCTTACAGTTCATCTTTAGGTGATGAGAGCCACTACAAGGTCTCCCCAGAGTCTTGCTTTCTCCACATCCCCAGCTTTCTCAACCTTTCCTCATAGATGAGGTGTTCCAGCCTTCTGATCATCTTTGTGCCCCTCATGTGGTCTTGTTCCAACAGCTCCATGTCCTTCTTGTGCTGAGGACTTCAGAGCTGGATGCAGTACTCCAGGTGGAGTCTCACCAGAGTAGAGTAGAAGTGCAGAACTAACTCCCAAAAACAATCCTGTGAAGAGAGGCAAAGAGAAATACTACATAATATAAATTAAGAACTGGAAGAGAACTGATTATTCATCCTATCAGCCTCCATACCATATTTCAATATCAGAGATTCCCATCAACATTGGAATCTTCCCTGTATGTATTCAGACCTAAGGGGCAGGCAGTCAGAGTAAGGAGGCCACCCTGAGGACCTAGAAAGTGCAGAGATGCAGACATATGAGGTGCTTCATACAGCATCTTGGAAGCACCTAAAAAATCACCTGAAAATAAAACCTGAGCCTCCAAAGAATTTTTTGAGAGTTTTTATTACCTTCAACTCTTTATCATCTACCTTTAAAACTCTGTATCTTTTTATCATTTCAGTGCCACAAGATTGTTGTATATCATTGAAGAGGGTCTGCACTCATCTTTTCTCCCCTCTTTATGTGTGCTCAATTGTCACTAATTGCTTCATTCTCAGTCCTATCAAATGATAACAAGAAGAGAATCTCAAACCCTGTCACCTCCAAAATGCAGAGGTTTAAATATAAAGCCAAGTTTTACAGCTCAGGTTTCTCTTAATTATGCAGCACAGTGTATGTTGCCTTATTGTTAGATAAATTCAATGGACCTGAAAGTCAACACAGCTAATCACAGTAGAGCTGTTAATGGCTTACAATTACACAGAAATACATTAAGTAATGGATACAGAGCATGAAAAAAAATCACAATGAGAATCAAGTGAAAGTCCATGGAATATATTTTTTAAAAGACAGTTTTCAAGCAATTTCTCATCTCATTTGGTTTCTAAATATAAGTCCTTCAGCTCATCAGTAATCTTTTCATAATCCCTTATTCCACTCTGTGCCTGTAATGGATGGTGGTCTTGCTTCTGTTCAAAGGCCTTTCCCCAGCTGGAAATATTTTTCTAAAATGGGAAAAAAGTTGTTTGATTTTTAACTAACTAAATGCAGCTGGTTACCTTTAGAAAGAGAACAGAGAATGGAGGAGAAAGAAGAGAAAA
Source organism: Heliangelus exortis (assembly GCF_036169615.1). Lineage (NCBI taxonomy): Eukaryota > Metazoa > Chordata > Aves > Apodiformes > Trochilidae > Heliangelus > Heliangelus exortis. The sequence goes on along the minus strand of NC_092423.1, from coordinate 140,334,557 downwards.
AGATAGGTGCAGTTTTTTGCCCATACCAAAGTAATCTCATAATCTTAAAAAGCCAATGTTTTAACACACACTGTCTGCCTCAAAACCACTGCATCTTGCCTTGGAGCATGAATGTTGGGCTAGAAGCCAGTGAACAAGTTCAAAAAGCAGAAGGTCTGACAATACTCAAAGAAAAATCCTATCTCTTCATTGAGGTGGTAAAACACCATTCCTTTTCTTCTCCACCACCCCTGTGGAAACTCCTTTTCTGTTCCACCATTCCCCAATTGAGCCTAGCTACCCTGCTCAGCCATTAAACTCCAGTACTGCTTGCATGTCTGCCTCTCTCTCCTCTCCTCAGCCTGTGATCTCAGGCATCTTTGTGGCTCCCATTATCAGCCCCAACAGCATCTCTGCTCTGCTTTGATGGGCAGCACAATTGCAGCTTGTGCCCTGGGAAGTGGAGCCCCCCTCACACAAGGATGATGTTGTCCAACAGCACCAAAAGGACACAGGAATAGCTGGCAGAAAGGATGGGCCCCATGATGCACATCTACCATAGTTAGTTGCCATCCAGTTTTCTTTCAAGAGTTACGGAAAACCAGGGAGGGACACCAAGAGTTCCGAAGAGTTGGACAAAATAACAAAGAAGAAAACACCAAATGCTGTTGAAGAAAGGTAACATCAGGGCAATGGGGAGACTAAGAATGAATGTAGAGTTTGCAATGGAGAAGTTTTAAAATGCTCCAGATTACAGGTAGGCCTTAACAATAAAGCTCAGGGAAGATATAGTCACCATAAGGTGCTTTGATTTGATCCATTGTTGTATTTAGGTGCATCTTACTTGAGGTTAATTCAGATGTTTAAGAGTCTCTCCATCTCTAAGACATTCTGTAATTTTCTAATTATAAATTCTCAGTATACATCCCTGATGTATAAGCAGAGTGAAGTCTCTGAGAGTAACTCTAAGGTGTTATGTCTGAAAGCCAATGCAGATTGTCTTCAAGGTACGTTCACCAATCTCTCTTCCTGCCTATTTCACGTCAGCTTTGAGATCTGCTTTCACTGAGATCAAAGCCACTCTTCTCTCATTCATAACAGATAAGTACATTGCAATAATCTCCATTGTGCAGGTCTTTATCAAAATTAGGCTTATATCTTCTGGGCTTTTATCTTCTTCTGGGCTTGTTTCTAAGGGTGAGCAAGAGGGACAGAATCCATGTGCAGAAAGGAAGAAAATCAGGAATAGGAGGGACAGAGCTGGTTTTTGCTGATCACAGCCCATGGTTTCTAAGGATGTTCTGAATGTTTTCCAAGGTTTTGATGAATGCAAAGTAGATGTGGGCAGACCTGGTGAGAAGACTTAAAAGCAAACCTTGCAGCTCAGCAAAACTTTCCAGATGGGGCTAGACAGCTTCTGGGGTCAATTGAAGGTGGTGGTACAGTATTTGTGGCACATATAGACTCACAAAATCATAGAATGGCTAGGGTCAGAAGGAACCTTAAAGATCATCCAGTTCCAACCCCCCTGAATGGGTAGGGACACCTTCCACTAGATACCAGCTTGCTCAAGGCCCCATCCAACCTGGCCTTGAACACTTCCAGGGAGTGGGCAGCCACAACTTCCTTGCGCAACCTGTTCCAGTGTTTCACCACCCTCATATTAAAGAATTTCTCCTTAATGTCTAACCTGAATCTCCCCTCTTCAAGTTTTAAACCATTTCCCCTTGTACTTTAGGACATAAAGTACACACTGTATATACAGCTGGCAGATTCAGGCCAGTGTCTCACTATCAGTGTAAACACAGGCACTGTGTGAGCCTGGAGCTCTGGCTTAACAGTGAGGATGGCTCATTTTGGGAGAGTTCCGTTTTCCATTTCTGCCCAGGGAAGTTGTGGAATTTCCTTCCCTGAAGACATGCAAAGCCCACCTGGATGTGTTCCTGTGTGACCTGCTTGCTGTAGGTGACCCTGCTTTGGCAGGGATGGGTTGTACCAGATTATCTTTAGAGGTCCCTTCCAAACCCTAACTTTCTATGATTCTATCAGGTAAAAATGTACTTTTCCCTAGCTTCTGCATGATACCATTCCAATTTTATGGCAGCAATAAACAATGGATGTGCAATGCCCTTGTTTTCTGGGCAACATACTCAAGAAGTAGAAGAGAATGACAAAGGTGCAAGGCTGGGTATAGTTAAAGCTTTTACAAAGATAAGCAGTTTATGGTCCACATCACTGTTTTTCCTAAAACTTCTCACATACTTCAGAGTCAGACTGGCCAAAGGATTCACAATTAGATAACAACTTGTGACCAAATAAGTGACCAGATTTTCAAAAGAAATCCACACTCTACATAGGCAGCGTTTCAGAAGGTATGGCCATAGAGTATCATTATATCAGGAGACAGAGGCCTCCTCAATGATTTTGAAAAATCATTGCACATGCTGTAAAACTTGGAACCTGACCAAAAGTAGTGAGGGCCATGACTTTTTCTTCACATGAAAGATATTTGTGTCATCAAGCAAAATAGCACCTGGCCTCAGAAGAAAGAATATAACCTTTTGAAACACTGACACCACAGTGATTGTCCTTGGAGGTCTTCCTCTCTAGGCAGTGATCCCAAATAACCCTGTTCTTTTTATACAACATGGCATTCAGGGCTCAGGATGATAGACTTCAAGCCATATGCTAGATCTTTGTCTTTACTAAAAATAGGATTTTTTTTTTCTGTCCTGCTAGGGACACGTCAGTATGAATGTGACCAGAAAGCTGGCACAAATCCATAAGGCTGAGGGGAACAGCAGAGGTCTTTCCTTCAGATTTGTCAGGCAGCAGCCGAATCAAAATCCTTTCAGGGCAGGAAGGGGAGTGGAACTGAGAGCGAACTTTGTTGTCCCTCAAGTGCTTCCCTCACTCTTTGATCCCTATTCCTATTGTAGAGTAACATGTACACTCCAGCTCCTGCTACTGCTGATGGAAGAGCCAATGCCAATGCCAACATCCTGTTTTCTCTGCACCCTGCTTCCCTTTCTCTCCTGGACATTGCCAGCATTAGACATCTAGGATAAAAGGTTTCAAAAGGCTAGAAAATGCTGGCAAAGCAACTGTGCATGCAGCTGCTTCCTCCTGCCTTTGCCTTAGCACCTATTCCATGTTTAGTATTAGCATGGAGTTGAATCTGAAATTCACTTGAAAGCTCATAAAGAAACACCAATAATTTGGGGAAGGATATGTGATTCCTTTTGCTGACACTCCCTAGAAACTCCATCCTGCTGAGATTCCTGGAGAGTTCTGGAGAAGTACTGTCAGGTTGAGCTGCATTTCCTGTGTGCTGCTATTGCCAGTCCATCTCCCACCTCTTTGGTTTTCTACAAACCTGGTATACCTGTCTTTTACTTTTGAATGGGCTACAGAAAAGTTGATAAAAAACAGTGTTTATGTCCAACTTGTGGGTGAATCACAGTTCTTGGCAGTTACTCCCTGTTCACCCAACCAAAGCCAGGTTCATCAGCTGGTCCCTCCCATTAATAAGATCTAACTCTGCTGAATAGGAAACAAACTGTCCATCAACATTTTCATAATCACGGGGGTGACTGATTTTCTGGCTTTAAGACTCCTCTTTGCCCACTGTTATCATATCTGTGAGATCCTGCTCTCCCTCCAGGTTTTCACCAGCCTGATCAGTCAGGAGCTAAACAAATTTCTCATTGGCATCCAGAACAGTGGTGGGGCCATCAGCTGTTTCTGAGGAGAGAGAAGGAAAGGGCAGGAACCCCAAACTGGCAGAAGAAAACTTGCTTCAGCAGTGACTGATCTTCTGTAGGACTCACCCTACACACACACCACCACTTCACTGCCCACTTGCCCTTGCCAAGATTCCTTATCACCCTGGTGTGTCCAATGCCACCCTGGCTCTTTGTGCTGCCATGATCTAACCACAGCTGCAGCAAGGAGAAAGACAAGAAGTCAGGAGTGACTTTTTTCTTTCTTTTTTTCTTTTTTAACCTTTCATTTTTTTCCTCCAAAATCACTTACAAGTGATAAGTCAAAGTGAAAAACCCTCATGACTGCTGCAGAAATAGACCTTTGTTTTGTATCTTGAAAAAGGATCTAACCTAAAACCCCCGCAGATACACAAGATTAATTTTCACTACTTTGTTTCATACTATTTATAAGCAGCTCTTGCTGAGTTTTAGATTTTATGGCTCAGCCTGCTGGCTGAAAATATTTTCTACCCACTCCTGAAGGCTGATTGATTAGGGCTGCTGGCCAAATAGCAGTCTGCATCAGCAGGCCCAGAGATGCAGGCTGGAATATGGTGCACAACACTTGCTCTGAATTCCAGTATTTAGACAGGGGGACACTGCAGATAAGGCCTTGGTGCATAAGCAGAGACAGCATAAAATCTTCAGATTAATTCCCCAAGAGCATGGTTTGCAAACCTCATGCAGATACTGGATGAGATTGGACAAGAAGCACTGTGGGGCAGGAGAATTGTCTAGAAAACATGGTCAAGCTGGTCTCCAGTAGGATGGTGGTAGAGTGACAGAATTTAGGCACATTGTATATACACAAGGCTTATAATGGTCTTTCTGCTTTAAGGCACAATGCCCACACATCAGGTTGTGCACTGGAAGAGCTGGGGGTCAACTGAGTGGGTTGTGCTTGTGGGTATGAGACGTGACCACGCTTACCATGTCTGTAACTATGTTGTAGTGTATGAATATCAGAACTGGATGAGTATTTCTCCCAGTTCTGCACAAAATATTTAACATTGTAAGCAGATATCCCAGATTAAAAGATAATGCAGTTCAATCAAAAATCAATATGCTCTCTGTCTCTACCCCCAACCTGGCTTGATTCTCAGAAATTAATAAATTAAACCAGAATTCCCAGTAGTGACTGAAAATAGAAGGTATTTTGGAAAGAGATGTTAATTTTTACCCAGAATGAAGAAATCTGTCAATACATTAAGTGGCCCTGAGTTGAATTCTTTAAAATCACAGTCTAATTTGTTTTAAATAATTACTCAGAAATATGGTAGTAAACTTGGAAAAAATGTCAGTAGAAGGCAACAAAAACTCCTGAGCTAAACTTCTAGCCTGAAGGAGCAGGAAATGAGAAGGGCCTCTATACAAATACTACCTGGCACAAATGCCATACTTGCCCTCCTGTAGCATCTAGCTCTGATTTATCCAGGTGCTTAACCTGTCCCTCCCTCATTGTCATAATCATCATAATCATCACAGAGTCTGAGCATACAGGAATGCCTTACTCTATGGCACTTTCTCCCACTTTATGGGAGGGAACAGAGACAATAAGCCTAGATGGCTCACTGGAGAGTCAAGGGACAAAGGCAAGAACTGCCTCAGTACTGGCTGCACACCAGAATTAAGCAGCTCTTCCCTTAAGTGGGGATTTAAAAAGCTCTCCAAGGACTCCTGTATGTCGTTGTAATGGAGCATTAGTTAAAGCTTAACTCTAATAGAAAACAGTTTTAAAGATTCACTGGATGGTTTCTTAAGATTGCTTTGCCTTAATGGCCCTGATCTCCAGTGATATTTATAGAACTTATTCCCACTGATTTCAGATGGAGGTATGAAACTAAACAGAGCCAAACTGCTGAGTTCCTGGAGCAGTGTCCTATGGCTTGGACTCATGCCCTGTTAGGAGGATGGACACATTTGTCTCTAGTAATGCTCCAGCCAGAGAATACTTTGATTAATCAAAAATCAACTCCTTTTTGCACTCTTTGCAGTGCAGTGCACTTCCTCTTCTGTGAGAGAATAAATTAGCTTTAGACCCAGCAGGCAGCATCTTCATTTAAGTGGTACAAGTAACAGAAGGGGAAAGGAAGGCCAAGTGCTTCAGCTCTGAGCAGCACCACTGAAGCCAGCAGAAACAGCAGGTTTTGCTGTGCCACGTGCCTCACCCTTTTTAGGTTTCTTCTCTCAGAGCATAAAGGAACAGTCCATATTTGTGCCAGTAAATCAAAGCCCAGCATTTCCAGTGACAGCCTGTTCTCAGCAATGAAATTCAGTATACTGCCCTTTCCCTGTGTAACCACGTTGCTGCAGAGGGTTGTGCATCTGTTCCTCACCTTGTAAGTTGTTTAGACAGGATCAAGGTTATGAGGATGTTTGGGGTGGGGTTTCCCTATACATGTCACAGGAAAACACAGTGTGAATCAAACCTGCAGGCTTGAGCTGTGAGCCTCCAGTGTTGCCCACTTTGACACTAGATGATGGCATTATTTGATAGTGCAGCTGTGAAAACAAAATGCTAAAAACCAAAGATGCTAAGTGCTGCTAACGATACTTCTGCTTATAGTTCTGTTAGAAACAAGGGGATTTGTTAAAAAGAATCTTACGTGTTTCTCTCCATTCATCCACCTGTGAAGAATTGTGGAAAGGATCCAACACATGTTTGCAAAGTCAGTTGAAACACTGTTATTAACTATGGCAATGTGGTGTTCATGCTTATGGCAATGTGCTGTGTTTTACAGTAGCATATTGATGCTGAAACTCATGAGGGAAAACTCTTCTGCTGCCTGAGGAACCAGATGACAGGTGGGAACCAACTGATTTGTTTGCATAGCTGGCTTGACGTATGCTGATGCTGGGCTCCTTTCAAAACTTTGATGATACAGGTAACCGTATCATACAATTAATAGACAATAAAAAAGGACTCAATAGGATCATGGGGAGGATCATGGGTGTGTGCATGCACACACCACCCTCACCTCATCCTCATATTAGGGCAAGACTTGGGCGTGAACCAGACCTTTATTTCTTATCCCTTGTCTCCCATCCTCAATCTGAGTGCTTGGGGCCCAGAGCTTGGAAAATGCTGGGTGGTGCATGCTCTGGACCCACAGATGTAGTCAGTATGAATTCAGGGTTTACCCATCAGCTGTATATACTAACTATAGGATAGGACAACCTGGGACAAAAGACAAAAGGTATCTAGGGAGGAGCTAACCATTGCTGCAACAAGTCTTCATGAGGATTTTTAATCTCCATACAGGAATGAGTGAAACAAATTTAGGTATGCACATGGCTCTGCTCCCAGACAAACTTTGTAACAGGCACAGAGATGCTGGTAATAGATGAGAAGACACCAAATGCTGGTGCTGCTGGGAGAGGCAACCCAAATGAAGTGACACACAGCACCAGAGGAGAACAGAGCTGCTGCTCATGGCATGACTCTTAGGAGCTTGAAGCCTCAGACATGGAGCAATGAGAGAAGGGAAGCCTGGAAGATTGTGCCCTTCAAATACATGCAGAGGAAGTGGTAATGTAGAGTCAGACACTACAGTGTCTGCCCTCTCTTACCTCTTCACTCCTCATTTCATAGAATCACAGCATGGTTTACCCACAGAGAAACAACTCATTTCAGTGATAGGCTGGGTCACAACTGTGGGACTCCACCAGGAGAGAAACAACACGTCACAAAAGGCATGAGACAAACTTCTCCCAGTGGCTTTATCAGCTGCTGGGAACAACCTGTTTACCAAGGACAGTATAAAGTCAATAGGGAAAAAACATTAAAAAACAAAACAAAATAAACCAAAACAAACAACAAAAAAAAACACAGCAAAAAACCCCAACCAAGCAAAAAAACAAACAAAAAAACCACCAAAACCCCAAAACATTTGGTCAAGAGATATTCTGTATCAAAATTGCAAAAAAGCTGCAAACACAGATACTGTGGGATCAAGTGGTTTGCTTATTTGCATGCTTACACTGGTGACTCACTGTTGTGCTGTTTCTAATAAATTATTGCTGTGTCCTTTTCTCTATTGTTTAAACTTCCTTTGTTTTATATACTCAGGAAAGAGATCTTAAAGTCATTGAGGACAGGCTTTTTTTGAAACGTCAGCCCAACGCCCTGCAGCACTCAAAGAAGCAAATGAAAGATTTAGAATTAATAGAAAAGGCACAGGGAAAACATTCTCTCCTTAGGTCCCTGCACAGATTCACAGTGAGACACATCCTGGGTATGGCATCCAGCCCTGCATCACATCTTCAGAGGGCAAAGACACAAAGAAGATCAGGGATGCTTTAGATCTCAGAAAGCCTCCACAAAAACAAACCCTCTGCTCGGAAAGCAACAGCAGGATGGGGAATGGTGGAAAACCATGAATGATGTAGAAAAGTGTAGAATTGGAGGTTTGGTGAAGTTATCTGGTAACAATTTTAAACTGACATTAACATGACACAAAATTCAGCTGCAGGACTTCCTATCACAGAGACCAAGAACACAGCTGGAAGCTCCTCACTGCAGCAACAGCAGAGATCTGCAGAGACTCTGCCTGCAGTGCTCTGTGTGCTCCACATATCAAAAACAAATAAAAAATACCTTGGATTATTAAAATACCTTACTTTGTACATTGCTAACACTACCTGGAAAACATCAGGTATGCAAGATATGTTCCCTGGCTTTTGAAAGAGTTATCTAAAGCCTCTGAGATAACAAGACATGTTTGTCATGTCCATGTTTACAATATTTCAACAGAAATAAGCAGATACATGTTGGACCTCCTCTTTGTTAATTAACACCCATCATGCACTTTCCTGCCTGGGATAGTTAGTGCTCATTCTGCTCATAGTCGAGTAGTTTAATATATATGTGATCTTTGCATAGGGTTTGTTATCCATCCCAAAGGCAAATCCCTCAAGTTGTGCCTGTTGGAGAGACAGTGAACCTTCATTATATTTGCCTGCAAAGATGTTTTTCTGGGCTACATGAGACTTTGCACACAAAAATACAACAGTTTTGTTTGTGGGTTTTTTTCCTCTCTTGAAAGAACTCAGGGTGTTAATTACAGGTGTCAGAAATACACTTAAATGGCATGGTTTATTGAGACTGGAGAATGAGGGCAAATGAAGGGGACAAGGGGAAAATAATTTTGTCCAAGCATTTATTTAGAGATCTTTCATGTATTTACAGTGCAACTGAAGATAAACAATTCACAGTACCACAATCAGGGAAGCAGTTTTTGTGTTCCCTCAGCAAGCATGCTCTGTTTCTTAGTTCATCTTTTCATGCTTGGGTTTGCTTTTTTTCTCTTGCTACCACGAGAAATAGATTTTATTTTCTTTGCACTTGTGGTCAATAACTAAGCAGTAAAGATAATTCTGGCAGAAATCAAACCTGTTCCAGATGGGTACAAACATCTGGAATCCTGGCACATTTATCCGCTCCTCACTTTTGTGTTTTTTCTCCACATTCCCCTTACTAGTTGCCTGTGACACCATAATGAGAAATAATGTTTTTGTGTACTCCACTTAATATCTGTTTCATGGCCTACCCTCAAAGCATTCAGCAGCACCCGTCACACTGGTAATACAACAAAAGCAATAAAATGTAAATGAATATTTATGCAAAATATTTATGTTGTTTACAGTGATACAACTACTGTGTACAGAAACCTACATGATGGAAGTTTATCAGATGCCTACACAGAACTTTGATATAGGGAGCCCTTAAGATTACTCTCCACCAATATAGCACAGCAGTCTGTGATTCATTTGTGTCTTAATTTCTTTTAATGGGCGGGGGAAAAAAAAGAAAAAAAAAAAGTGGTAAGAAAGAATTTACATTAAGTAAATGCTTGGCTAATAAAATGTCTCTGATATGAAGAGATATATTGTGGTCTTGACCCAAATACTGTAACTCTAGGGACAGAACTGCTGTTGCTGACAGTTTTATGACCAATTTAAAGCCTTAAATTATCAGTGATTCTAAAAACTATTCCCTGATCCTGACAGAGAGCAACTTTTTGCTAGACAATGTATTTTAATGTAAAACTAAAAAGTAAGTATTAGACATGGAATTATATTTGGAATGCAAAAATTAATAATGATTTAAAATGTCTGCAATATTATTTTTTCTAAAACAATAATAATATAGCTGCCAGGGAAAAGAAATAGTTGTGTGCTTGGGGTTTTTTCTCTAATACAAAAGCTTTCCCATGATTAGGTTTTAGTATAAATATAAGCATTCTGTCTCTTTATCTGAATGATTTGTAACCCACAATTACTGATTTTACAGTAGTTTCCTACTCAAGGTGGTAAAACTATAACCAAAGCTAAAGTTGATTTAAGAAATCAGTGCAAAGAGTTAGCCAGAAATTGGAATGAAAAAGATCCTGTCTGCACTAACATTTACTCATTTATAGCAATTTGGCAGCACATTATTTTTTCTTCGAAAAAAGTAGTGGGTTTTCTGCCATTTTGTCTGTAATCCAAAATCTAAACTTTTCATTTCATAACAGAAGAGACCAATGTTTCACCTTTGTGATTCCTGAGATAACCTTCAAAACATCACTGAACTGTAAGCAACATGCTGATGATTGTTTCAGCCAGAAACAATACTTGTGAGCCATTATTTGCTTCTAATCATTCATTAGGTGACTCGATAGACTAATTGCAATGTCTTCAATGGAACTACAATGAAAACATGTTACTATGCAACTTAAGGTGGTTTTGATGATGGATTGTTCTAATTAAAGACAAAAAAACCCCATGAAAATATGAACTAATATCCGTCCAAATTATTTGCTTTACTGATTGCCTCATACAGAGAGGTCCCAGTGCTCCCAGACCATTCCATGACTGGAGTTCTGTTCTTGCAGAGCGCAAGGATTAAGGCCATCCCTCTGCTGTTACCTTGAGGTGCCATGGCTTGTATAGCAACAATGACAATGTCATGGGACTTTTTAATTGTGTTGTCTGATCACAGGCAAATAAAATCTAATGGCTGCAGGAGAGCAAAGACCCCCGTGCTCCAATCCCAGTGCCAGGTGCGGTTGAAAACCGCAGGTGCTGGAAAAGCACATATCCACTGGAGCACCTGTGAATGGATCTGGTCTCTGAGGGCCCAGGAATGTCAAGCTTGCTCCCAGCAATGTGGGCTTGAAATTATCACAGGCATATGCCAGGCTTCAGACAGATGCAACCTACAACTTCTAAGAGAAAAGTTTCTCAGTGCTCGCCTAGCGGGCTGGCAATAATGAACCATGTCCCCTGTAACGTGCCTTATTAAGGGCACAACAGAAACAAGGGGACAAGTGCCAACTAATTCTTGCAAGACATCCCAAATCCCATGTGAAATTACTGGGTATGTACTAAAAATTACAGGGAGGACAGAGAAGCTCATTGCCACTTACAAGAGCTGACTAATTAATGTTCACTTTACCTCAGCCACATTTTATATTCTGCTGCTCAGTTATGTAAATTGGGCAGCATTTTTGTGCTATGATTAATAGGTCCTCAAACAAGCAGATTTTACTGCTTGAGATAACACTGTGAGGAACCATTCTTGGAGGGGGTTGTGTCTGGCAAGGTTCTTTTTTCTAATTAGCTATTTCTGCTCCAAATTATCTTTTCTTTCATAGCTTCAGAAATTATTCTGATTTTATGCAAGATGATATCTCCTACTAAGTGGGCCATGTATGGCTCTGTATTTCATTCAAAGTCATGTTTGATATTTATCAGAATAATCTCATAATTAGAAAAAAAACACCCTTAATTTATTGCAAACAATATGAATGTGAGTAATTTGCGATTGGGCGAATCTTGATTTCAGAAAGAGGGAGACAGGAAAAGAATCCTATTGATTTTTAGTTAGAAGTTGACATTACTGATTAAAACATTAGTAGCTTTGAAAGGAGAGCTAGAAAATTTTGCTTCAGAATTTAAGTGAGAGATATTAAAGAAACCTCAGTTATGATGGAGAGTCATACTTCATCATCAGCCTGGTTAGCAGAGGCTGAGACACTGTGAGTGCTGCTGAGATTAGAAATCACATAATGAAAAACTTGAGGACTTTTTTAGCCTTGGAAAATGGACATGATCAAGCAATGCTGGAATCATTTATAGACACTATTTCCCAAGGAAAAACAATGATGTTTTGTGAAGACAAATATTTTCATTAAGCACTTACTTATTCCAGTATATAACATGATATAGGAAACAAAACACTTGTGTTAACTTTATCCAATTTGTATATAAAGTAGTAGAGGGTTTGTTTTTAATATCTTTCTTTACCAGGAACAATTTTTCCAGGATATTAGAACCAGCTGCTACTGTACTACCAAGTGAAACATCTCATTCTATTTTCTTCTTTAAATCATCTTATATTTGTTCAAAAGAAACACCATGAAACAGTGAACTAAAATAGCTCTTTACAGAACTTTTAATATTTTAAGAAAAAAATAAAGACCTTCTTGACATGCCAGTAGATGTATTACTAGTAGCACATAATCTTGCTTTGTTCTCACTTCAATAAGCACATATAATTTTCTTTGTAAAAAGTTTAACACACTTTAAAATTAAAGCCTAGTCAAATGGATGCACTTTTAATTTTATAACATCAGTTATCACACATAATTCATTTTTTGCTGTGTTGATAATGCAGAATTTTAGAATAATTTTAATTTTAAAATAAACTTTCTGTTCAAGTTTTCAGCTGAGGACTTCCAAAGGATACCCTCTGCTTTCTGAAAGTGAAATGGTCCATGTTTTATCTCATTTTCACAGCCTTTTTTTCTCAGTGTTTTATGTTTTCCCTCTTGTCTCTTTGTATTATATGACTATTATTTTTTAATCTTTGCCCAATTTTTCCTTTTTAATTACTTTTTTCCAGTTCAAGGGTCTAAATTCCTCCCTATTAGCAAAGGTCAGTTAACTACATCTGTGCCCTTTGCTCTGAAGCAGCTCTACACCCCTTTGCTTTGCAATTCCTAGAACTGCTACTTTGCTCCATCTCTCTTCTCTGGGGCATTTCAAAGCACATCTCAGGCAACCTTCCTTTCTTCCCTTTGTCAGGAAGTTCTCTTCCTAGACCATCTCACTTGTGCAATGTCCATCATTGATCCAGGTCTTAGTCAAGGTGTTCATATTGCATCTGCTGCCCTTTTTCTTGGTTAACAAGGGTTTCAGTCATAAGATACAAACCCACTGGACTCCAGATTGTGTTTATTCCCATGTTCATGTAAATGTTTGCTCCTCCATTAAGTCTTCCAAAAGCATTTTCATTTTTTGCAGCCTGACTTGCATAATGCACCTCCAGCATTCTCTTTGCAGCTTCCCACAGTTGCTTCTCTTCCACCATTCGCCTATGTTCCAGGGCTCAGTAATTCAGGTTTCTTGTGTGGACCTTGAGGGTTTCAGAATCCCATGAGAAGAGGCTTCCAAATAAGTTTTCTGGCTCTTTTTGTTTTCAATAAGGCCTGTAATACTAAAAGGTGGGGTATTTTCCCATCTGGGCAAGAAACTGCAACACTGAAGGAATCAAAAGAAAACAAAATTGATGTGACTTTTCTCCCCAAAGTTGGAGAATTTAAGCATGAGTTAGTTTCCAATTTAAAAAACAAATGAACAAACAAAGAACAACAACATAATAATCCATCATTAATTAAAAGGGCAATTGTACAAAGAAGTGTAGATTAATTTTTGCAACAGAACTTTATCTTTATTGAATTTTATCTTCAAATAAAGTCAAATAATGGAAGATATATGGAATCTATTTATAAAGAAAAGTTTTGTCCAGGTAACATTAATTTTACTCAGGTGAGTTAGTTACAGTGAACTCAACACTGAACAGAGGCTCCATCGTTTGGCCCTCAAGCAGGAACTTGTCCAAGGAGACCAGAACTCTTCCTAAAGGGCCAAGCCTAAACAATAAAAAGCTCTTAAGAGATGTTCCTAAAGATAGAAAATCCTCAGGAGTAATAGAGAAGCTAAAGAGATTTGTGAGAGACATCCATGCAACAAGAAGAACTGAGAGCAGAACCTCTCAGGAGTGGGAAGTCTTCAAAGGTGACCCCTATTAACAAGAAACTTCAAAAGTGGGATGTGACATGATGTGAAAATCCTCCCACTGATGCTGAGTGCTTTAAAGCTAGAATGCCCTGAAGCAAAGTGGAGCCTTTGAAGTGGCAGCATCAGCATCAACTTTCAGATGCATAAAGGTGCAGCTGGCAGCAGGACTGCTGCACCCGTGCTACAGAACTCCTGGTGATGTGATCCTTCTTGCTCAAGTCCGATAAGCCTAAAGGCCAGCCAAGAGGGCAAGCAAAGAGAAATACCATTTAGCTGGCCCTAAAGAACCTCTTTGATCTCTCCCAATTAATCTCCCCAAAGCTGAAACAAAACTGGGTTCAAAATGGGGGTGAATAGTTTAAAAGTTGCCCCCACAGAGCTACATGTACAGTACTCCTCCAGATGAGATGCAGAAAAGCTTGGCTTCCTATTTTGTCTTAGCTTGCATGAATGTAAAGACACTGAATTGATTGAGACACTTGTTAATGCTTCTGTTTTTATTCAGAGCAGTTTGGATCTATGATTCTGAGCTCCTTGAAGTTCATTAAACAGAATACATCATGATTTTGCTGGAAGACTATTTCTCAAGCAGCAGTCTCACAACAGGTTTATATCCTTTCAAAATGTGAGCTGCACAGAAAATACACAGTATTTGCTGATGTTCACACAATGGAATGAAAAGTTGTGGTCTTAATGTAAAACTAGAAAAACCTAAAACCAAACCCAAAGTTATCTGTTGTCTGTTTAAATAGAAATGACCAAAAAATAATAGAATTTTCCAGTTGTCTACCCTTGGAAGTAAATAAGAAAACTTTTTGTCTGGGACTAGAATGCTGTTAGAATAATTAAACCAGTCAAGACCCAAGAATAGATGAAACCATACAGCTATAAAGGTGAAGTATATTAACACAGAACAAAGGAGCAGAAAATACAAACAAACTCATAGAAGGGCTGTCCTGAGCCCATTAATCAAGTCTCTTATTACAAGTAATCATGTAACAGTTCTCTGCATAAATATAATAATTTATACTGTAATTCATTATACAATTATTTCTATAAACATAAAACAATTTAACTTATCACCCTGCCTGAATGCTGCTTCAGCAATTTGCTCCTCTAGTGGTAAAAAATCCTCTGATTTGCAGCCAGAAAGCTTTCATTTATAACAATCCCCTCTTAAAACAGAGAGAAACAAAGAAAGCAAAGAAAAAAAGAAACAAACCACTTTCCACTCCACCCTCTGCTTCAATTTCTCTTTTTCAAAGAAAAATATGAGCAATATCTTTCCAGTATTCGTTACACCAGAAAGGGGATTTTGCATGTGCATTTTCCCCAAGGGAAAATGGGCAACACAATTTAACCACATTGGCTAAAATCTTCAAGATACTGGCATGAAAAGCAGAATCCTGAATAATCTGGCAGTTATCCACAATTAAAACCACAGTCTCATAGCAGTAAGTGTTAGGGAACAAAATACTAATAGACACTATATCCCTTTCCACAATGACTTGGACATAAGAATACCCATGGGCTTGAATTTCTCTTGTCCTCTCTGCTGGACAGACCTGAGGCAATTCCAGTGTGAAAGGCAGTAGAATCTGCCAGCAGTGTTGTGACCACACTAACAGCTATGTCTATACTCTTAAGCATGTCCCAGCCAAGGTTTGTTTCTAAAGGACAAACATCTTCACTGCTTCAAGAGGGCTGAAGCAAAGCGTGTCCCAGTAGCCAGATTTCCACTGGACAACATTTGGCCCTCAGTTTCCTCTCAGTGTGTGGTGCCACTCTGACACTGAGATAATGCTTTATATGTTTCTCCCATCAAAAGTGTGCCAAATGAGGTATATGAGGGGCCCATAACCATCCACCAGAGTGGTGTATGGCAGCGTGACACCAAGTGGACACCATGGCCCTGGGAGCGCAGAAGGTCAAACCTGGAGGAGCCTCTGCCTTGGAGATGGTTAGTGTCCAAACCAGAGACAAGGAGTGAAAAAGCATCTGGGGTTCAGTTCAAGCACACTTTCACTGTGTAGTTCAGTGCTATACACATAACCAGTGTGCTATTGATGTGCCCTGGGCTGTACAGCATGAGCGTATCACTGGAATTGTAATGGCACTGGTACAGCTGCTCAGCAGTTATAGACCTGGCAAATTTTAGCCAGGGATGGCTAACATTTCTCCTCTTGATTTCACTCCAAAGTTCATCTCTTTTCTAATAAATATTTTCACTCCTTGAACACTGCAGTACTTCCAGGAGAACCAAACACTTCATAAAAGATGTTCTCTCTGATTTTCAGTGTACCTTGTTTCCTGTATTTCCAGTGTCAGTCATGATTTGAAGAGTGTAAAACAACATGCTTTTCAAACCTGTAATTAACCTAACAAAAGGTTAAGGCCAGGTTCCCCAAGAGAAGCATTCTTACATTAATACCTCTTGAATTGCAGAGTACAAACAGAAGTGGAGAGTGCTCAGCAAAAACTACAGTGTCTTCTAGGAGCAAGGAGTACCTGGGGAAGCTAAAAAGGGAGAAAGGTCCATATTATCCTGCTTAATCTGACCTGCTTTTGTGGAACTCTCAGTCAGGCTTTTAGAGGCAGAAAAACCATGGAGTTCTTCTACGAAGGAGTAGAAAGGGGATTTTGCATGTGCATAGCTGAAAGTGGTTCCATGCAACAGTAAACAGTTTTCTTAGTGAATTATGGAGTTCACAACCCCCATTTACAAAACAAAAACAAAAGCCCACATAGCCTTCCCTGCTCTGCAAAATCTGCTTAGTGTGCCAGAAGGATTTAAAAAACCTGCTTTAGTTCTCTGAGTATTAGGACCTTGTCCTTCAAGCAACCTTGTGCTCACACAGAGCTGATTTACCTCAGCAGTGCTGCACCAAGTGCTCCCTCCATGCAGACCAGCCCATAGGGCTGAGGGAGTCTGTGGATGCCTGTTCACATCCAGCAAACACATTCACCTTGTACAAAAAGGAATTTCACAAACTTATCTCTGTCTCTACTCCCTGTGCATTTGGTTGTAATGTTAGGTTGTTTATACTGTGAGAGGAAGAGTCAAATAATACTTTTCAGTAGAATTTCTAAGGAAAAAAAGACAACTCACTGGAAATACTTCCAATGTAACTGTAGCAATGCTTAAAGAATAGGCTTGAACATTCCTGGTTTAAATATTCCCTTAACAGCTCATGGCAGATCTGCAAGATGGATTCTCATGCAAGCACAAGTCAAGAGATTCAGTTTTCCTACAACACTATCACAACATCATCTAAAAACCAGGCTTGACAGTTGGAGTCAACATCAAAAGTAGTTGCTTTAGGCCTGTTTTACAGAATCCTGTATCACTTTTCGAACACAAAGCAACCCTTTCCACCTTCTGATAAAAAATAATTATTTTAGTTGCCTTTCTGAGCATACTACTACATTAACAGAAACCTTCACAGGTCAGATCAAAATGTGTTTTTTTTTCAATAAGGAATCCAAGCAGTCCCAGTGAAGACTGACATGAGAAGGTATCCTTCAGAAACAGTAGTCATGGGAAGGCACCCTCTTTCTTTAGCTTCCCTTTTCTGTCTTCTCCTATTAAGAACAGACAATTTGGTCATCTTCACTTCCCTGTAATCACTCCTCTATATCCTCTTCTTACCCCCATGCCCACTCTCTGAGCTCTTGATATTTTCTGTTTGCAAATACACTGATTATCTCTCTTCATGTTTTTTTTAATCTCTCCTCCAACTTAAAATCCCAGAACTCCTCCATTTCTTTCTCTAGCTATTGCTGCATCTTTCTATCTTCTACCTGTCTCATTCTCTCGGCTACAGTTTTAATTCTTCTCTAATTCAAACCTAGATAATTCCCAGCCTGGACCCCCTGACTCTGCCTTCCAGAACCCAGAAACTCCCACTGGAGCTCAGAAGGGGCATTTTGGTCTCAGCATTACTAACATGTCAGTCATAACTGAGATTTCTTACTGCAGAGAATCTCTAAGTTTCAGTTCTTCTTATCCATCCACACAGCACCACCTTTCCATCCAAGCTCTTAGCTGCTGTGACAATCAACAAATCAGAGCTGCAAGAGGTCAGGTAGCCTTCCTTGCTTTACCCAATCCTTAATCAGGATGAAATACATCTATTTTATACCTAACAGATGTTTTCCTGATTGAATCTGGGAAAAGTCCCCCATAACTTCCCTAGGAAATCTTTTCCACTTCCTCGTTATACTGACAATAGGAAGACATCTCCCTATTGAATTTAAATGCAATTTAAGCTCACCACTTCTGGTCTGGTCCACCACTTTTCACCAATCTTGTTGGATGAATTTTTTTTCCATCTCAGAGAAACTTAAGTTGCTACCACAAAGATTACTTACACTGGTTTGCTTTTACTGTTTTGCTATATGAATTTAACTTTTCATTACTCCACAGTGGCACCTTCTCATTTCCCTTGTACATTTGGTTTCAAGGATCTTTGTCATTTTGTCCACTGCCTTTCATTTTTCATGATGTCATCTCTTGACTGTGTTCAATACATCTGTGTGACAAAAGACATGTCAGTCACAGCTTAAACATGTCCCTTTTATTGAGATCCTAAAGGAGATCAGGAGGCTTTAGAATGCAAACACACCCTTTCATCTCCCTAATTGTTTTCATCCAAGTAAAAATCATTAGGCATTCCATAATAAAAGAAAAAAAAATGAATATTTTTAAGTCAAGAAAGCTCAAAGCAATGAAATCCATTGCAGCTTAAATAGGAAGGTTTGGGCTTGCTCCTTCCCAAGCCTGTTGACTGGTTTTGCTTTCAGCATTTCACTGCCTCACCAAGTAGCAGGCTCCTAAGAATTTTTTTTGTTTTCTTCCCCCGTGGAAGGTGGCTGGCTCATCCCTGTCACTCATCCACAGCCTTTACATGAAGTATAGGCTGTACAAAACAATCACCTTGTCCACTGCAGTTGCCATTCCTGGAATCTCTTTCACTGCTGAATACATTTAGAGAACATAAGCAGTTTCCTTCCTGAGAGACCCAACCATTCTCTTAAAGCACTATGTTGGGATGTCTATTTCAAATCAGCTTCACTACCCACATCCCAGTTTTGAAACCAAGACATTTGTGTGTTGGGGAATCTTAGACTGGCCCTCATTCCTGAGAAGAAGTCTTCATGAACATGTCTCAGACTATTTATCATCTTGGCAAGCATGTCTCAGAAGACTTTCTCTTTGGGCTGTTTCCAAAAATCTTGACAGCAAGGAGGGTCTTGGTTTGCTGAGGCCACTGCCAGTTGTGATGATCTGTACTTAGATTCAGGTCTCAGGTGGCACCCACAGAATCTCACTTAGAGACGACCAGAGAAATACTGGAAAATTACCCCATGGTACAAGTTTTAACATGCTACACTAATAATATTTAGTTTAATAATGATCAATTTATTATCAATGTAAAAGGAACAGAATAAACTCCTTTACTTACTCTCTGCAGAGACACTAGCGATGGTTCTAACTGTGCAGAAACAGTGAAACTAAAGAATAGAGTTTTGTCCTTTTGCCCTTACAACAACACCAAGAAATTCTCCAGCAGAGCATGATCATAGACCATGTACAAGTCACAAATCTCCAAGGGAAATAGAGCACCAGACATATGGTTTGCAATTTAGTGTCTCTTATCAGCCTGTGTCATACAGTACTCCCATCACCTCAGGATGATGTTGTTAAGTTATAGGGCACATTAGCTCTCTATTTCTCACTAGATCTCTGTGCTCATGAAAACTGCTAGGTTCACCAATCCTGAAAATGAAATGCAAAGTACTGCTGCATTCAGCCAGGGAAATGGCAAAATATATTGCTGAATAGAATCCTGCTTCATCTATGATTCAAAGTAACAAGGTTTTTTAGGTTCTTTTTTAGGTCCATGTCTATTTGACATGTCAATCAAGACTTCAAGAGTGACACTAAGGCCTGAGTTTTGTCAGATTAAACTGTCCATGGTTCAGAGAGAGGGTCATCTCCCTGTACAGATTGGGTTTGTGTTTAAATTCTATATTTACTGAACTTTACTGGAAAATTACCTATGTAGGATTGTGAAGTAGGCTTCTTTCTTGTGGAAAAAAAAATCTAGCTATTTTTATTTAAGATATATTAATAAGAATTACTATATTTACTACTTTGCTCTGTTCTTCTTACCACGAGCCATGTTTTACAGTCTTGAAAGATGAAGAACACTGGTGAACTAGAAACCTGGCAAAAATGCAAAGCCACAAACCAGCCGATTTCTTGTTGTTTTTTAAAGGAACTGTACTGTATTTTTTGTCTCTTCCATTATGAAAACCAAATTCCCTGGAAGGCAATAAAATGCTATGGACTAAATTGGCTTCAGAGGAGACATTGATCTTAAAACAGGGTAAAAGGAAACAAGTTTTAGACATGTCAAAATAGTCAAGTGATATTTTTGAGAAATGCCAACAGTAAAAAGAGTCCAAAAACCACTAATGCTGGTCTCAGTTATTTTTATTTATATGCCTACCTCAGCCAGAAAGTACAGTATGGACAAATATGTAGTAAAAAAAGCTAGCATGTCAACCGCAAATTAGAAGCAGAGGACTGGATTTTTTTCCTTAATTAGTTAGCTGCCTAACCTGTATTTTAGTGATATATTAAAATTTGTTTTGAATGTTTGTAATACTGAAATGTACACACAAGTTTACTGTGTCCTCTACAGATAAATAGAAGGCCTCAACAATTTTTGATCAACAAAGGCTGACCAACAATCAAAGATGCTACTTTGAAAGAGACATACAAAAAATGGTTTCAAAATGAAGACACAGCAGAAATTGATGGTAGAATATCGATTGTGATATTTCCACCTTTAATATGCATAATCATAGATAAAATCTACACATTAACAGTTTCCAAATAAAGTAATTAGTATTAATTAGACACACATTAAAGTATATACCTGACTTCATTCATTCTAATATTAAATTGCTTTCATGCTTAGATACTTAAAAAGATTAATATATGCAATATATTAGCTTGCTGGTGTCTTACAGGACCCAGGACAACAAGGAGATCTTGAGGGGACATAACAGCACCCAGCTTTTTGTTATACAAAGAACAGCATGTTATTATTGCTTTAAACTGACCAAAAACTGTGTTTCCACTGGAAGGGGCCCTCCCCAACTTGTCCCGGTTGTGCAGTCCCGGTGCCTGCCCTGTGCAGGTACCAAATTCACACAACTACTCCAAGAGTGTGATTAGAGATGGTATTTGGCTGAAAATCTTCTTGGAAAATGTCTTTTAAGGAAAAGTGAATAGTGAAGTGATTACTCAATATTTAGTTGTTCCCCATCTGATGGTTTTGTTCACAGAGCAGCTGTCTTCTGGAAGCCACATATGCTAACCTAAGCACACAGCTTTCTCTAGTCCCTTGAAAATAATTACCATGGGGCTTTGATCAGACCTACTGTATTGTACATAACAATCAATTTATTAGCAGAGTTTCTCTTAGGCTGCATGAATATAAATAAATAAAACATCCAAGGCACAGACACTGGCAATGGTCTGGAATCATCTGTTTGGTTTTAAGTGTTAGCAGAGCCTCTTGCACTGGTTTGGCCCATGCCAAGTAGTACTGCTCAGATGACACCAAGGCACAGCTCAGGAGATACCAGATGCCAAGGGTTGTTTCCAGTCACCAATTTAGACATGGGCACCATATTTGTGGGATAAAGGGAGCAAGCCTGAGCATATGGATGTAATGTATTGCTGTGCTGCTTGGACTCACAGAGCACAATCCCTGGTCAGATCAGTTTAGTGCCAGAGGTTGTTTTCCAATCCAGGTCCTAAAGGCTGAATTCTACAAATGAGAGACTGAAAGTCTCTCTTCCAGTAGCAGTGGAAAAGACTTTATTGCTGGGAAATGCAGCACAACAACAGCAATTCAAATGGTTTTGGCTGCCTCTGGCTTGCTCAACTAATCCAGCAGCTACAAATCAAGTCCAGAAACAGATGGGGCACTTCTGGGTATGATCATCTGGAAAGGTTCCTTTGATGAGAGCCTTTACATGCTGCATTTTACAAGCTGGATAGAAAAAGAACACACAAAGCAAAGGGTGATACTTAAACAATATTATGAAGAGCTGCTATTCTTCCTTTGCTGTTTTTAAGCCCTCAGTTTCAGAGCAGGCTTTCTTCAGGTTTTTTCACTTATATTCAGTAACAGTCACAGTCCCCTCTGATCTTCATTCACATGTGATTTCTCAGACTTTCCAGCATGACTAGAGTAAATATGTCACCTAGATCCTTCAGAGTTTGGGAATACAAGTGAGCTACTGGCAAGCAGTTAAGATCTCTTCATGTAAAAATGTAGCACAAACCAGTCACAGCAAGCCAAAGATCCCACAGATAACAGCAGCCCAGACTCATGTTTAAGAGGTGCCTTAGGCTCAGCTGGCAAGGGAAGAGACTGTATCCAAGGTGACAGATGCTTTGGTAGGAACTCAGAAAATACTCATTTCCTTACTAAAAGATGCCACATCTACAAAGTGGTCTCCTTCCTCTGAAAAGCTTGGAAAAGTCTTTGGCCTGTCCATATTTCCTTTTAGGCTGAGTTACCACACAGAGCAGTTTGAGCTCCACAAATGGCACTGCCAACTCAAGAGTCAGTCAAAGATCCCCCTACAGATTTTTTTTCTCCAGGGCCATAAAGCACACCACAATAATCCCAGTGGGAAGCTCTTGCAGCATAATGATAATTGTGTGGTTGTGTTCTATATGATTTTCCAAGGAAAGTGGCATGATGGCCACTGGTGAATTGGCCCTTGATCTCATATTTCCTCTCACAACGTATCTATTCCAGCTTCCACCTATTCACAAAATCATGACAAAAGAACTCAGTCTGGGCTATCCCTTGCAGGTTAGCAGAGTAACCTGTTTATATCCCACAAGTTTTCTTGCACCACCTGTAGAGATTTCCAGCAATGAAGATTCTCATTCCACCTCTCCTAGTGAGTGCCTGCTTTTACTGTTGGAAAATGTTTCCAGTTTAAGCCAACACTTCTTGCCCATTTATCCTGGACATGGAAAATGGATCATCATCTCCCTCTGCAATAGTCTTACATTCTCTAAGTCTCATGTCTTCTGTTTCCTAATTTCTCCTTGTTAATTTTCTCCATTTATTTCATCCTTTTATCTTCAGTTTTCTAGGCCTTTGCCTTTTTTCATTGCTATTTTCTTCTAAAGTGGTCCATATCTTTCCTGAGACACAAAGCTGAAGACATCACTCCAAATATTCTTATCAACACAGAAGTGCAAAAAGATCACTTCACAGCTCTAGCAGGCTGTTATCCCTTCTGTGTATCCCTCTCAGAGTGGTGCTCACCTTGTTTACAATAACATGATACTGTTACATGTATTCACTTCATTCCACATCCTTTTTGCCTCCTGGGGCTTATCTGATCAATTGCTACCTAGTAAGTTGCTGCCTGTTTCCTCTTTGTACAGTTCCCTCTCCCTGACTAAATTCAATGCCTCTCACTCCAGCCTGTTCAATTTCCTTATGTTTTGGGAACCATTCCTTCAGTTTTTCAAAATTAGTTTGAGTTCTGACTCAGTCCTGAATTTCCTTCACCAGCACCAGATCTTAAGCAATTTTAATTTAATGCTTTTAATTCCATCAATCAAGATGTTCCAGAAATTCTAAGGAACAGAAAGGTATCAATGTAGCTGTTTTCAGGAAAACTGCAGTTGGAAGGTATCAACTAATCCCTACTCCTTCTGTGCTCTTTCTTCACCCATTTTGAAATTGCCTGTTTCTTCCTAGTTTATCTATAGTGTTTTATACAATAGTTGCATAAGGCTGAGAAAAATGATGTAGTGCCTGATTTAGAATAAATTCAGATTCTTAGTTCAGTGACCTGTTAAGTGAATGTACATACCATAAAAGTTAGATCAAAGCATAGCAAGAGCTTCTCACTCTCTGATTTTTACTGGGCTCTCCTCTGTAGCAGATCAGCCCATCAGAGCTTTGCTTATTTGTAAAACATAATTATCATGCAAGAGAAGTTCATTATAAGCTGTAATTTGCTTGCTCTGGTTTTACAGCCTCTAGAATGCACAGAAAAGGATGAAATAAAGCACTACAAAGCTAAAGAGTTTGTTGCAAATGGGGGCTCCGTCAAATTTCTGTTCAATCAGCAATTATCCTGAACAAGAGAAAGGCTAAACAAAGAAACAAAATTTCTCTTTCCTTAGGAAATTATGAGGGTTTTGAGGCATTTTTAACAATGAAAAAAGCCTTTGATTCTTAGTGATCATTCTTAGCAAAGAAAGAAAATGTTTGGAAATCTGTCATTGAGAATAAATCTGAAAGAGGCATGTTCATGGGCTGACTTAGGGTAAAACTAACAGCTTAAACCTGGAGCTGGAAAATTAAAAATGTACAGTCACTCACTAAAATTAATAATATCCATTAATACATGGAAACCAGTGACCAACAGAGCTTAAAAGAATGAAGCAAACTTTTAAGTGCAATTTCCACAGCTGCAGTTATTATGCCATGTTTTAGGCTATGTTTTAGGCATCATGTTCCACTAGAAAATTGGGGGACACAAATTATATAATTTGGTCTTCAGAAACTATAGCTCTGCAAAATTGTATATGAAAATAAAGACCTAAGATTCAGTACTAACCCACATAATGGTCTGCAGATACGCCCAATTAATAAAAATTGCCCAAGGAATCTAAGCAACAATAAATGTCTGTTCACTAGAATTCTCTTTTTCAGCTTATGTAACAATTATTTCTTTTAAATGTTTTTCCCTTAATTGTCTTGTTTCTGCTGTTAACACTAAACCCTTTTAACAAAGGGCCTGTAAGGTCATTGCCCATCTAACCACAGGAATCTAAGACCAGTTGTGTTATTGGTGACTGCAGTGGATACCCTCCTGTGAGCCAAATTTCTGGGCAAGGATGAGAGCAAGCATCCTAAAAGGTCTGAAAGCACAATATATGGCAGCTCAGAGAATCAAAAGGAAGAGGCAAAAATTACAATGATGTAATTAATCCTACCAGTGCCACCAACTCATTCTTGAGATCGAGTCCCAGATTTTGCTTCCAAATTCAGCATCTATTCTATGTGGGCAATCAATTCCTTTGTTAGCTTCTTAGCTCACTAGTACTCAACAAATGGGACTCCTAAGCACATCACATTGCAATCTCTTCCGTCATTTCTCATAATCTCTCAGAGTAAGCAAAGGCATTTTGTTCTCATGTTCCCAGACAATGGCAATTTTCCTTTGTCCTTTAAATCTTTTCTTAAAAAAACACAGGACTGAAAGTCAAAATCTCAAACACAAGCTGCATTTGTGTATGCAGAGTATCATCATTCCTCTGCACAAGAAATATTACAAACAGAACTTTGATAAACAGAGGTGTATGATAGATAAATCTGATATGTAAAGCTGTCAGGGACATAGCAGAAACAAAAGGTTTGATTAGTAGGAAATTTGATAACCAAAGCAGTACAACAAATGAAAGTCATCTGAATCTTCTTTGTTCTTTTGTATATGCTTATTTATGTAGTGAAATCCAATATTTGATATGTTTCTTATCAGCTGGTTGGCAATGAATTTTAAACTTGAAGTTACCAGCAAGCATTTGTTACTTGTCAAGCTGGAAAAAAAGAAAATAGCTGAAAAAGTGACTGCTAGAAGATGACACAAACCTTTTGTTCACTTTCAGTCACAGCCCCAAACTAAAGCAATTATTTCAAAATAACTGATGCAAGCAATTTTTCATATTGCACATTTGAATGGAGAATAATACCATCTATATACACAGTCAAGAATAAAAATACAATGTTTTGCCCTGTGCTTTTAATATGCAATAAAGAAGCGCTTGAATGTTGACTGTATTCTTTTTTAATCTGTTCAAAATCTAGCAAGGAGAGTAGATGCAGTAGCAGTGCTTCTTCCACATCCAGTTTGCTGCAGTTTTCAAGTAAATCCCTACAAGCTGACTACAATCTGTTCTATCCGACGCTTTTGCAAGGTCAACATACAGTGTTGCACTAGATTTATGGCTAGCTGGCAAAAACTGAGTATCATTTAAAACTTTCATCACAACTGCAATTTGGCAAGAGATTCTATTAAAGCCTGTGTCTGCAGGGATTCAAACATTGGAGCTTCAAAGATAATTCTATAGCCATTTGACTTGAAAAGCTTCATTTTTGCTACTTTGATGCTCAGTGTTCCTTTCCTTTAAATTGATAGAATTATTCAAAAAGTATTTTGAGATTATTGGGTAAGACTTTTGAGAAGGGAATGAACATTTTAAAGTAGAAATGGAAATAGTACAGCCTTACCCATTGCAGAGGAACATATTGTGGCAGACATGCCATTGGCATGGGTTATTATGTTTTCATTGCCATTTCATGATTCAGGTCTCACAGTCACAGCATCACCAGGTTTTTCTTGGGAGTAGCACTACCTGTGGCTCAGCTCAGAGCTTCACTACTGCGAGGCAATGACATTACATTAATTCCTCTCAAAGTTATCATAAGTAAAGCAAATGTTCAGTTACTTCAAAGATTTAAAAGGTACATTTGCCTACTATCGTATTATAACTCATAACCCTTCAAAGTCAAGCTAAAAGAGAATGTAAAGATGTTAACTGTCTCCCCCCCCCAGTAAACAAGAAACACCTCGAAATATTTTTAAAATGTAAAAGCCTGAATAACTTTTTCTGTCAAAATCACCTACAAATATTTTGACAGTGCTTCTTTCTTGGCTGAATCGCAGTTGCTGATGTGTTTTTTTAAAAAGTAAAAATCCAGGTTTCACAGAATCACAGAAAGATTAGTGTTAGAAGAGACCTCTTTATCAAAGCTGCACTACCTTGAAAGTTAGATCAGGTTGCTTAGGGCCTTGGTCAGATTAATTTTGAAAATCTCCAAGGATGAAGATTACAGAATGTCTTTGAGCATCTCATTCAGTGCTGGTCTGTTTTTACTGTTAAAATATTTTTTCCTAAACTCGTGACCAGTTCAGATATCACAGGAATGAAGGTGGTGTAATCTTGTTCCTCTGCCTGAAAGGCATTTTTCTATCATCATCAATCCCTGGTAAGACGTATAGGCTGTGTCAAAGAAGGGTTTATGTTCGGAGGCATTTGTGGGGTTTGAATCTATGTATTAAATACTCAGGTATTCTATGGGAAATATATTCTATGAGAACATAAAATCTGGAGATCTGTATTTACAGATTTGTATTTGTATCAAGCAAACTGACTGTTCAAGAAAAAAAACAAACCTCATCAGCAAACTGAACTTTCTATGTGTAATATTGCCACTGTTGTTAAAGAGGGACATAAAATGACACTTCATTATTATGTACTATGTCAATATATCCCAGGTTATTTTCTCAACAAATGCACTTAGTCATTCCCATTCCCCAGTCTTTTGGATCTAAATTAGTGTACTTTGATATTCTGGACGAATTTCTCCCTAAATCGTCCTGAATTCTCATGGTGGTTGCCTGCCTATTCCCCAACCATTTCTACTCCCAATAATCTTTTTTTTATATTTTATGAAATGCTAAATTTCAGATTTCCAAAACAACCGTCCTCAATGTGAGGTATTTTAATAGAGTGAAACATAATTTCAGAAGGGCACTTCCTTCCTATGTAGCAGTCTTCCTATATAAGACTAAGGAACAGATCAGAGTGATAAATTTAATTTGTTTCCTTCAGATCTCTTCGAAACTTCAAGATTTGCACCAGTTCTTAGGTAGCTCAAGTATAATGTGCTATCATTGAAATTTCTTATTTAATTCCAAACTTACTCCAGTTCTCACAATCTCACTTGCATTCTGGAGATGTGGGCTATATGCCAAATGTGTATTACTTCTATCATCATCTTCAAGCCTATATCACTCATCATTCTTAAATAGGTATTTAAGATAGAATATTCTAATTGGACTAGTGAATGGAGCATTGTACCCAGCTTTAAAAGACATTGATTCTCTTCTCAACTCTGCAGTGGACCTGTGGGGCAAATTGTTTCAGTTCTCTATGAATTAGCTCCCTTAGCTGTATAGGAAGGTAATGATGTGTTCTGATGAGCTTTAGATAGAGTGTTTTAAAGTATTCATGTTTCTTCTGCTTGCTAGACCAAAACTCAAAGTAGAACATCTTTTCCCAGAGAGATCTAGTTGAAGGGAAAAAAAGATAGAGCCTCCTGGCCTAAACTTTAAATGGAGAGCAGTACAAGTTTCTTAAAATACAGTCATACAACCCCTCTGTGAATTACCCATTTACAAGAGATTCAGATTCCTGGTTCTGTCATATTAGTTAATTTGCTGACATAAGCTATTCCTCCTCTCATGCCCTTGGCAAGGACTGTTAAAAAAAGTGCTGTTCCACTGAAAGGTGCCGTCATTTGTCACCTATTGTGGAGCTGGTCTGTTAACCTGCAAATCCTCCCCCTGAGTCCCCTCAGCTCATCCAGCAAGGAAGTTCTGTGAAAGGTGATGCAGCATGCTGAGGACACACGATATACAGATTATCTATCCACCAGGTAAGTCTGGAGGCTGTCAAAGTGCAGCTCTCACTGTGGCTCTGCACTGAGCTCACCAGCTCTGTAGCCCCCAACTCACACTGCACTGGGGCTATGAACCCCTCTGAAGATCCAGGCTGGTGCCTCTGAACAGCATTGCCCTGCATTAAGTGGAAGTACCAGAGGGTCCAGACCTGCTTCAGAGCACCTTGAGTTATAATCCACCATGTGTCGTTAAAACAGCCCACGTCAGCTATTTGAAAATGTCTCTCACTTGTATTACTACGTAACTTAAATCAATATGAAGGCACACAGCTCTCAGTGGAGCATCTTACGGGCCTCTGCTTCACATGATAGTCCTGATACAAGTCCTGATGAAGACACTAAAAAGGGGTCCATGAAATATCCCAGCTTGGGTAAAAAAAAATGCCTTCTAATTCCTCCATTTTTGTCTTCTAAGCAATTCCTTAGCCACCTTAAGCATTCATTACCTAATCCATATTTAGAAGGCTTTATGCAGTAATCCATCATGTGAAACCTTGTTGAAAGCTTTCCTAAAAATCCATCTATAAAATGCCTACCAGGTTTCCCTTTATGTAAGCCAATCATTATTCCATTTAAAAATGTAATCAGAATTGTTTGTCATAATTTCTTCTTCCCAAACCCACGCTGACTCATTCTTCTTACATTTCTATTCTTCAAATGTAGCCTTAAACTCTCTGTGAACATTATCATAAAGATGTCTTAATACTGCTGTTGTATTTAAAGAACTTAATATTCATCATCATTCCCAGACTCTTTTCTATGTGACACAAATATCTTTAATGTTTTATAGGCTCCTGTTGCTTTTTCAGTGTTGAAGGACATTCACACACATGCAAATCATTGATCAACCATTTTATATTTAGTCATAGAATCATGGAATCATTAAGGTTGGAAAAACCATTAACCCAGCACTGCCAAGTCCACCACTAAACCATGTCCCTCAGCACCACATCTACACATCTTCTAAATATCTCCAGGGATGGTGACTCTACCACTTCCCTGGAGAGCCTATTCCAAAACCTGAAAACCCTTTTGGTGAAGAAATTTTTCCTAAAATACAATCTAAACCTCCCTCAGTGCAACTTGAGGCCATTTCCTCAGGGGAATGGGTGCCTAGAGAGCAACTGGTCTTACTGGTAGACAGAGTCAAAGAAGCTTGGACAGTTTCCCTTTTGCTGTATTGCATTTCCAGCAGACACCATGTAAGTTGAATTCCCCCATGAGAGTAAATGCATACAGAATATTTCATCTGCCTCTTCATCCACGTTGCCTGGTCTATAGAAGACTCCCACCATGATATCTGCCTTGTTGGCCTTTTCCCTGCTTCTTACCCATAAACACTCAACCCTAGCATCACCATCAAGCTATTGGCAGTCAAAAAACTCTTTAACATACAGGGTGACCCCATCACTTCAGCTTCTTCATTCTATTTGAAGAGTTTACAGCCACCCATTGCAGCATTCCAGTTGTGAGTTATCCCACATTTGGGTGATTGCAACTCTACAATGATTTTCCCAGTGCCCCCACCTCCTGTTTGTTACCCATGCTGCATGCATTGGTGTAGATGCACTTTAGTTGGGCTATTGATCCTGTAATGTGTCTATAATATTTAATGTCAATGTCCACTTCTAGGACTGAAAAAGATGCTGTTAATTTCAGGCACTGCAGTTACATAGAAGAGACTTAAGTGTAAAGTAAAATTACTGAAAAGAAAATTAGTTCTGCCTGGCTCAAATCAGAACATTGACCCACGCATGTACAGTGTTACTCCTAGCCTAAGATACTTAACTTCAGTGTCTCCTTAAGTTTTACTATACTAATTACAAAAATAATGTAGGTATTTTCTCATTTGCCATTAGAGAAAATAAAAATTCTTCAAATGTATTGCTCTTTAGCAGTAGAAAAATAATTAGTATAGCATCTGCAGCTAAGGCACAATTCAGAAATCCCAGTGCTACTGATATTGCCTGGATGTCTGCCTGGTCTGCAAGAATCTCTCTTCTACTGCCTTTTTAAAAAATTTTCTCTACATTTAAAAATTAAACTGACTGGGACAGCAGTCCAGGTATTCCCATACTGAGATGCCATGGCAGTTAAAAAGTCAGAGCAGCAGGAAACACCTGAAAACTTCTGGCATCTTAGGAGGATGAAGTTAGGTGTCAGTTTAGGACTTCTTCTAATTACATATGATTCAAGTTGATATAAAACTCTTGTCAAATTAACAAAAGGAGGTTTTAAGGACACTCTGCTCAACGCTTATTCATATTCACTTGCATCTTAGTGCGCTCAAAGGTGTTCTGTGAAAGTATTTTGAAATCACAGCTCAGTATTATTAATATATTGCTCTAAATATGTTGTTCTATAAACCTCCTAATTGTCAGTTCTGAAGAAGCAACAGTTTCATTAGGATACATCAGCAATCTCTGTCTCAGGAGGAATGAAAAAGGTTTGTTAAGGAAGGTATTGGTTTCATTACAAGCAAATGTCTCTTCCTTTCCATGCAGACTGGGAAATTCAAAAGTGTGTTTCACTATATATCTTACTGCTGTTTTAATGGAGAACTCTTGTTTTAGAAAATTATTTTTTTATTATTAAAAGGCTTAATTTTTCTACATGGTTTCTTCATTAACTTGGGTTGCTGTGAAGTTCTGATGTGCCCTACTGCCCCCTGTTGCACTTCAATATTTACAGGGCTCTCTGCACTCCAAGCCATCTTCATGGTATCATAGAATCATAGAATCACAGAATCATAGAATTGGCTGGGTTGGAAGGGACCTCTGAGATCATCAGGTCCAACCCTTGATCCACTACCGCTGCAGTTACCAGACCATGGCACTGAGTGCCACATCCAGGCTCTTTTTAAATATCTCCAGGGACAGAGAATCCACCACTTCCCTGGGCAGCCCATTCCAATGCTTGATCACCCTCTCAGTAAAGAAATTCTTTCTAATGTCCAACCTAAACCTCCCCCGGCACAACTTGAGACCGTGCCCTCTTGTCTTGCTGAGAGTTGCCTGGGGATTTATTTTACACTGCATGACTGTGACAAGTTCTGAAATTTTTGATGTAAAAACAAAAACAAACCTCCAATCAGAACTTCTTCCCTAAAATGCAGCAAATTCTACATTCAGATGTCCCAGCATCAGGGAATGATGTGAGTGTAGACGGGCACGGAAATGGAAACACTATCATGCAGCACAGACTCTAAAGTCATTGGCTTTTACACAACTACACTACTACACCTATTCAGCACAACAATTAAGTTCCTTATAACTATTCAACTGCTTGGAAACATTTTGGGAATCCTGGAGGCTCCTTTGGTCTACTGTTCAGACATAATATCCAAACCCTCTCAGTCATTCACGGGGCTAATGTGATTATTTCTGTAGGGTGTAGGATATTTCTTTGCCCAAGATTCACATAGCATTACATAATTCAGTTCAGAATTATTTAGAATTATTTTCTATATTATTTTTTAAATTTTATTTGTATTTAAATTTTAATTATGCATCAGGCAATGAAAATAATATTAAAGGAGGGAGAAGTTATATATTTTAACCACACTGCATTTGCCTTACAAGTGCTGATATGTTAACCACTAGCTAACTACTAGCAGAAGGCAAACAATAAGTAAGCAAATTATGTATTTTTGAGGAAAAACTTGGGCTCTGGTTTTGTACCACCCCAGATATCTGCCACAGATGACTCTCCCCTTTTACTCTGTTGATCTTTTTCGCTATTCTTCCAGACTAGAAACAAATCATCATAATACAGAGTTCACATAGCTAGCAGTAAGAAAAAGTCCTAAGATGGCAAGGTAGTGTCATTAACAGAAAAGGAATGATTTGGAGGAATATATATGTTGGGAAACTCTCAGAGTGAAATGTATATAGAAAATAAATATGGTCTGAGAAAGAGAATAACAGAAGGAAACATTTGGAGAAGGACTATGATGCCAGGCTTGTCTGTTGATTTTTGGAAGTGTCCCTGTGTGTCTCTTGCATCTGTTGACAAATTTCTGTGTTGTGTCTCACTCCCACAGCATCATGAGCTGCAGCACCCGTTCTACTGCAGAAACATCCAGCTACAATTAGCATTCCACACATCATTTTTGTAATTACTGTAACTTCAACCATCCTTAACTTCCACAGCAGGAACTTGCTTCAGAGGAAGTGAAGGCAGACATCTACATATATCTTGGAGCATCTCCTGAAGTATGTCCTTGAATTGGCTATAATTGGCTGACATTCTGTCACTGCACCATCCTTACTGTGCCACTGTTTCTACGTTTTGTTCTTTTCCTCAACCACAGTTTCTGCAGCTTGTTGCCTGTCTGATGTTAGGATGGAAAAAAAACTTACTCTGAAAGGAATCCAACCTCATGGAAAATTTCAGTAGGACCAGGCTGGGTCTGACTGTGCCTTTGGGCTCCATCTACCTTAGACCCTGCTGCTTTGTTAAAATAGAGCTGTAGCCATGTCTGGTCTTCCTGCTACTGCCAGTGCCATTTCAGAATAGGATCAGCAGATTGCCATCCATCTCAAGGCACTGAAATGCTGGCATCACACAACTGGCTGCCAGCCTGACATAACATTGGGCCTAAGCTCTCTTTGATATCCTTTACTGCCCAGTTGGAAAAAACATTATTCTAGAGAGAACAAGCACAAAAGGAACACATGTCCACAGAAATGCCTAGAGGTTTTATATGGGAGCCAGCAAGCCTCACAAAAGCTTCCCAGATCTCCTGACTACAGCTAAAAAAAAACCCACCTGAAACATTTATCTGAAGCAAGATAGAAAGTTTGAAAGCATACTAATAGCTGAAAGCTTTAAAAGATCATCTGTCTTTAGTCATTAACCTTTCTGTCATTTACATCTTCTGCTTTTCCCATGCATGTAATAAAGGCAGCAAAGAATCAACCTTGCCTTGGAGCAAAATAAAGTTTTTAACTTCATGGTAAGTGATGAAAAGAGAATTTGCAATGATGATCTAGTCTGGTGGCCTCAAAAGAGATGCTAGTGGGTTTAAACTCATATCCACAGATATTTATCACTGCATCTACCACATTAAAAAAAAGCAGAAGTGGAAGTAAAATCAGTGGAATGATCACCCTTCTTACAATCTCAACACAGAGATCAGGCACAAAACTGCCCACAAACTCGGATGTAGGAAGGAGGTGGTAGGAGATTAACTCTCCAGTTCAGGGTTAAACAGGGATGAGGGAAAACTTCTGCTGCCTGGATTGCTGCAGTGCTCAGTGGTGGAGAGGTCATCAGTGCCCTGCAAAGTTCAGCCTGTCCAAAAGCAACCTGCTGCTAGCACAACAAAATTCATGGCAGAAAGAAAAGAAAGTTATAAAAATTTATATAGCCTAACTTTACTGTTTGGAAAAATTTTCAAGTTTTTTTTTCAAGTTTATTATGGTTGATAATCAGCTTCCTTTTCTGACAAATCATTTATGCAGGTACATTATT
This sequence comes from Heliangelus exortis, assembly GCF_036169615.1. Lineage (NCBI taxonomy): Eukaryota > Metazoa > Chordata > Aves > Apodiformes > Trochilidae > Heliangelus > Heliangelus exortis. The sequence goes on along the minus strand of NC_092423.1, from coordinate 140,300,686 downwards.
GCTGTTTAAATATCCATCAACATTTTTCTTCTCTCTTCCTTTCTTTTTTGTGCGTGTTTTTTGGGTTTGTTTTTCGTTTTTGTTGTTTCTAAGTCTTTTGATGATTTCTGCACATGGTTATTGTTAACAAGTAGGTAAACAGTCTCACTGAATACAAGTAGTTCCATCAAGTACCAATACAAGTTCATTGAGTTCCATCTGCCAGTTAGTTGGGGTGACACAGAGTAATCCAAAGTAAGGAGTTTACAATCTGATGTTATAAAATAAAACAAGTTCTATCAGGGAAGTAAGAGGTACACTGAGATAGCAATGCAGCTGTGCATCCTGGCATGTGTGCATATACATAAGAATGTTAAAACAGAATACAGATCAGTGAAGCAGTTAAGAAAGAGGGAGAACAAGAGCTAGCTAGGTAGTTTTCAGTCAATTATATCAAAATGAATTGTGAGAATAAACAAATTAATAATGTAAATACCAAAATATTAGATCATTCTGGAGAACTGGCTTAAAAGATTCAGGTAATTTTATTATCAGCACCAGTGGTTAGGTTATTTTTGCAGAATGCAGAAAGATTCCTTTCATGTAAAGGCAACTATTTGTTCTGCAGTTGATAAATTATTTGCCAGCTTTGTCTAATACAGAAATTTTGGCTTTATGCATTCAAAATTATTTAAATTATTAGCACACATATAAAGAAAGCAAAAACTAGAATGCAGAATGTGTTTCACCTCACATGATTCTGTTTTTCCCATGGGCCTGAAGTAGGGAAAGTGATTCCTAATTCTTTTTTCTCCCCACTGCATTTATTTGATTTAATGAGGTAGCCCCCCCCTGCAACTTTATATTTATGAATTCATAATGCAAGCCAGCAATTTCTTATGCAAAGTCAAGCAATTTGTTTGCAAACTCTTTCTCCCTCCCACCCCCTCCAAAGATATTGCTATCTGTCACATTTTATAATAGCACCATCTTTCTTCCATTAAAGAAATTACTTCAGTAAGATTCAAGCTTTCCTAAGGCACACCACAGGTGAAAAACCTGAGTCTTCACTTATTCAGTGATTTTAAACTTGGATACTGAACAACTGAAACACAATTTTAACTTCTGAATCACTGTTCTTTTCCTTCTGATTTTTTTTTCTTCCATCTTTCATTCTGATTTCTACCAGGATATAACTTCTGGTGTAGAGTAACTCTCCTCAGATCTGAGACATATGTTCCAAAGCACATATGTTTGGCTTCCTCTTACTGCATTATGCCAATACCTGCTGCTCAAAAGCTTTCTAAAATCAGCTAAAGCTGTCACATAAACTTGCTTCAGGAGTTCCTTTGTTCTGCTTCACTCCCTTCCCCAAAAGGTTAGAGGGATGAGCTAGTTATTCACTAAGAAAAACTGTTGCTTGCAATTCTTTATTCAAATTCAGTCAGCTAATAAATGCATCTCTGAGTGCCTACAGCCCTAAAATATTCACAGACATTTGCATTAGTTATGATTTTTCATGTTTATATTTTCCACATTTATTCATTATTTCCCTACCCTTTATTTGTGTTAACTCCTTGCTGGTCATTGACTCAAAGGGAAGAAATAAGGTGCTGTGATTAACAGACTGGCAAAACAAGCAGCTCATGGGAAACCTATGGAAGACACTACCTGGAACTAACTTGTGTGGTTTTCTGGGATTTTCCATAAATCTTTAAATGTACGAAAATCAAAAGTAGGCCATTAACAGGAGAAACAGGGATTCAACTCATTTTTATGTATATATTTGTTCAACTGCTTCTATATCCCTGAAGACTACAAGTAGGCAAAGAAACAGTTAAATCTGAAAATTCCACAGGAAAGCGGATATTGCCATATTAGATCATACGTGAGGTATTTTATCTCCCAGTAGTGAGCAGGACATGTTTCAGAAAAATTTTGTAGGATATAGCTCAGTTTTCAGCCTCCATAGGTAGACTGTGTTCACATTAGCTCTTCCTGCCTCGGTAAAAGATACAACAGAAAAATAAGTCCTTTAGAAACTGGTACAGACACTTCCAATACCAAGGAGTAAAGGAAAGGTTATAATACCCTGGTTTAGAAAAAAGGCCAAAAAATACTATGCGTGCCAGGAAAAAAAAAAAATCCATTTCAGTATTAAAAAAACAAAAACAAAACCAAAAAACCACAAACCCATAATAAGAGGAGATGCTTAGCCAAACAAAACGACAACATAACTAAAATTAATCAAAGACTACAATTTTTTTGCACATGCTTGAATTTACCCCACACAGAAAGTCAGCAGAAGGCCTACGGTCTCCTGTAGCTGTCATTCCCTACCCTGACTTTCCTGGGACTTCAGGAGTTCACAGGCTCTCTGCCTGTCCTCAGGAAAGGTTATATTTTATCCACAATATGCAGTTACCCTACAGGAATACTAGGCCACTGTCCCAGTTGGGAACCCACAGCTTTCCATTGGAAATGAGAAAGTTCTGTTACAAATTGTTGCTGTTTGGATCACGATAAGAAAATTCTTAACATACCCAGAAGTGATGAGTGAAAATTGTACTGAAATGAGGAACATGATGACAAACTCATCACCAGGTTGGTAACTTAGTCATAGGTTTACTGTGAAAGAGAGGGATATTTACTGAGGTTAAACACAGTAAGGGTAAAAATAAAGAAAGTAAAACAGAGGGCAAGAAGTATCTGTTGCTTACCACCTGCTCACCTGTAATTGTTTTGTGGAGTTTTATTGAAATCCTGGAGAATGTGAGTGAATAAAGAAATAAAGAGGAGGTCATAAGCACAGAGCTGCATCGACAAAGCTGGTATGAGGAAAGGCTTAGGTGTTTAGGGAGTGTTCCAGGCGTTACCCATATAAATAAGTCTTAGAACTGGATTTCTTTTTACATCATTATATATTTTTTGCATATTCTGAAAAGACACCGAAGCCTACTGTGTTCAAGATTCTCACAGAAGATGTCCCATCTTTCGGAAACAGACATTTCAATGTGTCCAGTTGTAGAAATGTTCTAGGATGCCTTAGGGGTTTCTGTCGCCCTCATTTCCTAGCATGAGGAGGAGTTGCTGTCAACTCCAGAGGCAGAGAATTAGCTACTTAAACAAAGCAGGAATCCTTTATTGCAAACAATCTGTTTATCAGATCAAGGAGACCAATAAAAGTAAAAGTCAAATAAACTGCCCAATCAGTTTTAGAGGAAAAGGGTTGGTTAAGTTAACCCACACAGAATAAATGAAAAACAAAACCACTGCTGTATTAGTTCTAGTACAGTGCATAGAAGCTGTCTTTTACCAATATCTCAGTTCTTGTACAAGGCTGTCTTGTACAATACCTGTCAAGTAGGATATAACTTCAAGTGGATCACTGCATTTTAATTATTTTCATTAAAAGCAAATAGTCTGGGAGGAAAAGAGCCCATGTATTGTTATTGTGTACAGTAACATCCTGTAAATCTCACAGTATCCAAACGCAATGCAGACCCCTATCAATACTCTGTAGCAATCACCCATTTAAATGGTTCAGCAAAAGTCACTCTTCATGATTCATACATTCTTGAAGAAAAATGACTAGCAGTGAGTGATATGGAACTACTGCACAAGAATATCAGCAATAAATAAATACATGGAAAGAACTAGGTACACAGACTTCTGTTTGCCAGAATAATTCCACCACGGTATCAACACTCTCAGATTCCTCAGCCTCTCCTGGTTTCCAATTTATGTAAACTGGAATTCAAAGCTTCATCTCTTATGATTCTTTGTAAGCTTCTCTTCTTAATAAGCCAAACCAGATTCTTTTTTAATTTTAACAAATCAAGCCAATAAACAGAGATGTGAGAGCTTGTTCTGAGCGGGGAAAAGATATTATTATCTCATTCAAATCCCCACACCTTGTACTTTCCAAAAGCCTCCTAATAACTTTCTAAGGCAGGACCTGAAGCAAGGTGACCGGCTAAGAGAAAGACATATATCCTTAATGACAGTACAAGGTTTGAGCAAGGGATACTCAGAAATGGGCTGTCCCTCCTTTCCTGTGGATTATCCAATTTCCACAGTGTATAGCCTAGCTCCTTTTCAATAATTGTATTAAAAGAAAATAGCTCTTATTAATTCCTGAGATGCCACCTCACTATCGAGCCTGTGATTTGACAGCTACTGCTACAGAGGTGATTTCATATTCCGAGAAAGATAAGACAAGTGTCTTCACCTGTTTAAGCTGGGTATGGGCAAAACCAATACTTCTAACACAGACCTTATGGCAGGAGCAGAGACTTTGCATCTTAGAAGAACAGGGAGAGAAAATGTTTAAGAGATACGGCTGAAATGCAAAGGAGGAGAAAAATACAAGAACAAAGGCAGGAGAAGAGGAGAGCCTTTGAAAATCAAGAGCTATTTTTTCCCAGTGTAGGTTAACAATTTGCAAAACTTGTGTTCATAAGCAGCTCTAACAGGCTCTCTGCTCTGCAAAGGGCCAGCTACTTTTAACCTTCACTGGGCTTCACTGCCAAGTAAGCTTGTGAATATAGTGGCACTTCAGGTCCATTGAAATCCCATTGCAGTCTCATTTTTCTTAGAACATATGCCAGAGATGAGCTCTTATTTGTATCTGAAATTACTGACATTATTAGTACCCGATAGGAAGGTCTCAGAAGCACATTTACAATCCAAGGCAGACAGCTCAATCAATGCCTCAAATAATTCAGCTCTGTTTCCTCCCTCCCTGCCAGGTGTCCCTCTGCAGGGCTGGGTGCCTCTCTTCTCAGCAAGGTTTGAAAATCTCAAACTACAATAGGCAACTGGAAGCACTACTCCCACCCACCCCACCCCCCCCTAAAAAAAAAGGCATACTTTAGGGGAGGTGGGTAGAGAGGAAAGGAGAAGAAATGTTGCCTGGAGATCTGCATAGCCCTGTCCTACTGCCCCATGCCACAGAATCAGGCAGGTAGTGATATTCTAATCTTTCTCTCTAATGAGCAGGATGAATGATGAGTTGTCTCAAGCAGTCTGAAGTCCTTGGGAAGAGATGGAAGGTGAGGCCATGAAAAGAGATGAGAGGTGAGGCCATAAAGCTTGAGAAGAGACAGCCCTAGAAGAGATAAGAAAAGTTTAAAAAAAAGCCCAGCTCCTTGACAGGTCCAGGTTGTATCCTTTTTAATTAGGAGGGACAGTTAGGGAAAAACACCCAGCCAAAAACTGGGTAATTCAGCTGATGTAGCAGATGGCAAACTACAATGGAGGCGATCACTCATGGGAATTTCCAGGCCAAGTCAGGACAAGCAAGGATTGGCCAACAGCTGTGTCCCAGCAAGAAATGGATAACATAAAAGGCAGAGAGACTCTAAGCCCCTTGCCATTCTCCTAGGGTGGCACCACCACACAGACACACACACAGACACACAGACACACACACACACGGGGACACACACACACACACACACACACACACACACACACACACAAGCACTGACGTACACAGACACGCACACAGACACATACACTGACAGAGACACACACACACACAGACACACACACACACATGCACAGACACAGACACACAGGCAGACACACACATATACACAGACCCACAGACACACATAAATACAGCAAAAGTCCTCAGTACAAATTCAACAGGCACAGACACATGCGTGTACACACACACATATTTAACACCTCTGACACTGTGCCCTTCCCCAATCAATCTTTCTCTCCTCAGTAACTTCCTGGTTTCCTGGTGTGAAGACATTTCACCCAATCCTAGGAAAGGCTTCCCAGGAAAGTCTCCCATTCGTTACCTCCCAGGTTCAATCTGGGGCTTGGTCCCTACTGCGGTGTCTCCTAAGCATCCTCACTGGTTGTTCTGAGGCCACAGGCTCACTCCATGCTCTGTCCTCAGCACTTTTGATCACATCTGACCATCAATATGATTTCTAAACTTTAGAGTATGCAAATGTTCACAGCAAATGTGCATTATGCATGCCCCTTTCTCCTAGAGGATGCTGTCTGGTCCAAAGTTCATGCATCCACAGTAATTTAAATACAATAGGAAACATCTAGAAAATCTGCACAAATCCTGGAGTAAACACAATGTTTGCTATCCATCCCAAAAAATCTAGTCCAGAACTCCATTGTTCTGCCTACAAGAAACTGTTTTCTATTTATTAGTCTAAAATTATTCAGATACATTTAGTTCTCATGACAAGTCTGACCTGAGCAGTAGTTTTAATAGGTCTTCCTGGCATATACACTTCTTGTGCATTTATAGACAGAAGTCACATCCCTCCTCAGTTGTTTTTCAGATCTAGTCAAGCCAAGTTCTTCTGTCTTAAGGCTATAGGGTTCACTGTGCTCCGTTTCAGCAGAAATGATAGAAGGTTTAAAAAAAAGGCAAACAGCCTAAGTATGCCCATATTCATATACATAAGAGAATGATCCAGGTGAAGGCTAAATTTTAATTCTGTGTTATGCAACAGAACAGATTTACTCGAGTTAAAGTCTACTTACTCTGAAACTCTCACTATAAAAATTAGTATTTCTTGAAAGCAGGTGACCAAAGATTAATGCAGAATTTTAGATGCCTCCTGGGACTCAGACATAAACACTATGCTGGAAATTGCTAAATATGCAGTTTCCTAAGTTGAGACATTCCAAATTTTCAAAAGTTGACTTGGTAGTTGTAATGAAACCAAAACTGTGAAAAGTTTCTTATTAAAAAAGTTGTAGCCAGCATTATACACATAACACAATATTAATTAAAAGTAATCTGTCAACCTCTTCACCTTTTGAGACAATTACAAGGAAAAATCTTAATGAGGGACAGAATACTATTTGCTTGTCTACATAAGTCCCTGAAATCACACCAGAAATTAAATCTTAACACTAATACATTTTTCCAAACAACTTCTCCAGAACACGTGGATTTGTGCCAACAGTGAAAAGAACACATCACTGCAAACTGCCAGTGTTAACTGAAATGCTTTCACCCATTTTTCCCCTGTTATATACTCAAACCAGTCCCTCCTGATTCACAATTTAATGACTGTGAATCACTGATAATTAATATCTATTAATACTTTCTGATCTAAGGTGTTTCCTCTCTTGAAAATCTCTATGCTTCTCCCATCTTCTGATTAACTAAAATAATTGTGCAATTGTTGTGCAACTAGTGCTCCAATTCATCCTTCCTTCAGGTCAGTTGTACGTATATTTCATAACAGACTGGTAGTTCTTAATGCTCATCTCTGGGGCAACTCACTACTAACCTTTTTCTATTTGGAAAAACTGGGGTTTTTTTTACTTCATATTTCATTTTTTAACCACTTTTAATCATGATGAGATTTTAATCCATGACTCTGACCACCACAGTTGCTTAGTAGTCTCTTGTGAAGACCTTCAGCCAGAGTCTTTTGTTTGCAGTTTAAAAGACATTATACTCATCCATTCTCCTTCACCCACTACTTCTTTCAACATTTTCAATGCGTTCCATCAGGTTAAAAAAGCTTCGACTTACTCTTCAAAAATAGCTGGTATCTTATGCTGTAGTCACCCTGGAGATAAAAAGTTTGAATAACTTCCCAATTTATTTCATAATTCTGCATTATTATTCACCAGGATGTAATTTTTAGCAACGACCTTATCTCAATAAACACATAAGGGTTAGTCTAATAGTCTAATTCTACCAGGTACTGTCTTTGCTATCTAATGCAGACACAAAAAAGTACTTTCAGAAAGTGATGTACCCATAACTGCATGTTAGGTGTTACAGATATTGTCTTCAGTAATGTTTTCACCTTCTCAATTACAGTGTGGATATTCACAATTAAAAACAAAAACAAAAACAAAAACAAAAACAAAACATACAAACAAACAAAACCAAACAAATAAAAAAACCCAAACCACAGAGTCTATAGCATCAGGTAAAGCGGTGCAAATATTTTAAAGCTCTCTTTGGTTTTTTCCACAGTAATTTGTTTTGTCCTACATCTTTCTGTCATTGACATTGCAAGTGCCTTAGGCATTATTGTAGATTGCAGCTGACCAGGAGATGGGCCATATAAATATTTGTCAGGGCGGTGAGACATTCACAGGTGCCACAGAAGAATCTCCTACACATGCAGATCACGCAAATGGGATTTTGTCCATGCAGCAGGAAGGTAGAAGGGAGTGATGGGGCAGACTGGAAGAAAACTTTAACCAATTAATTACCTGCTCCTTGTCCTTGTCTGTGGAGCACAGATGAAACGGGCTGGCAGAAAGCAACGTAAAGATGTGTTTAATTGTTCTGGTTTGCACGGTGTCTGTAGTGTGCATAATCAAATCTTTAAAAAAGCTCTCCAAAACATGTTAGTTAACAGAGGTACCATTCTGACTCCCATGAGCCCTACTGAGTAAACTCTTATTACTAAATGCATCTCATAATGGCAGAAATGTGGCACACGAAGACAAGTTGTCACATCTTTTTTGTGTGTCACTGTTATGTTGGATTTGGCTTTCTTTATGGGGATAGTAAGTAGAAAAAAGTATCCTTTGATAGAAAAAAGTATACTTTGTATAGAGAGAGGATTAGAAGAGAGGAAGGCAGCAGTAAGAATAGGGAAAATTGCTGCAGGTTCATAGACAAGTTAAAAAGGGGTGAAAGAATGTATGTCATCCAGGGTTTTGTATTGAGCAGTTTCTATAGCTTTACATTATTGTAGTGAGAGCTCCTAGAGTAGAAAGACTATTTAAAGGAGAAAATGGTGGATATGGAAACCTCTGAGATACAGAAGGATCCTTAAGTCTATTCTTTCTGAAATAAATCTTTTTTAAAAAAACACACTTCTTCAGATATAAGCCAGTACCAAATTGTTCTCTCTTCTGCCTAACTCAAAGAGGACAGTAGTCTTCTGATAGCAATCCTTCCATTTAGCCAGGCTGTGAGGAAAAGTAAGGATCTTGTTCCTTGGGACACATTAGTCCCATGTGAATCTGATATTAGTAGTAATGGGGGTTATTTATAATAGTTTAATGGATGCCTTGTGCTTCACAAAAAAAGAATGGATTAGTGCTGCCTTGTTCAACTTCTTTGTCTGAGTTTAATTATGCTATTTAGATTTACTATTTCATGTTCAAAATAGCCAGGAAAGAGGTGAGACTCTCCCTTACCATTCTGGCATGTGTTCTCCTGATCTCCTCTGTAACAGCTTCAACTTGTAAAACGATTCACTAATATCTTCACAGCCTTTAAGTACTTTGTATTTTCTCACTTGTTTTGATAATTTGTACTTTAGATTTTCTCATCATCTCTTAATCTCCATTTCATATCCATCTTGAGCAGATGCTCTGTTCTGCTGGAACTGATGACAGTTTTATTTCAATAATTACATTTACCCTTTTGCTTAAACTCCTTGAATTAAGCCTATTTTTATTTCAACCATGGAAATGGAAATAAAGTCCAAAAGTTCTTATTGGATTTTTCTTGGCCATTTAATCTGTTTTCAGTGCCTCTTAAGAAATATTAAACCTTCACTTCCCTAGCTTCCATAAGTTGATAATCATAGGACTGAAGACACTTCACCCTGCAGAGTTAAAACAGAGGATGCTCTTTCCATGGTAGAATTGCCCAACATTTGGCAGCATTATTGTCCTCATCTGACACACAGACCTGCAGCCCACCTACTAATGTTATGAGATATTACTTATTTGGTGTATTGAGCTGTTTTATCTCCTGAGATAAGGATCTAAAAATAATACATAATCACCACATCAGATTAAAATTTGCAATGTGGTATTCACTTCCACGAAGTTGTTATGACACATTCTGTGCCATGGAGAATGTTTAGTTGAGTCTGTGGATGAGACAGTCACCAGGGCAGGGGAGGATTATCTTTAAAATAAGGCAGAAAAATGGTTTTTATTTCAATACATTTCTCATGCTCATCACAAAAACATCTCTGCACTACTTTGTAGTTTATGCAACCCCTGCAGCCTCTGGTCCTTACTACAGCAGCACAGAATAAAACAACCCAGACAAATCCAGGACTGCTGCAGAAATACATAAATTAATGCTGAAGTCTGACAAAAATCACAGAAGCTTTCACCATCAAAAGATAGAGGTCTCTCCCATATCCATTCCATGCAAATACCCAAGTTTTGGGTGAAACATTGAATGGCCCCATAAACAAGAGAACAGGAAAAATCAACAGCAGCAGAGACCTGCACTGTTCTCCTGCCAGGTGCAAGGAACCAGCCTACATCGAGTCAATTGGCATATTCTGTTCCCAAAGGAGTGCTGGCATTTGGGCCCAGGCATAAGTAGAGGCCCGAAATGAAACCTGCTTTTCCTCATTGAAGTACTTACAGGTGGTGTGTATGATGGAGGAACAGATTTTCCAAAAAGATACCCACGAAAAAAAAGCACAGTGACCAGGGCTGCCTCAGCTAACCTGTGGGGATGCAGCTGGAACTGCAGGATACCTAGAAGACATTTAAGACATTTGCAGCAAAGCCTGAAACTGAAGTCACTTGACCCAGGCTGGTTTCAAAATAACCCCCCCCTCCATCCTGCCCACTCCCCTTTCCATAGGAACCCACCTCATCCCGGTGCCTCTGTGACAGAGGCTGAAGGACAAGGTCTGGCTGTCTGGGATCAGAGGTTTGGCTGGGGAAAGGGTTTCCTTTCCCAGGTGACTCTGGGCAGTGTGGGGCTACCTGGGGCAGCCAGGCAGGACCTGGCACAAGGAAGGGATTTTGGCAGAGGCAGGGTGTGCAGAGGCTGTGTGAGAAGGGGGTGCTCCAGCAGTGTGGGGAGACACTCGGCAAATGTCATGGAAATCTTTCCCAGGGAATGGCCACAGAGTATGAGTGACACTGATCACCAATCAGTCTTCTGCAGCCTTTTTTTTATTCTTCAAACACCACTTCCAGTTTTTCTTCTACACCTCTTTTCCCTACTTCCACTGTGGCAGGCCTGGACAAGATCATGAATGGATCACAGGACATTACTGCCTTCTCTCTCCTTGGTCATTCAACAAGAGCTTATGAAACTTTCTATGAGGTCATCAGCTTAAAGGTAGGGAAACTCATAGAGCAGAGTGCCTCATAACCATCTTAAAAGTACCTGTAGGCGCTGACAGAGCTGTGGCAAAGAGAGTTCCCCTACTACCTGCCCTCTCTAATGAAACAACCCCAAAAGAAAGTTTCCAATTCACAGGCCAAGCCAGTTCTTCCAGTTCATGTCATCTTTCTTGGGCATTCTTTTGAGGCTTTTCCTCATTGTCTTCATACACAAACTTTTCTGAAGATGACATTTAGTACTGATTTTCCATATTCACAGATGGTGTTACCAGTGTGTTATAAATATTCATAAAAATACATACATTTCTATCTGAGCAACCCCTGGTCCAAAGGAAATGGGTATGCTCTGAGATCATGTGGGTCTGATGGGCTTAAAATATCAGGCAGACAGTTACAGAGAAGCAGGAAAACACATGGTGGAAGATGATGTAAAAAACGGTGGCTTCCATGTACATTGTGGGCAGGAAGTTCCTTTTCTGATGTACTTCCAGGTGTACTGGAAGGGGCAGCTGGTCCTGCCAGCTACTTTGAGAGCAGTCTGCCAACATGTGGGTTACATTGCTTTACAAAATGGCAACCACCAGGGGAAAGAGTAAATGGGAGAGGTGACTGGAATTGATGTCAAAATCTATGGACGTAATACTTTTTTTTTTTTTTAAGTTACATAAGAAACTGATCTAAGTCTTCTCTTGACAAAACAAGGGGACTGAACAAATAAACAGACCTAAAACCAGGTATTAGAAACTTCAGTGAGCTGATTACCTTTCCCTGGCAGGGGAGTTGGACTTGATGATCTTTTGAGGTCACTTCCAACCCCTAACTTTCTGTGATTTCTGTAAGAAGTTTGGCAGTACTGCATGAATTGGTGAAAAAATGTTTTGTTTAGGTGAACTGGACTAATTGCACTATGAAACCAATATTTTCAGAAGTCAAGATTCCCACCTCCACTCAAAGACCCTCCCCTACTGAGCTTGCAGAGTAAAATTAAAGACACTGTACCTTTAAATGAAGTCGAGGATACCCTACACCAATTAGGTTTAAGGGATTATAACACCAGTAAAAACCTAGTGAACAATGAATATGCTTAATATGTGAATTTACAATGTAAAAATGTATTACTGTTCCAATGTTATGTTTGTTAGCTCTGTGGAAATACTCCCAAGCACCTCTTTATGCACAGAACTGCTAATACGTTGCTTATATGTTGGCTCTGTGTGTTATTAACTTGCACACTGGGGAGATGAACCCTGGTTTGGGACAACATAACTACTATCCCTGGAAGGAATGCTGAGGGACACGGTTAAGTGGTGGACTTGGCAGTGCTGGGTTTACTGTTGGACTTGATGAACTAATAGGGCTTTTCCAACCAAAATAATTTTATTATTCTAAGGGCAGGACTTCCAGGGCAAGGGACACTGACAGCTGGCAGGGATGGGACTTCTACCAGAAGGGACAAAGGATCCAACATTTATGGCCTCTTGTAATAGATGTCCTTCTATGAATTGCTGAGTTTATAATAAAGATTTGCTTTTTTAACAAATGCTGGAATAGGATTAAGATGTCATTAACATCTGAAAAAAAAAAAAAAAACAAACCAAACAAAAAACCCCACCAAAAAACACAAGGGCAAAAAAAAGTAACATCTGTGATGATAAATTCCTAAAGGAAATAACAGATGTGACTCAAAAAGGCTTCTCTGAAAAGCATTTAGAGATTTAACTATTTAGCAGATCTCCTGTATAGAAGCAGAATTCCCACAGATTTCTGAACCATAAATACCAGATTCAGATTACATATGAAGGAATTTTTTGCCAGTGGAAGACTGAACAGATTTCTAACAATTAAGCTTTACAAAATGTCATTTCTGACAACATATCTAAAAGAGATATAGCATAAATACTATACAAAAAACATGGCAAAATGCAGTTTTTTAATGGACAGTGCATGCCAACCATTTCTACAAATGCAATTATGAAATTTCCAGTTCTTCCTACATTGAAAAGGTGGTGGGACAAAGTGCTGATGATTACAGGGAAAATATACCTGCTGATAGGCATACAGAAGACGTGACAGAAGAAGTATTTTTTTGTTTTAATCTCTGTTTCATACTCCTTAATTAACAAATTTTCTCTGTGCTTCATAAGATATCATGCATTATTCAAGCAGCTTCTTAAAATTCAACAAAAGCACAAATAATGAGAATGTCACAATACACAGAATTTTAAATCTTGTTAAACCAAAGGTATGCTTTAAAGAAAATATTTACTAACTGTAGTAACATAAACAAGCTGGTTTCCACACAGCATGAAGCCTGATTTTGTTTGCTTTGTTTACCAGGGTTTTTCCATGCCAGGAGCCCTGCATGCAAAGCTGTGCAGTAGCTGAATAAAATGCTGCAAGTAAACGAATAATTACACAAATGAAAACACAATTCTCACTCATTAGGCTCACAATTCTTATTCATTAGTATATTCTTTCCCCTTGACTAACTAGTAAAAAGGAAGAGGGCTGGGGCATAAGTTTTTGAACTGCAACAGTTCTCTCAGGCTGCAGTGAGATAAGATCAGATGCTTTATTCTATTCAGGTTCCATGCTTTCTCTGCAGGTGAAATTCTATGTTCTGAAAAGATATAAAATATGACAATGTTGGTCTGGTACAGGACCAGAATCAGTGAATGCAGAGAAATTATAATAGCTTCCAGTCTCCTTTCCTAGAAAACTGGTGAGTAATTACGAGTTTTCTACTTGAGTGAAAAGTATCGTTCTCTTCCTTTACTGATATTTATTTCATCCTCAGTAATCTTGTTTACACTGTTTGACTTCAGACATGGTTATTTTTTTCCCCTATGGTTGCTTGAAGTTTTCTATTAAAAATCTTTCATTAAGACAAACAGAAAAAAAAACAAAAAAACCCCAGAACTGTAACAAAACCTGAGCATTTCTAAAAACAAGATGCTTTTTGTCTAGAAAACGTGTTCAAACCCAGCAAGAATGGTAAGAAAGGAGCAGCAGATTTCATGATAAATGCAAAACATACAAGACCAAGATACAGACAGCTCCTCAGAATTATAGATCCAACTAAAATTAAATCATACTTGAGCTCTTGACTCCCTAGGGAGCCTTTCAGATCTATCACTATTTGGTATCTCAATTATTGTGACTATGCCTATCACAACAAGAGTGACATGCAAGCTCCTATGATTCCTTAAAATAAGTACTCCAAAATCTGAATGCTTAACCAGAAAGGCCTTTCCTCTGCCTCTCAAGCCCAACAATTTTCTGTTACAGAATTTATTAAACATTAGTGTACACACTGCAGGTTTAGATTCAAACTTTATCCTACAGAAGGCTATCAGTATGGCTAGAGAAATAACACAACAGCAATCTTTCTTTCTGTAGCAGAGGGAATACTTCTAGACTTACAGGGTTTTTGTCACATAAGCTTCTTTACCAGGTTGCCTTATGCTGACTGGATATGTAGATGATACATGGATTAGGCAGCAGACAGATCATCTATCTAAATGCCATCACGAAACAGCTGCTCTCTTCCTTTCTAGCCTGTCAATGTTAATCTTCCAAATCTCAAGCAGACACTGGTATTATTCCTAGAAAGACAATAATAAGAGCAATGGAGCCAACAGAACACTATGCAGAATGACATCTCACATTAAAGGAGCACTTTGTTTTCATCCAAGTATTCAAAGGCAGCACAGTTAGAACAAAGTTCCTGGACTGAAACCTTGAGAGCTTCACAAATTATATTTTCTTTGCAAGCCAACACAGCATTTTTTGCTAATTGCCAAGCTGCTGATTTTAATGTACAGTGGACCCTGTCAATAGTCCGGGATTAATGTTGTGGAGATGCTGTAAGTATCTAATAATATTCCCTCTGATAAAATCATCTTTATTACTTGTACCTGCACTTTTTGGTTCTAATGAGAAATCCCTGACCCAGGATAGTTTCCAATCATTTGGTGAGATGTTATGCATTTACCTATGGCTTATTCATTATTATAATTACAGTCACTGTCTGGAACTGAAATATGATGTGTAGCAGATTTTTTTCCTCCCTTCTCTACAGCCAGATTTGATGAACTTCTTGAACCTCGTGTGAGACCTTCTAATCCTATTTTGTATTGCTACCCAGCTGTGAACCACCAAGTCTCTGGAGTAGGTCCATACATGCTTTAAGCTTTTGTCTTGTCATGTCTTTTCTGCTGACTTCTATTCACTGGAGACAATCTGGAGTCCCTTGTGTGGTTCACAAAACACAAAGAAGGGAAGGTGCTACAAATAGGGAGCCATTTAAATGCCGATGTAAAAATCTTTGATATCCAGACACTTGTTAGTAAAGACAGAACAGCATTTCTTGCTCTAGCTACAAAAACCTTGACTGTTTTGGTAGAAAGATATTTATAAGAATGCTGACTAAGTGTTACAAGATGATATTGTTTCCTTTTGACAATGAGTGTGAAATTCAAACTACCTGAAAGCTAAAATAACATGGATCTATGTGAACAGTTCATGTTATCTCATTAGATCCTTGTTGTGAGCTCCATGGTTTCTTTTTGTTGGCCAAACTTAATAACATGGTGCAAGTTTTGCAGGCATACACCTTACTGAGACAGCTACCTGTTCGTGTTGGGAGCAATGGCTCCACTTTTGAAGACAGATACAGGCAGCCACATAGTCAAATGCATGCATGCACAGTACCTATAAACTGGTGATATGAAATGAGAATTCAGGTTCTTTCATACTGCTACAGATCCAGATCATTGCAGCTGTGCCCAGAGGTTAAGGCTTTACATATTTTATCCTCTAGGTATAATATTACACATTCACATCTGTAAAACACTGTTAGCCCCTATTAAGCAGTTAGTAGTTCATTTAAATGCATCTGAAACACACTCACAGTATAAAAAAGTGACCAGATTAATTTTTTTTTCCACCATTTGACATCAATTCTTTGACATTTCTAACTTCCGCATTTAGACCACTTGAACACCAGTCATGCTTTGGCCTGGCAGCATTGCAGGAGCACACGTTCACATATTTGAAAGATGACATTGGCCCTCTCTGCTGGAGGGTCAGTAGGTTGTGCAGCACTGTTCTTCCTTTCCTCCAGCAAAGACTAATGAATGGAACGTGTTCTCTGAAAAAAGAGTCAAGTTTCATCCCAATTTAATTGGAGGAACCAGGTTTATGATAAGCACACTGTAACAGTGACAAAACTTGTTTCTAATGTGTTTAGGCTTGTGTTCAGTGCCCAAGTCGTAGGACCTTGTCATGGCCATCCCTGTCACACACCAAGGAGTTGTCATGGGGCAGCTGCTGCAGGTGCAACAAGGAAGAAGTGCAGCAGTGCAGGGTACTTCAGAGCCCTCCCCTTTCTCCCTTCTTCTGGGTAGCACCTGCTCTTACCTCAGTGAGCATTTTACCTTCATGAGCCCAGAGAAGTGGGTATTTAGTCATTGCCACCATCTTTTCTGCAGAGAGATGCCTGTGTGCAAACTGGGCTCAATCCCTTAGGCTTATGCTACTTAGCAGAAGTGTGAACTGAAGGTATCAGGGGGTAGGATACCTTTTACCTGGCTTCTGAATAAGCTGGAAGACCACTGTGTGGTGAACAAGTCCAGCAGATAAATATGACCTCAAGCAACTTAGCACTGCTGTTTGCTTCCTGTTGACCAAGATCTTACCCCTGTGGACTGTTAGTACAGTCCTGCTTTGGACTGGTGCTGAGCTGATACCACTGAAAATCACCTGAAAGGGCTTGAATAATTTTTATCAGAATTTTTTCTCTTCATGACAGGAAACAGGAAAAGTCAGTCAAGAAAATTATTTCAGAATGTTCTGGTGCCTGTTAGAACACTTATTGTTCCGGCAATTTCTTCTGTCCTGAAGAAGGAATGGGTGACATTTCTTAGGATCATACAGTGCTCCATGCACTGCAGCTGAAGTGCCAGCTGAGTCCCCAAGACAGGCAGTAATTGGCTTAATACATATCAGGTTCACTTCCACTCCTCTTTGTGAACACAAAGGCTGGGAGGTAGCCAGGGGAGGGAAATGTACAGCAAAGCACAGCTGTCATGAATGGCATAATAAACAAACGCAGATATGACTCTTCACATAGTCAGTATGAGGGAGGTGGGAGCAAAATATATTTCAGCAACAACAAAAGAAAACTGGTACCCAAACCCAGGAGGCTTTGCAGACAAAAAGATGCTTTCAGTGATCGTAAGTGAAGTAGCATTTGCAGATCACTAGAAGATACCAACTGTGAGGAAATGACTGTTGTGGGTACCAAAACCACATAACAGTCCAAACAAATGATACAACCATGATGTCTGAGTTCAAAGCTTCCAGTGAAATACCATTTGCACTTGGGCTGGCAAACACAAAGCCCTTCATAAATCTATTAGATGAATGAAAGTTCATTACTACCCTGCCATGTACTGTGTACTCTCAGATGCAGTCCAATTTTTCGGATGCAGATCAAAGGAAAAGAATGTAGGATATTAAACATGACTTAAATTCAAATGATTCTTAAGTGCAGATGATTGCACTCTTGAAATTCAAGATACCTTGAAGTTATAGATTTGCCTGGCTTATAGGTTGCAATAATGTTGCTGCTGCTATAATGTCAAGGCCACTATGAAATTACTGGACTCTGTATTTATTCGCACACAGCTCTCAGTGCAGCTCTTGCTGGTAGCAACTGGAATGATAACAGATATTTTTGGTCTCACCTGAGACAGAGGTTGCACTAAGCTGGATGTTTTACCTACCAGTTTCACATATCAACCACACACACTAAGAAGATAAAAAATAGTTCCTCTCTAAAGATAGACAGTGGGTGGGCAAGAATACTGGGAGGTAAGGTGACTTTCCACAGTTATTTCAGTGTCAGAGCTGAAGTTCCTAATGTAAGTTACATCTCATATCTAAATAACCTTTAAGTGAAGCTGCTCAGTGGTAGCAGCAGGGTACCTTTGATAAATCAGAGTATTCAGATGGAAAATAATGACTTAACAAGACAAAATGTTCTGCAGTTCCTATATTTAAATGACTATAAGAATTAATAAGATAATATTCATTTGATAGCATGTTTATGTCTCTTGGAAATAACAGAGGAAGATTATCATAGAATCATAGAATTGGCTGGGTTGGAAGGGACCTCTGAGATCATGAAGGCCAACCCTTATATATTCCCATTTGATACAAGCTATCCATGTCTTTGGTGTACATTTTTCCCTTCCACAAGGGAACTGGCGAAAGCTGTGAATTCTGTCCTTCTACTGTGTGTTGGGGTAAATAGGAGATCCTTGATCTTCATTTGCACGCCATGATCAGATACTTGGACACCACAGGGGTGCCTAAGCACTACCTCCACATGAAAGAATAAATGTTCTCCTTTCTGGTTTTCTAAAAAGATTTCCTCTTAGCTCATATGAAGAATTATGTACCTATCTTTTGGAAGTAAACACCTCTGAAACAAAAAAATTGTATCTACTGATTTTATAGTGGATCAACAGAGATGCAAAAAATTACCCTTAAGTGAATCATTGCAATATTAATAGCAAACCTGTTCGTTCACATAATGAAAAGCCCTAGATCATGGTCATTATTCATGACAAGTGTTTGCATTTGAGTTGTGACTAAAATAAGAGAGAAACATTTTCAGTGCTACCTATATGGAATTAAATAGTATCTTAGTATTGTGACACAGAGAAAAGTTGGAAAATGAAGAGTTATACATGAAAAGTACACATTTATGCACATTCAGAATTCAGTGTGCGGTGCACACACAGAAAATATCTACTTATATTCTTTAAGAAACAGGAAAAATAGTTTTACAAATTATTTTCCCATGTTACACCATAAAGCCTTATAGTTATTTTGTAAAAGGCCATTTTATTTCTTTGTTTGCTTATTCCTTGTGTTTGTTTAATGCCAAATGGCATTTTTCTTTACTAATGGCACTGCAGTCCAAAAGACATGGAACAGCAGTAAGCTTATTAAAAATTAAAAAGGGCCTCTGAGGTAAAATAGTAAGAGATGCTTTTACATTCTATCAATGATTTTAGGGGTATTTTTCTTTTCTGTTTTATTTTTTTTTCTTTTTGTTTTTTCTCTTTAAACTAATTTATTTTCAGGGCCCCTGCAATATTTAAACCAGAGGTAAAGGAGAATAGCTTTTCAGGCAAGAGGGGATCTATTCCTAAAGAAAAAACCAAGCAAAACAAAAACATTCCCTCTCCTGGGCAGTTGCAGTTGTGACTAAACAACCAATACAGTTGGTCACCAGTGAGAATTCTGTTATTTTTAGTTTCTTAAGTTTAACTCACAAAGCTGAAATACTCGGCCCAATCAAAAAACTAAAATAAAGACTGGGAACAAGGTTTGGCATCCTACTCACTCATGTGATTTAAAGAAAAGATAAGTTTGCATCTACAGTGTTGAGATTTATGATGCAAATATTTGTGTTCCGATTTTACCCCTGAAAAGAAAGGAACCCCATGCATTCAAGTAAGAACACTGAAGTCTGAACAGAAATCTGTGTTTTCAGTACCAACTTAAAAAGCTACTTTAAAAAGAAGAATCAACTCTCTAACTGGTAAAAACCCTACAGATATATTACAGTCCAGAAACTCCCTATTTATGAGTCCAAACATGAAAGATTGTATCTGGTGAAAAAATTTTTTTAGCTGGTAAAAGCAAATTGCTGTTGAATCACTCACACAAAAGCAACTGTGGAAGTACAGATTATTTGCTTAATATTATTCTAACACTGCTATGAACTAAGCTGTAATATTTCTTGCAATATAGTCCAGATAAATGTGTGTGTTACTGTTCAAGAGGTGTCAACTAGTTAAAAACTTACCTTTAAGTTTACAATACAGCCAACAGGAACACAGGGGATTTGAATGAGTAACGGTGAAATATATCAAGAGTTATTAAATATTTACATATAATGGATGTATGTGTCCTATTCTTAATTATTCTAAGTAAAAAATATTTATCTGATAATGGCAATGTTTACTGTTTCTTTTAGTGAAGGCATAAATTTTTGCACCTGCCCATTAATATATCCAGATTTTTTTCCCTTTCTGTTTAAAAGGTAGGTAATGTTCCCCAGAGGTTGTAATGCAATATTTAATTAAGGTATTTACTTTTATTCTGAAATTGCAAACTATCTAAATCACAACCCCTTAGTCAGTACTTAAGAGGCAAAAATAAAATTTAATAGCCACTTTATGCATACCTTGTATACTACAAACTAATTTTGTAACTCCTTGGTGATGAGGAAGATATTTAAATTATCTCTGCCCAGCATCCAAAGAAGTGTTTGCTTTTGTTTTCATGGGGAGAGCAGACAAGGGGAAGTTGGTAAATACACAGCTTCATAAATTCATTCCCATTCTCTGCTCTTGGCTCCATACAAGTTTCTTCTCCTTTCACTGACATCTCATCTGCCATTTAAACTTTACGAATTATTTTAATCTAATGAAAAAATTAAATATGGTGAATCACACAAGTTACAGATATCAAAATACTTTAATTCTAGCTTAGAATAACATAAGGAAAAGAAAAGAAAAAATGGGAGGGAGGAAGCTTAATAGGTCTGCTAAGTCAAATTGATACATATTGGGACTAAAACCAAAGTGGATTAATTTTAATGCATATTTATCTTATTACATTGACACACATTAAGATCTGGATGCCTTAACTGTGCATTTCTATACCTCTCTTTTCTTTTACAGTCAACTTTAAGTCTGACTTTACAGAATCTGCACTATTTTTTTAGGGGAAAACTGAAGCCTTAGAATTTAAATTTTGGCTTCAATTTTATTCCCTTTTGTTGTGTGTGTGCATGTGTTTGTCTCTGGAGGTCTACAGAGTGAAGAATTTATTTTCAAATATTTTGCAAATAACTGTGCCAGTCTAGCCACTGCTCGAATCAAAATTCATAGGACACTCAAAATATTTAAGCATGTGAAAAATAAACTTAAGTATCCCATTATAAACCATTTCAGAATTTAAACTGAGTATGCAATGAGAGTTTCCAGAAGGTGTTAGGCACATTGTGTGCATTCATAAGAGCAAATAAAGAATAAATGTGCGACCTTTTCATTTATTGTTCCTTTCCCCTTTAAAATACCTACTGATCTTTGGGGAATAATTAAACTTAGTGTATCTGAGTATAGGAAATGTTTATTTTTCCTCCAAGAAAGAAGCAAAACAAAGTTACAGACATTGAAAACATTCCTGCTCCCAAAAAAGGATGAAAGAAATGGGTCAGAACCTCAACTGATGCAATTTCAGATGATTCCACTGAAATGGCAGAAAGAGACATTGGTTTTAAGGTGAAAAAAAGCTTATTAGACCATACAGGTCTGACCTCCTTCATAATGCAGGCCATAAAATTCCCTCTAGTAACTATTGTTGAGCTGAAAGAGCTTGTGATTTACTCAAGAACAGGACTTGGCTCTCTGCATTTTGAAAGATCAGTATGTTTTCTCCTACGGAGGTAGAATTTCATTAGATGGCTTCAGTATTTTATTCAGTATTTGATTTGCAAAAACCATTTAGTTGTGATCTTTGGTGACTGTGAAGGTGTCAATAGCCCATGCTGGCTTCTCAAGTCATTTGTTCACTTCAAAAGTGAGAAGGGCAATGTTTCAAAGAAAATGAAAACCTTTTTGGAATCCCAGGCTGACAGTGACAGAAGTCTAGATGACAAGGTCAAGCAGCAGGTGTCTTTGTTATTGAATGAAAAGAAAGGTCACATATGGGATGAGTTTCTGATTTTTTAACAGAATTTTAACTGCCACTTTGTAACATACCAGAAACAAGGAATAGCAAGCCCAGTCATGTATAGAAATAGAGAGTTCACCTTCTAGATGACATGACCACTAGACACAAAAGGCGAGCAAAGAGAGCATTTATATCTTGAGAGATTATATAGTCTTCCATGAAATATTTTTTTTTCTGTTGTTGTCTTTTCTATACTTGAGATTAGTTTCTTTTATTTTTAGTTTGAGCACTAGAATTCACAATAAGCAGAAAGTACCATTGGCTGCAGATAAAGGTATGTTTTGGATATAATAAATATGGTTGTCCTAAAAATGGAATATTTTGTGATGGTGAAAGTCAAAAGTCATTGATTCATTTGAGTGAAGCGGTAGGATATGGAGACATTTGCAAATGAGGAACCTACTTATTCAAATTATCTTAGCTCTGTTACCTTGGTGAAATTACTCTGAACCAACTGAAGTAATTGTAGCTAATTTTAAGAAAATTAGACTTTGTGCTACTCTGGCCTTGAAGGGCAGGATGGACAGAAGAAACTGATAGCAAGAACAGACAACCTAGATTTTAGTAGAAGCTGGGCACTTATGAGTAGTTCAGGGCCAAAGCTTATGCACCAGCTGCTGACAGTAGAGTTGCCAAATGTCCTGACAAAATTGGAGATTTTTTTTTTTTTTTTTTTCTTTGTGTAGTGACCCAGCAACCCAGTAAAAACATACAGATTTCCATTTCTGCTGTAATTAACTGGAACACACCTGGAACACTGAAACCAACCTACAGCTTATTCAGGGACCAGATGGGAACCTGTTCAGCTGCTCCCTGTGCCAGCTGTGCCATAGGCAGAGGATGCTGGGGCAGAAGCACATCTGGACCAGTTTGAAGCCTAAAGGAACACAGTCAGTCCCAGCAATACTCAACTTATTGGAAATTGAATCCACATCTCTGAGCACCAAGGAGAATGCCCTGACTGTCCAGATATCAGACCAGAGCAATGACACCTCGACCCAGCAGAGAGAGAGCACCATGGTACACACTTCTGCTTGAAGTAAGTTTCCACCCAAAATTATGAATTCTGCATTGTGTTCACTGAGTGAATTCAGAAACATTTCTATTCTGTCTAACTTATTTCAGGTTTGAAGTTATTTTCCAGTTCCTATGAATAATTCTTTACTGGGAACTTGTTCATAAGTCACTTATTGCAAGGCCTGAAAATTCTCTTGTCGAAGTCAGCTTTGGTCCATGGTAACATGAGTAACACAGAACTCTGCTGATTTAGATTAGCTCAAAATTTAGCCTGAAACAGTCTGATAGGCCATGACAAGTCAAATATCTCATACTGATGCCTTACCAAACAAGCAGACCCCTTAGAATGAGACCTCAAAATTAAAATATTACCTGCATGTTCATTTGCCTGCAATACTGATCCACATTTATTCAGGTATGTTTTTATATTACAGTAAGTAAGCCTAAAAGTGATGCATGCTGAGGTGGTTTTATTTTAAAAACTGTTTATCTAATCACTGGATTTACTGCTTTAATTTTTAATCAGACTGTAGTAGCAAATGTTGGGAAAACAGGTAAAATCCCTGTGTGTAAGATTATTTAAAACACAGACCAGAGGAAGGAACCTTTAGCTAATTAGATGTTCTTTTCTGTTTTTTTAATTCAGTATTTCAATAATGCTGAGAAACAAGTAATTTCTGTAATGGAGAGTGCAAAGAGCTCTCTGCTCATCAACTTGGGCAGGAAGAAGCTTGGAAAAACAAAAGTTCATGTCCTTGGGGCAGCCATGTACTGCAGGCTCCTATCTCGCTTTGCAAGCGGTGAGGATGTGTTGCTGTGTCTCCAGAGATGAGCACATTCACACTAAATCACTGAAATTATGGGGCTGCTTTATATGCTGTACTTACAGTGGTGTTTATAGTGCTAATACTGCTTGCAAGAGGGCAATGGGAAAAGCTGAATTGTGGTGGACAGCATCTCCCCTGCTCATGCCCAGGGTACATTAATGGAAAGATTGTTAGCTGCACCAGTAAGCACACCCCAGCCAGCCTGTGTGTTCTGCTGGGCTGGTTTTGGTCAAGAGACACAGTAAAATGGAGCAGTTTTTATCCCAGACCCTTATTGTCTTTGACAAAATCCCATTTTGATGTCACAAAATTGGCCTGGCAGACCTTGTCCCTGGTTTCAGGTCAGTCAGCCAGGCTGTCACCCATGCCTGCTGCTGCCTCCATGCTCAGAGCAGTCCCTGGGGCATGGGATGCTGGGGGCCTCAGACCCTCTACTGGGTGCCAGCACCACTGGTGGGGATATTTACTGCAGCTGAAGCACATTGCAGAATAATAACCACCACTTCAGTCTCTTGCAGGCCCAGCTCACCTTATGTATCTCAGAGGAAGGGTTAGCAATGCAGAGACTCCATGTGCTCCTGGGAACAAGGGAAGAATAACACAGACTAAAGAATAACACGACATAAGCCCCTTTTCATTCCTGGGAAGATTTGTGTTGGATTTGTGAGTTCAAATCCTTTCCCCACTTATTTGGTCTCCTCCACTGCACCTGTCTGAGCCCTGGACTGGGTGCTGGTGACCCACTTTTTGCACCAGGTCTGAAATTCTGTGGCTCTGTTTCCTTGGTGTCACTTGCATCATCAGCTTCTGTGCAGTCTCCAGCCTCTGGCCCTGATTTTTCTCAAAACTGGCTGATGGACATGACCACACTGTTGTTTGTTATTTACTCTTTTTAATGATGTTTTGCTGGTGTTTTTTTCTTCTTTTTAGCAATAGAGACTGGGGTGGTTGGGACAGACAAATATGTGTAAAAATTTCCTTTTCTCATAACGGTGTCTTGAAAAAAAAACGAACACGAGTAAAAAGCACATCCTTAATCTGATGCTTTGCAAAAAAGTGTCCTTTTTTGTGAAAAGGACACTGTCAGCTCCTTAACTGGCCATCTTGATGGCAGGACACACAGGGATGACATTTAATGCTGTCATCCCACAGACCTGAGGTTTCTGAGAATTTTGTTAGAATTTTCTTTCATAACTTCAAGAGGGTGTATACTTTCCTTGTCATCCCATCACTGTTGAGGGCACACCTGTTCCATCACCCCTCCTTCATTAAATCTTTAAGTTTCTAGTTCTCAACTTTCTGAAGCAGAGAGAAGGCATAAACCTTCCATTTGGCCCCGAGTCTCCCTTGTTTGTGTTTGTTTATTTATTTATTTATTTTAGCCCTATCTTTCTCCTTCATTAACACATAGGGGCTCTATTTGTGTATTTGAACTTCCATCATCTTCACGTGTTTGCATCCTTTATATTGAACTGCTGTACTGGAAAGTGCATCAGCCCAGTATAGCAAAAGCCAGTCCCTCTGACTGGTAAAGATTACAGCAGTTTTCTGGGAAAGTGTTGACAAATGGTCTCACTGCATCTAGAGGAGTCCTTCTCGGATATATTTCTTGTTCTCATAAGAGCAGACATCCTGTATTGATGACCAATGCTAGGGGCAAACTAAATTCACCTAAGAAAAAGAAAAAACCTTATGTTTCTTCTGTGCTAGATTTAAGAACGTGTCATTACATATTGGAAATCTGTCTTTTCTTCTTAAAAAAAAAGAAACTCTCAGCACTACTGATAATGTACTGTATAGAAAACTATTCTCTCACTTGATAATGAGTCTTAGAACTTAAGAGTCAGGTCATGAGTTTTAGATTTACGTGTCCACCTTCAGACAGCTAAATAAAAGTGTCTTGGTTTTCAGGGATGCTAACAAACTCCTCTGTTGATTTAATTAAGCATTATGGGACTTTGAAGAATTCAGATCTACTTTAATTTGGGTGTATAATGGTGCCTAGCCCTATGCATCCACAGAATAAAAATTTATGTTAGCTGTAAAAATTCTGTAAAAAAAGCCAGAGTAATAGTTTTGTCCAACCCCTCTCATCCACATTTCCAGTGAGCATTTATCGTGGTCTTAAAGTTAACCACTATTAGAAAGAAGGAGACCTAGGGGAACAAGACTGCACTGGCAAGGTGATGAACTACCAGCAGGATAATCAGACTGGTACAGCACAGAACTGAGAATGTGGAAATATAAGTTCTAATCTTGACTTGATGTGTGGCTTTGGCAAAGTAATTTCAGTCCCTCCTTTCAGTTTACGGGCACACAAACAAAGAACAGTAAGTTGTTCTGAGGATGGTGTGATATCTAAATAACTTCAGTCAAGCAAGCATTTTGAAAACTGACCATATTAAGCACGATTTTCTACTCATCCTGGCAGAAGTAAAAGAGAAATCAATTTGGTGTGCAGAGTCTATTGGGAGACACATGTGGAGCACCTGTATCCTTCTGCAGGCTTCTGGTACACAAATCTTTCTGCTCCAAGCTTTCAGATATACTCAGACTTTTAGATATAACCAGTTTCAACAACCTGACAACTTTTTGGATTCAAGTGTACAATTCAAAATTAAATAAATGTTCCTCCGTATCTTCCTCATAGTGTTGATGTGACACATTAAAACCTGAAGGGTTTTCTTACACCATAAACTATATCTGTATACTCTCCAGCCTTTAAATCTGTTTCTCAATACTGAAAAGATTCATCTTTGGTCTTATGAAAGCTTTTTTTACCCTCTGTGGAACAGCAGAACAAGTGTGCTAGTTGTAATACGCAAAAAAAAGGGACAGCTAACATTGTAGTTGTAAATGAAATATTTAAATTAAATACTTGTGTTTTAGAAGCAGTGCTGAGAAAAAGAAGGGCAAGTTCTCTCTTACTATTCTTTCAGCATCTCTGTCTGGAGGTCTGCATTTTGGAGACATCACAAAAATGATCTGCTTCATTATAATTAAAAATGAAAATCTTTAGAATGAGCAAGAAAGCCATTCAAACTGTGGATTTTCTATATCTGCAAAAAACAGATTTTAAACATTTTCTGTATGAGATATGATCCTCACAGTACTGACAAGGGTTCTGTATTCTTTGCCACACATTCTGGTTTTGCCTAATCTGCCTATTAAACAATGTCTCCTGCCCAAGGTCTTTAGACAGCTCTCTGGACACTCAAAAGGTTAACACAAGCATATTCTTGTGTTTCCAAAATCTGAGAATGGTATTTTCCTACTGTCATTACACTTGAGTGAAATAATTTAATTGTAGGGATGATTCTAGTGGTATAAATGTTCTTAAAACAATTTAAAGACTTGACATACAGGCAGTAAGTGTGACAACCTCATATGTGAGGCACAGGGTAGTATAAATGATCACCATGTTTTTGGGGGTGGAGGTGCTGAATACAGAAGTGTGTTAATTGGCTAAGTTAAATCTATGGTTATGGATACCCTGATGGCTGAACTACAACAGCATCTGCTCATCATTAGAAAACTAAAGCCTATTTTGGGCATGACATGTGAAAAGCCAGTGGTGTTAAACTAGACCCCCAGGTTGCAGAAGGACCATTAAAATCTTACAGAAGATACAGACTTCAAGCTGTGTGACAGATAAAAAGAGACAGATTTTGTTTTGAGATATTTTTTTTTAAATGACATGGAAATAATTAAATTAAATTAAACACTTTCTTAAATTTGGATCAACTGTTTAGATGATGGGGGAAAATGCATAATTAACTGATATAATAATCTCTGAGTTTGATTTCAAGCTGGAGTTTAAATATGGATGTCAAGACAGAGAAAGAGGGAAGTTTCTGCAGATATTTCAGCTGTCTCAAAACAAAGAACTACAATAATGAGAAAATGTTTATTTGCATGCCAGCCTTGCTATTTAATATTAGAGATATAGGTCAATCAGGTATACATAGAAATTTACAGTTATTTTCCTTTCTCTGAGTATTTTGCTAGTCATGAAATTTGCAATAATAGTTTCTGACTGCATAATTTCTCTATATTTGAGGGTTTTTTTTTAAATAAGAACCATTGCAATAATTTTTATTTTAGCAGTCCTCTTCTCTCACAGTCTAGTCTTCAAAACAGATAGGAATGAAACACTGCAAAAAGGGGTATTGTATTGATGAAAATTGATGGAAAGCTGTAACACAGCCAGTTGTCTTTATTAGGACATGAGTGCACCTGAATCTCTACGTCCTACTAAGATGCAGATTAAAAGCTCCATCCTGTCTCATCTCTTCTGTTGTACTTCATTAGAAATCAAAAGTGAAAAGCACCTCTACATTTAAGTAAGTCCACCATCCATTACTTTGGGCTTCTATATCACAAAATTCTCCTAGTACATTAGATTGCCTCCTCAGAGCACCCCTGTAACTTTTAGTGAAAGGATGTTTTAGGACCTAACTGCTCTACTAATTAGAAGCATTTCATCTCTCTCCAGCCTTCATTTACCTATTACCAGATCATACCCATACAAGGTTCTTCAAGCTCTGGTACACTCTCTTATTGTCCTCTGCCCATACATACATCCTTGAATTAAATATGCCAGGTACTTTTATTCTCATCTTAAAAGGAAGATTCTCTGTTCTACTTCTGAAATGAGGAAAGTTTTGAATAATTTTGAGGCACAAACACACCTGTACTGCAGCAGTGTTCCCCAGCACCCCATGATCCATTCTGTTCTTTCTCACTTCCCTGTGCCCCTTTCGACTTCCAGGCATCAGATCCTGTTATCCTTCCCTGTGAGGCCTTAAAATATTGGACCCTGAGATATTTGACCCCTGGTGTGGTCTCAATGTACTCTGTGATCAAGTCATCTTTCAACTAACCAGATTCCATCCTTCTTACACATGGAATTTTTTGCAGGTCTTTGGATCAGTTTTTTTGCATACTCCACGTTTTAGACATCCTTCAAATAATACAGAATCTCAGAATACAAAACCAATTCACCATCACCACACTCAGTGCTGTAGGCAGAGATAACCCACTTCTGTACACTCCTCTACCCTGTTCATATGCTAGCAGACCACACTTGGTCTTTATTTTTGTTGCTACAGAACATATTTAGAAAATTATGCTGAATTTCTCACTCACCATGACCCCTAGCACTTTCTTAAAGTCACATCCTGGGAGGAGGAATTTGTCCACTGTTTATTAAATGCCTGAATTTCTGTCCTACGTATATAGTTTCAAGTTTAATTGTATTATAGCATATTTTATTTGCGTGGAACAACCCAAATATCTGTAAGCAATAAGCTTACCCTCATTTAGTAGTCTGCAATTAATTAGTGGCTGAGTTTACATTTATGGTATTCAGATGATCCATGGAAATGTTCAATAGTTTAGACAGGCTGTCAATTCCCAATGCCAAACCCTAGCAACATCCCAAAATTCGCTACTGACAGCACTTTTTAATTTGTGAAATTTGTGAGATTCCAGACTTTCATCCATTTCAACATATACCTTAGTTATATCAAGTAGGATCATTAAATATTTTCCTTGTAAATACAAATAACTTCATGAGAAAGATCCACCCTGCTGTAAAAAACCAGACTTATTTTCTGTTGACTAATTTTGACTTTGTCATTTTGCTCAGTCTCAGCTGACACTGCAAAAGAAGAGTGTTCTCTGGGGGCTGCTAACAGAAGTGGTTTTTACCACCCCAGTTTCCTACTAGTGCCTTGGACACAATAAAAAGCTAGCTCCAGACATCACTGCATAGAGGATTCAGTCTTCAGAAAGCTCTTAACAGAATAGTACAACCCCACACAGAAAGGAGAACACAGGCATATTATGTCTGCTCTCTGCCTCTAAAATGCTAATATCAATCTCCAGATGGAATCCAGGCATCTTATTAAGGACTTATTTTGAGCTCCAAAACCTGTTTCTGAACAAGAAAATTTGCATTAACCCTCCCATATTACATTAGCATAACTGCAATTCATTTGTGGTCTCACTGTATTGATCTTTGTGCCAAAACTTTTACTCAAGCAAAGAAAAGGCTCATTTGCAGCTGCAGCTCTCTCCCCCGCTGCTCCACAACAATGTTAAACAGAGGTTTTATGCCACCCTCCTTGCATATGTTTTTCAGGTGGCTGCTAATCACCCTTTAGCTCTGAAGGAACACAGGAGCAAAAGAAAGGTCACTGGAAGGTTTTCTTTTTTTAATGCCTTGCCAGTGATTTTGGAGCATTTAATTGCATTTTTTGACAGAAGTAAGAAATTTCTGGTTTTGCAGTCAAGCCTCTCTCTTGTTTTCTCCCCTCCTACCTCCTTCAAATGAAAACTTTTAGAATTAAAAGTCTGAAATTGCAATCCAGCCTCCACCCATCTGCTTGTCACTTTGCATTTAGATGTGTGGCAGACACAACTTTTATGGTCAGACAGGGTGATCTGCTTGCTCCCTAACTCACTCCATCCAAAGAACATCATTCTAGTTTTGATGGTATCACATGTGATTTATCTCAGTGTATGAATTGTATGTTTATCCCAGTGTATGAAGTCATCCAACTCAGTTTACATCATTACCTTACCATTATTATATAGGGCTCCATCAGAGCCAGCTCAGCAGGAATGTTCCCACATTAGACTGATCAGCCAATCTGGTTTCAACCCCTGTCTTCCTCCACAGAAATGCAGACCCAGGAGACCAGTCACCAGCTATAGAATAAGACCTGTAGAGACCTGTAGGTAGACCTGTCCTGTTGAAAGTACTATGATGACTTCAGGGTCCATGGAGCAAGAAGAAATAATCAACTTAAGGACATGAAGATGTTTCCTAGTTGTTAGGGTACAGAGTGGGAGGAAATTATGAAAGCCAGTCCTATAGGATCTTTGCTGTCAAACTGGGATTAACATCAGAACTCTTCCTATAGTCCAGCACTTTCCTAGTTCATTGCAAAAAAATAGTCATTTAATACATCAGGTTGGGTGGAAGCCCTGGAGGATCTCCAGGCCAACTGCATGCTCAGAGAAGGTCTGACTTAGATGTAGATTGCTCCCTGAGTTTGGTATCATGTACCAACTTGCTTAGGCTGCTGCCTCTCCCACTCATTAATGGAGACAACAAACAATCTCAGGATCAGTACCAAGCCCTGAGTAGCAGCAAGGGAGCAGACAGGGGTAGTTTGCCTTCCCCCATCAGTTCTGCTCAGTAGAGGACACATCAGGACTACAGGAGACCTCCGTGCAAAGCCTTTCTCCAAGTGAGAGGTCCAAAATATTTAAGGTGATTTTCAGCTACCTAGGAAATGGTATCATGAAAGTAATTGGAGGCATACAGTATATTAACCATACTAGAGACCTTCTATGTATTTGCAAGCTTAATCTGAAGATAAATGACATAATTTGATCTCATAAAATTGATTTTGATGAAGAGCCACATTTTTCTAGTATTTACCTCTTTACTACTTATCTTTATGTAATACTTTGAGGTCCGTGAGAAAACCAAAAATTATTATTGGTCTTAAAATCCAATTTTTCACAAAATCCCGTTCCTCTAAAATCAGAAGTATTAGATTTGTGAACTAAGCAGGAATAATTTTCATCTAGATTTCCTGAATAGTTCCATTCAAATCAATCTCTGAGACTACATACATGCTTAAGAAAAGAAACACCCTGGTGCTCTCCTGAAGAGAAGCTGAATTACTGGGAAGCACAGTTTGGATGCTCAGTTTACTAATGCAGCACTAGATCCAGCACAGTTCACTCTAGGGAAAGAAAGTCTTTTCTAGTTATCACAAAAATTACACATATCCCCAGGGAGATAAGTTCTGGTTCTGACCTGACTTAAAACAAATATTTGTTATTTTCTTAGTTCTGATGATAAATGAGCCTCCAGTGGAAAAGTATCTTCAGATAAAATAACCAATGACTATAATTTTCCTCAGGCATCATGCTCTGGTTCAACTATAGAAACAGCTATGCCAAATAAACCATTTTCTTTAGAATTTCTGTGTGTGTGTGTCTACATGTCTTCACCTGCACACTTCATGTTTTTCTAAGAGAATGTTAAGTGAAACTTTTAATTCCAACTTAGGCTTCAAACTTCTACTACAACTGTTTTGATAATAGTTCCAAAAAAAAAAAAAAAAGGACTAGTATCAGTGTCTTAAGACCTGAAACACTGGTCATATTGTAGTCAGGTTAGCTTTCTAACCTAATCTACCTGTACAGCACAGGCATCCACTTTGGACAGGGAAATACACTACGGCCTGTCCTAGAATTATAGTGCTGTAATAATTCCTCCTGTAAGACTGACCATGCCACCATGGCCTGAATCTGCATCTGGAGTATGGGCAGCACAAACACCTATCTTTAGAGCAGTGCTGGAAGACTTCTCCATCAATATGCACTTCATCTGCTTTTAGAACATCTTGCTAACTAAACTCTCTCTACAGTAAGCATGGAGAAACAGGGACCTGCAAGGTGCAATGAGTCTATTTCAGGTATTTATCTTGGGATGACTGATGCTCTAGAGGCACCCGTGTCTTTGCACTGATTATAAAGACTGCCCAGTAATTAGCTCAAACTGACATCTACAGCACACAACTAACAATAATTTAAATGGATTTTACCCTATCTGTATCTGTGAGCCTTGCAGGGAAGCACCCTATAAAAAGTTTCCTGATAAAATAGAGACAGCTCGTGAAATCCAGGCCTATCAGAGCTTACTTCTGTTTGGGGAACAAAAGGAGCTGAGGTTACAGCCCAACATCCCAGAAAAGAGATTTCTGCTGGCTACAAATATCTTGGCTTGGAATTTCCTTGTAGTTTGGTTCTCAGCATCCCACAAGCCATAGTATGAGTCCCTTGTTATAACATCATAGTCAAGCCAACATTGGCCTTCTCTGGTCCAGCCCCAAAAAAAGTCTGGCATTATTGAAAGCAACTGAGCAATGTCTGGGAAAATCAGAGCTGCACCATATACATTTGGGCTGCCTGTGACAAAAGAGCCTGTCATAGCTCGGAGTCTGACACCCTCTGTCAGATTTCTGGTTAATGTTATCATACTAAATATGAAGAAAGAGACTAGCAAACCAGTTTAAAAAGGTTACAAACATTAAATACGTAGAGAAAACAGAAATATAACCCAGTTGTCTACTATTTTTATTATAATCAGAATGGTTTTAGCTGGACAAAAAATTGTTTTCTGGGGTTTAAGTTCTTTTTTCAGATGCTTGTCTATGCAAATTACTAAAAATCTCAAACCAAATCTCAGATAAACCAAAAGATCACTTATTCCTAAGTAAGTTGTTTAGATTTAGTTCAGATGTTTCATTTTGCTTTGACTGGCCTCTGTTAATATTGCTTAATTATTACAATTAATTCAATTTTGAAAAAACATACAAACAAACAAACAAACAAACAAACATTTTTCACCCTTTGAAATAGAATAGCATATATTGAAAAACCCAAAAGATTTAAGCCAACTGGACCAAAAAGAACTTAACGTGAACTGTTCTGAACTTCCAACAAAATAGTTTTGTTTTTATCAGAATGATTAGATGTTTGTTTATCAGAAAATTCACCCAATTCTGCCAATATCTATCCTTTTTGAGGGGTTTGGTTTTCTTCATATTTTTACTCTCTTGATTGAGAATAGCCCCAACATCACTATGGGGACAGTACACAAGAGACCTACATGAAGAATAATTCTTTTGATACAGTTTCTACAGTCCACAAGAAGATGCTCAGCAGCTGCCTGTTATCTGGAGGATGCTATTGTCTATTCTGTAGTTCCAGCCCCTTGCTCACAGATGTGTGCACATCCACACTCACAGATCTTGCTGTGGCTCATAACCTAATGACCTGCTCACTCTAAAGGCAGGTGCAGGCGTTAGTATGGTCTAGACTGTGCCTCCTTAGCCCCAGAAACTGGTAAAACATCTGTCTTTTCCTGACACCTTGGGATTACCCTCCAATGCAGACAGTATGAAAGAGGTAATTTTTCTCATGACACTCTTAAAAAGCTGCAGCTTCTCGATCAGATGAAAAACCACTAAAAGAAAGAAAAACTTAAAATTAAGATCATCATGCTGCACCTTTTATGGGAAGTCTAGGAGAATGATCCAGTGAGGGCTGTGAATTTAAGAGCATGATTCTTTCAATCAAAATAAAGTGATTCAGCAAGCCATCATCTTAGATTCTCTTTTTAAAGCCTCACAACCCCTTTTAAAACTTAAGGATCAAAAGCAATTGTATTATCTTCCTGTTAAAGAAAAGTAAAGCAATTTAGTCTTTGATGTTTAATCTTGTCCTGTCTTTCTGCCTGCCTGAGGGCACGATCCTGGAAGCTGTGAGGAGCCTCCCAAGTTGCCTGCAGCACTGAACAAGGCTGGGCCAGCTCCTGGCTTTCCTTCTTAAAGGCAGAACATGGAAAGCCTCCTCTTCATCAGTTTTGTGGTGCAGCTGCTACAACTGCTCTCCAAAGATCCAAAGTCATGTTCCGTGGGTGCCTATGACACACAGGATAACTACAACCACATCACTCGCTTAGAGCCAAGTCACAGGGATCTTAAAGGATTGAGGTGAAGTTTTATCATTCAGTTGCTTAAAGTGCAAACTCTTCAAGGCAAAGACTGAACTGCACAGAAACTTCTCTGCTGGTCTAAACCAGTCCCCTTTCTCTTTCCCTTTACAGGAATGCAGTTCTTGCAAATAACCCTTCTACCTCATGCAAAAATATCTTCAGATTCTATATTGACCCGAGGCAACTTGGAAGAAATTGAGGATTTTTTTCTGAATTTCTGTCTTTTCTTAATGGTATAGTTTGCAGCCACAGAAGAACTAGCATTTTTAATATCTGCTTCAAGTTGCCCTATCCCCATTTTTGGCAAAAATTAAGATCTCATCAAACATATTTCACTGTCATAAGAGCAAGATCCCATTGGTGGAATGGACAAACCATTGATTATTTAAAAAAAACTGTGGGGTTTATGCAACAAAAGTAAGTAATTTTCTTCTTCATAAAACATACTATTTTATCTGTATGTAATGTTAGACAAAAAGTTCACATGAAAAGCAGAAAAAAATCTGTTTCTTGAGGTGATGGATTCTTAAAGATGCATCTCAGTACTTCTTCCCATCACCACTATAGATGTGGGCTATTTCTTTTTTTTTCCCTAGAAACATCATCATTCCCACAATAGTTCACATTCCTGTGCCAGATTCAACGACGTTTCAACTAGCTGGTGTTTAAATACTTCTGAGATGAGAGACTGTGAGAGCCACCTGAGAATACTTTAACTGCCTGGGGCACTTTTCAAACCTCTGCTGAAATTTTGTTGTATTCCTACCACAGAAACATCATGTATGGAGATTGAATTCAAATCAGAGCTTTTAAAAAGCTTAACAGTTGCATAACTATTTAGTGTCCCTCTGTTGCTATTCTCTTGTTTAAGGCCCAAACTAGAAGATGAGACCATTATCTCTCTGTTCGTGTCCTATATTCAAGAATCTTAGTGGAAAACTATTTAGACTGTGACTATATGTAGAACTGAGTGAGGAAAAAAAATGCGGATTGCTGCAGCTCTTTCATTCATGTTAGACATGAATTTTTAAGAGACAGAGGTCAGGTTCAGATGCATGCTGTGGCC
Source organism: Heliangelus exortis (assembly GCF_036169615.1). NCBI lineage: Eukaryota > Metazoa > Chordata > Aves > Apodiformes > Trochilidae > Heliangelus > Heliangelus exortis. The sequence goes on along the minus strand of NC_092423.1, from coordinate 140,265,318 downwards.
ATCCAGCACCAAAACCTTTTATAGATGTGCTCAGAACAGTCCTCATTTTGTCATTATATTTTTACTGTAATGCAGCAGGTGAATAAATACTTGATTTTACATGAGGTAAAACCTGGACTTGGGAAAAAAAAATCAGTGGAAGTTTTGCTCGAAAGCTCATGAGGTTTCAGAAATTGCCAAATGTAATGATTTCCTCATTAAGAACATACCAGTTCTGAGATTTTTAGACTTTCATCTCTCAGGAGACAGAAGCCTATGAGAATCTCTCTTTGCCATGTACGTGCAATACACACAGGTGCAGCTAAAGCTTGGAAGAGTGAATACTACTGAGATCTAAAGCCAGATAAAATGAACACTAACTGTCTGATACTTCAAACAAAATATCACTACAGCTATGAGACTGTAAGGCAGTCTCATGATGACTCAGGGCTTGGCAAAGCATTCAATATGTAAAAAATATTCCAACTTAAATGAAATAACTGGAGGAGTTGTATGTTTTGTTTTGTTCATAAATAACCATGTTTTGATATGTCATGTGAATGAAAGTTCAGACACCGGAGCACTAGGTGATTAAAAAACACAGCAATTTGGGGAATTTACTTTGAGGGCTACTTTGCAAGTAATATTCCCTACATTTTCAGCAGCTCTGCTCAGCAATCTCTAGGGAGCTTTCTATATCCCCACAAATATGATGGAAGGTATTAAAAAAATTAATTGAGATGTTGCTAATGCTAAGCTTGATGCTTTTACTGTACTTTCAGAAAGCGAATATATAGTGTTTGGAAATGTTTTTCTCCATTTCTGTGGAAGCAGAACTTCTACAACAGGAGAGAAAGATGTGTTGTCATCATGTTTATTCATTTAGGGGAAAGGTCTGCTATTTGTAGAAACAAAACCATCATTCTCATATATATTGACAGACACAGCCATGGCTGGAGGTAGTTTGTTTTTTACTTCCCTCAGTCATGTATTGTGTATTAGTGATCTGGAATGAAGCTGAGAATCATTTTTGTTGTTTAAAACAAAAAAGTATCGATGAGCAAGGAAGATTTATCAAATGCTCATTTATTTGTGTGTTAGTAAGACTATGTCAGAAAGAGCAGCTCTTCATAAATATAACAACTATTTCAGTTAACTTGACTCTGAGCCCCCTCTGCATTGAAACTCTGAAAAAAAGATGACAAAACAGCCAAAGAATAGCCCAGCATACCCTTTGAATTGCTTCCTCAGTTGATTAATGGTGTAACAAGGCAAAAGATCACATTCCACTCAGTCTTCCTAACCCTGTGAGTCTGGGAAAGATCCTTAATCCAGGTATTAAGACGAAGTAGGAATCTGAACTAGCCTGGACTCTTGGAACTGTGCAAACAGAAGCTGGTACACTGAGTCTTTGCTATGTAGAGACTCACAAACAGCTGGGGAAAGTTATAGCATGGTCTAAATAAAATGCATGAGCACTGCTGGTGGCTTGTAAAATACCAACAGTGCAAACACCATTGGCACATGGCAGCATTAAATTGCAAATGCATGCTCAGTAAAGGCTGTGCAGGCACTAATAAATGTAAACTATTAATACCAGCTCTTCAATAAATAAAGCCACAAATCATGCCAAGACTTCCAGTGAGTTCGGCAGAGCGTATCAGCAACTGCTCTATTTCTCTTCAGGAAAATAATCACAATGACAAAGAAAAATAGGTAGAAAAATGCATTGAGATGCCATAATAATATTAATAATAATCTTGCTTTCTTTTCAGTAAAAGGCCTGAGATCTTTGTTTGACCTAAGAAAAATATTTTACAGGTTTCTACATCAAGCTTTATTTTTATTCTTTTTTGTACTTCTATCTGCAATGTCCTGCACAGGTGTAAGACCATGAAACAGGAATCAGGAGCTTTTACTCCTGCACTAATCATAATACATATTTTTTATAAAATAATTTTAACCATTCAGTCTCAAAACACTAGGAAAAGGAAATTTTTATCCCCAAAATAGGGCAACGAACTGCATGGAAAAAATCAGCTCCCCCAGTGAGCACACAGACCCCTTGGTGGCTGGGGACAGAGAGTTTGCTAAGTGCCAGCACAGTTCACACTCCAATACATCCCTGATTGCAATCCTGCTAATTGTAGGGCTGAGGAGAACCTGAGGGGTTTTGCCTGCTGTTGTTGAAGTCAAAGGCACCTTTTCCTTGCTGGTGCTTGTACAAGATCAGGTCTGTGGGACAGGGTCTGTGTTGGTGTTTATTCTGTGGTACAACGTCCTGGTGCTCACAAGGTCCTGACACAGGACAAACCCAGCTCCTCTTTATCCAGGGGAGTGAGGCAACTGGGAAGGAAAACTGGGGTGAGAACAAAGAATAGCACTCACATAGCAATTTTAAACAACAAGGCTACATTCTCATACAGAGCCCAGAAGTGAGTTTAATTAACTACTACACTTATTTACTTACTGTAAAATCCTGTTTCATTAACAGATAGGAGAGCATCAGTGCATGACAATCCATTGGGGAAAATCTGTTTTGAATTCTGTACATCAATCAAGTGATTCATACACATGGTATTTGCAACTGATGGCTGCCTGAATAGAGTCTAGTGTTTTTTACACTGGGGTACACCTCTAAAACCCTCTCATTAATAGATAATCAGCTTCAACTGATCAACTCCTTGGCTGCATTCCAAAGCATCTGTTTTGCCTGTTTTGTGATTTAGAGATGATAACTGTGATGAAAGCAGTTTTGTGGTATTTCTTTACTCATTAACCTTATTATACCATTTCACCCTCAGCAGTGTATTTTTTTTTTAAGGAAGATAAAAAGCAAGTGAAAAATACATTAGCCCACTAACTGGCCCATTATTTCATTATGTTTTTTCTATCAACATAGTAGCAAGAGCCTTTCTAAGCAAATAATATTTTTAAAGAAAAAAGTAAGGAGAATAATTACTTTTTTAGCCAAATTGAGTAGCTCATCACTAGAATTTTAGACTTTAAAGTGATTTTGGTGGGGTTGTTTTCTTTACAATGTTACACAGTAGGGTGAATGAGAAATTTGTAGGTGCAAACCAGCTTACAGTAATACCATTTTTTGCTTAATGCATGTATAATGTTTATCATTTGCTTTTCACAGTGATACTCTAAGAGTTTCTTTAAGCCTTTTTTCCCACTGCATGGTAATATACTTGAAAATACAGAGATTTTTTTTTTAAGGGTCCTAGCTATGTCTATGGACATATGGTAGTTTCCAGCCTTGCTTTACAACACTGAACCTGAAGCTTTTTATGGTTAGAACACTGTATGTTGTTTATATATTTCAGTTTGGAGGTAAAGTAGCCAAGACCTAATCATGCCTGGATCAGATTTGCCAGTACAGTTTTCTGGTGTCTTATTTTCAGGCCCTATTAAACCTGACACAATGACAGGTGGAAAAAAAAAAAAAAAAGAGAAGACTACATAAACCAATAAGCTTTGAGGGGGAAAAAAAATTTACAGATCAGTTTGCTGTAGCTTTTGTTTCTTTGAAGATCTTAGCTTTTAAAAACCAAACCTACAGCTGATATCCAAAGTTGACTCAGTAATCCCATGCAGGGCTCTGAAAAATATTCACTTATGCACTGTCCATTCTTTTTCCAGGTTGCTTTATCTCCATTGATTAGGCAGCAACCTCCAGAGGGTTACTTGCTCAAGAAGATCTGCACAGCTCAGTAGCAATCCAGGATCTCCAGGGTATACTCAACCAAATCAGATGCCATGATGCTGTCAGTGCTTAGGTTTGTTCATAACCCACTGGTTAAAGTCACTCTCCTCTGCCCAAGCTGTGGTCCTTGGCCCATTTCCCACGATGCTGGCCTAAATGGCAGCTTGCCTCTCTGTAAGATGCCATCTTAGGAGTATGCTTGCCCTTGCTCTGAGGGAAAGTATCCAGAGCCAGCTCGTGCTGGTAGGAGCTCAGTTCAGGCTTCAATTGATCCTGTATGGGAACTGGAGTCCTCTTCAATGACACCTTCTGGAATCAGAAACTTTTCCTGTACCGTTTCCCTGTGTATTACAGCATGTCAGGCTCCTACCTCCCACCTTATTATTATGATTACCATCATCCTGAAGCAGTTATATTCTCAAGCTGCTGAAACTTTGCTTATAAGGACCTCCTAAACTCCATTTGGTAAAATACTGCCCATCCTCAGTAAGGACTCTTTAGTGACAGTGCACTCTGTATGTGGCAAGGTTCAGCACAGGACTTAAAACAGATAAACATGGATAAAGGAAAAACTTAAACCAAGCCATTTCAACAATATACATAGAACAAGGCCCACTAGAGAGACCAGAGCTGTGGGCTTTTAAATTGCAGCTGGTACATGACCTTGTTACTTTTCTATAACTTAGGCTTTCTGGGAAAGGGGTTACAGCATCACCAGTCTCACACACTGAGTTTTGTCAGTAGTGGTTACTGGCAACCCCATGTGTGGAAGCACAGTCCTGGGACTTGCAGCATCATTTGCCAGTGGCTGGGCTGTGTTGATTACAAGTGTGCTGCAGCCTGAGTCTGGGCACATCACCTTCAGCTTTCTTCAATAATATTTAATATTTGAGTCTTCAAGGACTGTGTGGGATCCTGAGAGCTTGTGGTTCCCAGATGCTACATTCTTGAAAACCCTTCTGCACCACAGCTTCTTCCTTTGATTTTTTTATAGGATTTGGTCCATGTGGTTTTGAATTACAATAGAGACCGAAATTCTGAATTGCAATTATCATAACTGAGATTTATCAGCAGCTGATCAAAAAACTTTCTGCTTAGCAGTTTGGACAGCAATCTGAATGTACAATCAAATCTCTTGCTGATGAGTCAAGTTTTGGTACAGATCAGTCTTCAAAACTCCCTCTAGTGGCTCTGTGCATAATTTCAAGCTATGGGTCTAGTTTTCACAACCACTTTTGAAATCTCTCTGCATAAGTTAATTAATTACTGTATTTTGCAACTGTATCTCTTCCCAGGAAGAACATTATATATTTTAAAATTTATTTACCCACTTATCAGTGACAAGAATAATCTTAGTCAGTATAAACACATGCTTTGTATGGGAAAAACATTTGTAACTGCTACCCATTTTCTTTACTTCACAGAGGAAGGGGGAGATTTGTATATTTGTATATATACAGACTCTATTTTTTTCCAAGCTATGTTATATAACATATATATATATAGCACATATATGTTTCAGAGCTTGGTAGAGAAAACTGCAACACTTTATACTGGATAGAAACCAAGTATCTCAAACCAGCTCAATTGCTTTGATCACCAGTAAGAAGCTAAATGTCACAGTAAGCTTTGCTGACTTAGCCTCATGGGAGTCCATGGAGTCAGTGCACAAAGAAAACCAGGTATTCCTCACCTACATGGTACTCAGCAGGTCTAGGTATGATTTCCTTTAGCCACAGGATATTAGTAATGTCATTAACTATGGGATTTGCAGTGATAAATGCAAATGCAAAATGCAGGGTAAGGAATGTCAGTAACAGTGGAATAAGACATTAAAGAAGAAATACTTTGATCTGGCAGTGTCCATGTTATGGCATAAACTGTTTTAACTAGAAAGAGTCATGTAATCATAAACTGCAAACTGCAGCCCCAATGCGTGGAGTCTCTCACTGGATCAGACTTGCAGGGCACTGGATGTGGACTCCAATGAAGCCAGGAGCAAGCAGGAAGCTCTTCTAAATACCATGTAGACTAAAAACTTCAGAGGCGTAGAGATGCTGACTTTGCTTGTCTAAAACAGCTTTGTCTGGACTCAAAGTTTCACAAGCAGTCATTGCTACTTTCACTCTAGTGTAAAAAGATAGATTTTGAATATGAAATGCAAATTCTTAAATCACCTACACAATTCCAATGATTTTATTTGCAATGGAAGTAAAGAAATGGAAAAGAGAACCATCACTTGGAAGAGAAGAAAATTAGCTTCTACTAAAATCATATTCTATTAAAGTCTCATTTCAGCTCTGACCATGACCAGGAACACTGATATTTTGTCTCCTTTCCAAAACACTGAAGCAATACCAGTACTCCATGAGACTTTCTTTAATTCATTTACATACTTACTTATAGAAACAGAGTTAAAAGCTGTCTTAGCTTTTCAGGCATCTACTGCACTAATTGAAATTAATATAGGCACAATTAAAATTAACTAATTGGTCTAAAACCTGATCTTTAAAGGCATGCCACAGTGGGCAGCCAGGCAGAGCAACACTGTCAGTGTTCCAACAGTGTCAGCCTTAATCAGCATCCAGGAAGCTCAGATCTCTGGAGGGTTTACTAGACACTTTCTCTCATTATCCCTTTCCTGAAGAAAATACCACATCCTAAAATCAATAGGAATATTTCATTGGACTATAAATACGTCAAATGGAAAAATCAGCTTCAAAGAGCAGTGTCTCCACATGAGTCAAATCTCAAGAAAGTCATCTTATCTTCAGCCAGATTTTTTGGTACAGTTTGAAGGGGCATCTTTTCTTCACCTTCTTCTGTTGCCTGTCACTCAGACTACTGTGGCATTAATGGCAATGATTTCTGTCATTTTCCTGCCCTATTTGTATAAGACTGAGCTTATTTTGCTTTCAGTGGCTGCAAGAAGTAAATGGCATGCTGTCCCCCTCTATTACTGCTCTTCCAGTAGTACATCCATTATTTACTGCCTTAATTTTTAAAGTATGGATTCTTTTTGTTAGGCTTGTTTTAAATCATCAATGTTAAAAAAAAAAATAAAATACCCCACAGTTAAAAGGAAGGCCCATGGGTAGAAGCACTGAAATCCTATACTGAACTTCTTTTCCTTTTCCTGCTATTTTTATCTACCAGTGCAAGCTTTCAACACACCTGGAGTGGGAATCTAGACCTGTGCCTGGCTCCACATTATATGTCCATACTTTTCAGCAGCACCAGTCATCATAGGAGTGGACTGCACCTTAACATATACTTCTTCACTGCTCAGCATAACACCATAAACTTACTTGAAATCTGAACATTCAAGGAATTTTTTAAAATAATACAGAATACACCATAAAAATATATTGTCCTGCTTAGTCCATGCACTGGGAATAGCACCTGATCAAGTGATACCCCAGTAAATGAAAGAACAGGTATTTTTGGAGAACTGGTGAGCAGTTAAATGAGAGCCCATGTTGAGCATCAGGGCCCCTCACTTGACACCACTAACTGTTTTTCCTTCTTTTGGGAACATCACAAGGTACATTGAACTGCCCCTCCTTTCCCTCACCTCCAGCATTCTTGTGCAAGCCATATGCCAGGATGGAGGAATTCAATGACAGACATTTGTCAGTGACAGTGTTGGGCACCCAGTCTGACACTGAGGTGAGCAGAAGATGAGATACTTAAGGTGAGACACAGATAAAACTGAGATATTTTAAAATGATCAGTATGAACAACATACTGATGTCCAGTTCATGGTTGGCACAAGGTTATGGGATAGGCTCAGGCTGCCTGAGGTAGCTGCACGGGGCTGGCAGATGTGGCAGACCTATGGAAGATGTTTCCTCCTCTGGAGTTGTAGTTGGAGATCACACAGAGCAAGGCAGGATATCCTAAATAGTCAGAAATGTTTATTGATGGAGGAAAAAAATGAAGTCCTTGTCAATACAGCTTGCAGTGGTTCAGCTGAGGCTCAGTTTGGTTGCCTAACATAGATGCCCAGAGCTATTTCACATGTCTTTGGTTATGTGAGGCAGCTCTATGGGGCTAACAAATATTGCTTAAGTTGGCAATTGAACACCTATATCTAGTCAGCTGGACTGAGCTCCTGCTGGCTCCTGAAGAGTGTTCTGAATGCTCCATTAACTATATTGATTAGATCTTCATGATTTTTCTCCTTCTCACTTGCTTTTCAAGTTCTCTCTTTGTACTCAATAACATTCACATTCAAGTTGACCTTTTAAACTTCCTCATATTCTTAGGGAGGTGCATAATTAGACAAAATAAAAATCTCTGCTTTTCTTTGCCCTCCTTAGTCCATATATTATGCACTGGAATAAAACCCAATCAGTATTGTTTAAGTGTCACAGGAATAAATCAAATAGCACAGCTTTCCTTTTAGAGAACAGGTACAATTAAATAAGAGGCATGTGATTACTTAAAAGTGGTATCTATGTAAAAAGAATAAATCGTTGTAAATCCACCGTGCTTGTTGCCAAGTCATTAGGACATTCCACAAAAGCTTGAAATATGGAAAAGTATTAGATGCAGGAACTGCTCTTTTAAAACATCCCCACAAGCTCCTGACCCTCATTTATCAAAAGCTTGCAACTGAGCAATTGTAATAGTAGTGCTCATTCCAGTGAATTACCAGCAAACACACACACAAAAGGCTGCTAGGCAGTATCAAAAGAAAGAACAGTCTCCCCCAGGTCATTTTGGTACTTTTCCTTAAGAGTTAAATATTGTTATCACTTTGACCAAGGCTCTCAGTAAGTAAATGTGAACTCATGGGAATATTTTCATTTACAGAAAGAGAAATGTCTAGTGCAAAACAGGTTACAGTGTTTGACATAACCTTTTTTCTTTGCAAGGGATAAACAGAGTTCAGTTTCTCGAATAGGTAGAAACAAATGACAGCATACAAGCCTTTCAGTCACGATTTCTAAACCTTCTTTTCCAGTGCATTACATTCCTTAAAAGCTCTAGCTTGCTGTTTTTCCTCAGGGATATTCTCAGAGCTGTTTCTCTTGTTTTCTGCTGTTTTTCTCCTCTCTTCCTCCCACGCATTCAACCTGTAAAAATTTCTTAGCCTCTGTATTTTTACCCAGTGTCAGGCACTCTTCTTCTATCCTCACTATTGCTTTCCTATTGCAGGTGCCACCACCATTCCTAAAGTGATGATTTTACTTGCTTTTTGTTATCCTTGCAATACTCAACCTTTATAAGATTCCCTTCAAGTAGCTCTATTGAAGGTTAAAGAAGATGCCAGCTTTAAACATGTCTATTCTGGTCTCACAAGCTAAGAGCCACTTGGTGCTGGGCACAAACTCTTTCCAATACAGCCCAGTTTAGGAGTTGTACCACTGGGGCAATATGTACATGTCGGTTATACCAACCTTCTAACTCAGTCCATACCATTAACATTGAATGCATTAATTACTTATAATTAATAATTCATTATAACCATGCAAGCAGTCATATATGCACACAAATAATATTATAGAGCAGAACAAAAAATCAGGTAGAGTCACAAACGTGTTTTTCAATGATACATATCCAAGAAACTAAATCAATATTTTGAAAACAGAAGGAAAGATGGTGATTCATAGGCCCTGCTCTGAGATTTTCTCCATTTTGAAGCAATACTGCTCTAAAGTGTTGAGGTCAGTCTTTTCCAATGGGATTTATGAACGTCTTTGGATATACTATAACCACTATACTATACTATATACCACTAGAAATGCAAACTTCTGGAATAAATAAGATTAGAGAATAATGTTTAAAACATTCATGATTTGGTAAAAGTAGAAATAGGCATTTCAAGAAAGGATGCTATTGTTATCTTCACCAGAGTCTTAAACCTATTCCAAAATAGTAGCATGAAACAGTGTCCAAAATCAGCTAAGAAACAGCCTTAGGACAAGATCAGGCTGCAGCCAGATGGGATCCATGGAGGAAAGTGTAGGCAATACCCCATTGTCTTCTGTCAAGGTTTTTTCACTTTCACATAACAACTGCTTATCACAGCAGCAAACCACTCTGTAGCACTGTTTCCCAGCATAGCAGCCTGGAGATAAGGAAGGCATCTCTAGTTCTTTCATCTGTTTCACACACCCACATGAGAGAGGGTGGTAGTAAGACCTTATCATGCAGTGTGCTCTGTTACTGACTGGGACTATCTCAGACAGTAAAAAGCTTCTGTAAGCAACAGAGCTTAGATCTATCCAAGGTTTCATGTATCTAAAGTGAGCAGATTTCACTGGAGGTTTGCAGTCTTAGCTTATCTAATGACATGTACCACAGCCATAATAGGTATGATTGCTTTGTAGCAAAGGACAGAATAAGTCTGACTCACGTCCCAGTGACTGGATCGAGCATTTGTCACTAAAGAGATGCAGAATACCTACTCCAATTGAAATTATGTCATCTTTCAGACAAATGAAAGTGAAACAGAGAATGTCTTTTACAACAGTTGGTCATTCAAGAAAACTCAGAGGTGCATAAGCATAGAAATGACAAAGAATCCATTGTATGAGTAAAGGCAAGCTGGGGAGCCTCATAATATCACTAAGCTGCCTATGTGGAACCAAAAAACTCCACATAAAGAACAGTTTGTACACTAATTCTGTAAAACAAAACAAAAACCTGTGGCTATAGTAGAGGAGTGACCGCATGTTCTAGTGCTGTATTAATCTGGCTTCTGACCGAAGCCTTAGGAAAAGGATCGAAAGGTCCTATAAAAGAACACAAAAAGAACCATAGAAAGTTCCCCAGAGATCTATTTCAGCCATCAGAAGAAGTGATTTGCAGCTTCATCCATTAGAAAGAGTGCTTATAACATTCTGTTCTTTAGAGAACAGAATACTAATTCAGAAGTCAACTATGTGGAAAAAAAATAATTATTGAGAGAGTGTCAAAAGATTTTTTTGAAGCTAAAGAATTAGTTCAAATCAGAAGAGAAGGTCAGTAAATTCAAGGCTTTCTGAAAGCTCACATCTTCCTCTGTAAAAACAGTAGAGACCCTCAAATACTCTTTGGGCTGTCCATTTACTACAAGCTTCTGACCTGCTAGAGCAGGTAGGATGAATATTCCACCTTTTGGTTAATGCTTGGGATTTGTACAAGGAAATTTTCTAAAATCCCCTACAGCATACAAGAAGGCTGGCCTTTTTTTTCTTTTTTAAACATAGATAGACATTACTATTGGTGGAGAATTAGTCATGATTTACATCACAACTGAGAAAATTACTTCTTGGTATGCATACCTGTGCAGGAAACCAATAAAATCCTGCACTGCTTCCTTACTGCACAGCAACCTTCAGTGTGTTCTTGCTTTCTGGTGATTTGAACAGATGGTGACTTGTTTGTGCATTTCTCTTTTTGTAAACAGTAATACTAATAAAACCAATTTTAAATATATTTTAAGATATTTTACACTAGGGAGAATGGCTTTGCTATGGAAAAATATGCCACAACAGAGTAAGGTATTTGCTGTTTCTCAATGATTTCCAGATCAAACACATTGACCTTATAAATATTGTACAACATTCCATGCAAACTCGACTTGGAATCTGAGAGCTCACACTAAGATCTTCCTTTTTTGTGTGTCTTTGCCAGTGGTAATGGTTCAAGAGAACATAATGCATCCTCAACAGCATCCTGAAAATGCAAAATGGTGCAGAAATTCTTGAGGAAGTGGATTGCTAAGGGGTAAGTAATTTCACACAGCTTTGCACAGCAGTGTTAGGGAGGCATAGCACCATGCTAATACAGTTAAAGGTGCATCCAGATTCAAGCTGGTAAAGCCTTCTTTGTCCTGTGGCATGAGTAGATGTCTCAAGCATACAAACTCAAGCATATCCAGTACACGTAAATTACTATTTTGCTTCTTCCCAGATCCCCACTGCTTTAGAGAGGGAGGTGAAGTAAAAACCTAGAAAACATGGGTAATTCTGGAGAAATGCCAAGTAGGAAAAAAAGAAAACCAGCACAAGTGAGGAGGAAAGAAGAAAATAACACCTTAAAAGCTTGCATTTACAGCAGGGTTTGTCTTTAAGCAAAGCTTACTAATATTTCAGGAGTCGAGTACTTGTCAATATTTTTGAACACTGAAATGAAAAAATCCCCCACAAAATTATAACTGCATTTTTTAATCAGAGGCATCACAAGAGGCATGGAAGAGATCTAGAGCCAAGTACCATGTAGGGTGAATACAGCCAGAAAAGCACCTAAGGGAGCTCACAGCAATGCAGCCAGAAACAATTGGGAAACTCATGAAATACCTAGAACTAAGAACCAATTATGGGATGAGCTCAAGGTGAATTTGTGGAGCAGTATCTGGAGGCACCTCACTAACTGTTGATAGTTCTTAGAGCTAAAGGCATTACCTCGTCTACCTCATATTCTTGTGTTAAGAAATTTGGACTTCACAAGAGAAATTGTACCAATACTAGAAAAATTCACCTTTAAGAATAAACAACCTAAGAACATTTTCTCAGTTTTCTTCTTTCTTAGGAAGCTTCAGGCAGCTGCTGATGCAAATATTGCATCAGCACAAACTGAGGCTTGAGAAACAGAAAATGTTCTCCCTCAATATGCAAGCAATGAGATCAGTCCAACAAAGAACAGGGCCTTTGTCACACTTGTCACGTTCCCAGAATGTTATCAAGACTTACTCAAACTCCCACAAAACTAAAATAAAACCTGACGTTGCTTAATATTTGAGGGGCATTGAAATTCAAGAGGAATAATAAATACAGAAGAGATGTTCCTAGAGGAGCTTAGGGATTTATCTATGCAACTTCCACTAATATATATTTGATGGGAGCTGAGCAAGTAAATCCCTGTGCTCTGTGCTGAACATTTGCAAAAGGATGTTGAAACAAATATTTATATTTGAATGCTTTTCCCTCCCAGATGCTAAATATTGTGTGTATTTTCCTATGCCTTTTGAAGGCCAGTAGTGTCCCCATTGTCTTGCTTGTCAAAGGGTCCCAAGAGAACCAGGAGAATCACTTCTTTAATGCAATACTGCCCACCCTGAAGTGGAGGACAACAACCTCTTTGTGTCTGACAGACAAATTTTTATCAAGCTGCACAGGGCAATTCAGACCTTTATTAGTCACCATGGTTCTGGGATCCTTGTGGAATTAAAGGATAACCAAATTAGACAGAGGTGAAAGTTAAGACAAATAAAAAGTGCTTGGCTGAGATTCTCAAGGAATTTCCTTGGTTTCCACCTTAGCAGGGCAAGATGTTAAGGCAGTATAAACCAGTGTGACTGCAGTGAAGTTGAAGGAATGATACTGATATAAGTAATGATATATTACTTTCAACAGAGCAGCAAGAAGTGTTAAGAAACATTGCTGCATTTAAACTTCTGATATCAGTGTACAGAAATGCAGAATGGTTTCGGTGGACCTTAAAAGGAAAAGGACCTTAAAGATCCTAGTTCCTGTTCCCATGACATGGGAAGAGACACCTCCCACTAGACCAGGTTGCTCAAAGCCCCATTTAACCTCTCCTTGATCAATTTTAGGGATGGGCTATCAACAACTTTCCTGGACAATCTGTGCCAGTGTCTCACCATCCAAACAGTAAAGAATTTCTTCCTATATCTGTCCTCTTCCAGTTTATAGCCCCTCATCCTATCTTTACATGCCCTTGTAAAAAGTCCCTCCTCAGCTTTCCTGTAGTCCCCTTTTAGGTACAGGAATGCTGCTGCCAGATCTCCCCAGAGCCTTCTCTTCTCCAGGCTGAACAACCCTAACTTTCTCCTTCCGTCTTCATAGGAGAGGTGCTCCAGCCCTCTGATCATCTTCACGGCCTCCTCTGGACTCTCACCAAGAGCTCCATGTCCTTCCTGCTTTGAGAGTTCCAGAATTCACCACAATACTCCAGGTGGGTTCTCACCAGTCAGCTAGAAGGTGAGAATCACATCCCTTGACCTGCTGGCCATGCTTATTTTGATGCGGCTGAGGATACAGTTGGCTTTCTAAGCTGCAAGGACAGATTGCCTGCTCATGCTGAGCTCACCAACTAAAACCTCCAAGTCCTTTTCCTCAGGGTTGTTCTCAATCCATTCTCCACACAACATCGAATTGTGCTTGGTATTGCCCCAACCTATGTGCAGGACCTTGCACTTGGCCTTTCTGAACTTCATACATTTTGTAAGGGCTCACCTCTCAAACCTGTCGAGGTCTGTCTGGATGGCCTCCCTCAGTGCCACTGTCCATGTCACCAACATGATATTAGAAATTATCTATCCCAGTACTGACCCTTGAGGAACTCCATTAGTCACTGATATCCACTTGGAAAACAAGCCATTGGCCACGACTCTTTGAGTGCAGCCACCCAGCCAGTTCCTTTTCCCTCCCTGTAAAGGAGGAAATGATCAAAACCCAAAATCAGATATCTACATGGACCTTTCCAAAGTTTGAGATCCCCCTCAGCACAGCTCACATCATCCAGCTCTACCATTACACACATAATATAAAATTTGTCTGGTCAGAATGATAGTCTCAATGACTCCAAGGAGACAGGCTTTTGAATCATCTGAGAAAGCCTCTGTACAGTGGTATTAAAGTTAAATTTATGGATGTACTACTTAAAATCTCAATGTAGAAAGCTCATTTTTACAAACACTGAAGGGGAGAAGATACTTTCTTTGCATAATTAAACAGCCACTGGTGTCATTAAGCTAACTTACTTCCTTTGCTTGTTTGAGATACGTTGTCCATCTTCCCTCTACTTTAACACTTGGACTTCAAATACAAGCTTCCTACAGTCCATTAAAAAAGAAGAATAAATTTTCTAAGACCTTAAGCATGTATCTTTTACAAGAATGTAAATGCCTGCAGTAATTGTTTACATATTAGAACAGGAAAACAGAAATCACTGGGCTCCAGTCCATCAATTCAGCTTCTGATAGGAAAGACTACCCCATGTTTCTGAAGAATGTAAAATCCATCCCAGAGCTGGCCAATGTTTTTTATTATACCTCCAAGCTCTGCTCTCCTTCTAATCTCTAATATTGTACCATTGGCTCAAATCCAGGAGAGAAAAATAAAAGCTAAACATGTTCCAAAATGCTAGCTTTTACAATTGCATATCACTGTATTTTTATTATCCCTATATACTTTCAATCTTTACTGTGACCTGTCTATGCACTTCTGGTCTCTATGCCATAGTGGAGCTGTGAGTTCCAGTTTAAATTACAAGCTACATGGAAACAAAAAACAATCTTTATGCAGTTTTGAATTTGCCATGTTCTTGTGTCACTGAATATGTCATTGATCTAGGGCTGGAAGAAGAGGAGAAAGGAAACTACCAATCTTTGTCCTTTGCACTGTAATTGCATAAAGAATCACAAGACTGCAAGCCAGTATAAAAAGGGAATTCCAAAAAATATACTGTCATTTATGTGAAAGTATTAAAATGCAAGGGAGAGAGATTTGGTGAAAACAGCAGTAGGCTGGATTGTGAATCAATTCCTCACAACCCTTCCCAGAAAACTAAGCCTACTGAAACCAGAAAGAATAAAATCATAGAATAATAGAGTGACTTCAGTTGGAAGGAACCCTAAAGATCATCCAGTTCCAACCCCCCTGCCATGGGCAGGGACACCTCCCAGCAGACCAGATAGCTCAAAGCCCCATCCAACCTGGCCTTCAACATTTCCAGGGAGGATGAATTCACAACTTCCCTGGGCAACCTGTGCCAGTGTGTCACCACTCCAACACTAAAGAATTTCTTCCTAAACCTGTCATCTTTCAATTTAAAGACATTAACTCACATCATATTGTATGCAGTAAATATAAGTCCCTCCCCAGCTTCCTGTAGGCCTCTACAGGTACTGGAAGACATCTATAAAGTCTTCCCAGAGCCTTCTCTTCTCCAACCTGAATAATATCAACTCTCAGCTTGTCTTCATATGACAGATTCTCCAGCACGTTGATGATCTCCATGGCCTCCTCTGGACTGGCTCCAAGTGCTCCATGTCCTTCCTGGTTTTGGAGCTCCAGAACTGTACACAGTGCTCCAGGTGCAGCCTCACACCAGTGGAGGAAGACAGAGGGAGACATTCAACTCCCTTGACCTTCCTGGCCATGCTTCTGTTGATGCAGCCCAGGATAGTTGGTGTTCTAGGCTACAAATAGATCAACAACATCCCGTCCAAGAAAGGCAGAAAAGTCTGGAAGGCTAAGACTTGACACAGATAAAGAAAAATTTACTTTAAATTCCACTGTGAATCATTCAGAAATTCTGTAGTGCTAGGGCTTTATTCAAAGTTAAAAGAGATGTGTTTATTATTTTGAACAAAGCTTTAAAAAAAGTTTCTAGCAAAGAAAGAACAGAAATTTCATTGTTCTTCAGATGATTAGTGAGAAAAGATGAAGCAAATGGACACAGCATCTTCAGTAATTGAAGGCTCATAATAGCATCTTTCCAAACAGAGATACTGGGGAAAAAAATCGTAATGGAGAAAACACAGCAAAAAAAATATTTTCTTCACCTTTAAATTAAATTAAGAAAGTAAAGCACATAAATGGAAGTTAAGAAGAAGGAAAATGGGGGAAGAAAAGATCACCTTCAGTCCAAGGCTCTAGAAAATTCTATTTTAAACTTAATAAATTATATAGGTAATGCTAGATGGGTTCAACCATTGTCTACAACCAGTAGGACTAAATCCTGGCAGGGAAAGGTGAATTTTAGCTCTAAAACTGCACCCTCCTGTGAGCATTTAAGTGAACAGCAAATCTTAGCTCTCACAAGGAAAAAAGAAAGCGTGATGTTCCATCCTCAGGGCTGCAGAGCAAAGATGAATATTTGGATGTGAATAAAACATAGATATTTGAAACAATGTGAACATAATTGGTTATTGGTAGACACAGTGGGTTTTATATCACCTAGCAAAAGACGTTGGAGAATTTGGTAGCAGGTACTTGTAGTGTGCCAGGATGCAAAGGAAGGTCAGCAAAGTAAATTAAAGCATGAGGTTTTTCATATAGACGCAGCTAGCTTGAATGAGCTTGTTTAGTTCTGAAACCAGGAGTTGGTATTTACTATCCACTATTTAGATGCACCCTAAAACAGTCCAGAAAAGAAACTCCAAACTTCTGTTTTCTTCTTCCAGACAAAGTTCTTGTGGACATCATTCTTGTCTGACATTTACAGAAAAAATAAAATAAACACTAATGTAAATTTCTGCCACTACTTTCAGAAATACTATTTTGTAAAATTAACATTATCCTATTTGGATGCCTCTGGAGTTGCATGTAATGTTACTTCTATAGTATGCAAAGATGAAGGGAAAAATTTTATGATTTTCTTTGCTTCAACCCTTAAGACCCACTGCAGATCCAAGAGACAAAAATAAAAGTGTCTCCCTTCATTCTTGTCCATTTACTACTGATTTGCCCACTGATTTGCCAGATCTAACTGAGCTTATCTGCTGAAGGAAAAATAGCTAGACAGGTGTCACCCAAGTCATAATTCATCATTCAGGTGACAGAACTGAGATTAATTCTGGCACTGCACATTGAGATCTTTAGAGATTAATGTTCAAAACTACAAACCAAGAAAATAACTCCAAGTGAGCAACTGGTCCTGTACTGCTGCATTTGTCAACTGAACTCAATTGATTTTGGGAGTCAATGAGAAAGAAAATAAATTTTGAATATGCATTTATTATCAAGATTTCCCAGTATAATCTCATACAGTTCTTTCAAATCATCTGTAGTTACATTTGCTGTATTTAGATATTTGATATTTCAGTCAAAAATCTCTCCTTGAATACCAGGGCTGGCATTAATTCTATTTGTCACTGAAAAATTAATTTGCCTTGCTATGCAAAAACCTCTTGGAAATAGCCTGTGACCTCAGTGTTCATGTAGCAATTCCTCTGACATTAATTAGGAATTATAGGCTGTGTCCCATGAAATTCTATTTAGCTCAGTGAGGACTTTGCTTTTGCTGAGTTCACATGAAAAGTTTTTAGAACAGAGACAAAAAACCCAAAATGTCCTATCAAAGACAATATTAGAGCTCAAAAGGAAGTGGAAAACAACTGTTCAGGTTTTTTAACTCTTCTGTGCCTACTGCTACGTCTCACAGTTCACAGCCACAATCAGATCACAATGCATCTGGACCATTCCCACTAATATTTTGCATCCTTCACATGCAGTCAGGTCTCTGCAGCTTTGGAGTGGCTTTGGCAGAGTATAGCAACAGTAGGAAACTTGATCCCTTTCATCTCAGTGGTAAAGGAGCAAGAAGAGGATTGCTCAACCTTGGCTCCATGAGCAGCAAACTCTATTTTCAAAATACGATTCTGATTTTCAAAAGCTTTTGCCCTTTTTCTGTAAAATCTTCAGTGTGTGTATCCAGGTCAGTGTTGGAGACTTTCTACTGTACCTCCTTGTTTTCCATTACAAATGTCCCTGTTTAAGTTGTGTCAGTTTGTTCCCGCTTGAAAGCTTCTGCAAACCTATTCTGTGCTTGAGCTGTAGCTTTAAACTGAGAAAAAAATTGCTCACTTTATTATAAGAAAGCAATAATCCTCCCAGCATTAGGAGGCAGCAAGGAAGAATTCTATAAATTGCAGCTGGACACGGTCAGCATTAACTTAAGTACTGGAGCTGATTGTTGGCAACTGCTCCTATCCACAGAACCAGGAGATGTTTTCAGGTTTTTGGAGTCCCTGTATAAATCCATCCTTCTGCTTTTTAAAAGGAAACTTGCCAGGACTATATTTGTAGTGAGCCTCTAAATACATTTACTCAGCTTGACAATTTCTCTGTTCCCATTACCACTGCTGAAGGATGAAAGAGTAGGGGAGGACTGGGGGGGAAGGGAGTGAAAAATGGTGCCATGTTTTATCTTGCCAATTTTTTAAAGAAAATTTTCCTCCATTTTGCAATTA
The DNA here is from genome assembly GCF_036169615.1 of Heliangelus exortis. Classification (NCBI taxonomy): domain Eukaryota; kingdom Metazoa; phylum Chordata; class Aves; order Apodiformes; family Trochilidae; genus Heliangelus; species Heliangelus exortis. Next base: position 140,246,695 of record NC_092423.1, on the reverse strand, counting down.
GCTCTAATATGACATCCTAGGGAGCTCAGCCCAAAGGAAAGCCAAGACAAATTCTCCTTTTCTCCCCATATGAGCTCTGCTGGAGCTACCCTGAGTACACTCCCTGCAGACAAGGAGTTCGACCAGAGAACCTCTGAGCCTCATAAAAAAATGAAAAATATAATCAGAAATCACATAAATAAGAGAATCATTTAAAAATTAGGCAGGCACTGATCATTTGGCATTTTGGGTTAGGGACTGTGAATACTAAAGTGGTTTAAAAAAATTTGTTTCTATTTTATATATTGTGACAGCATTTTGTCAGTCCAAGATACCTTGAAAGTTCTAAATCACAAAACATATTTGTTGTTATAAAGACGTTTTGAAGGACAGCCTTTTAATGATAATTTTCCAGCTCCCACCTTCTTTTTTTCTGCCAACATCACTTACAGCATTCTCTTACTAACATTCCCAGCCATAAATATGGAGACGGATTGTAATCAATGCACTTAAATATCTAGATTTCAGCAGTGTGAGCAATACTCAAAATTAAAAATCAGATTCTGGTACCTAAACTGCTCATTGCTTCTCCTTTTTTTTTTTTTTCCTTTTTTCTTTTCTTTTTTTTTTCCTTTTTTTTTTTTTCTCAAAGTGGTCTGACATACAAGCGTGAAAAAGAAATATTACAATATTTTTTAAAATTCCACTAGGAGCAGATTTTCCAACATACAGATATTTTCCTTGAAAGCAAGAGTAAAATTTTTTTTTTTTTTTTTTTTTTTTTTTTTTTTTTTGTCACAAAAAAATTAGCACAGCTGTCAAAATTATAACAGTGCATTTATTCTTGTAGTTTTGACTTTCCAATAGATTAATTGATATTCTATTTTGTCCTTTTCTGAAGAAAGAAAACTCCTTGCCTTTGTTTTTGACAGAAATCTTCCCATGGTTTAGGGCTGCCGAAGAAAAATGCAGAAGAGGAATAGGATTTATTCTAGCTAGACAAATAGATTTGACACCCATGTCAAACATTTTTACAACCTCTATGCTTCAAACAAAGACTGGAAGTTAAATACTGTACGGTCTCAAGCCAAGCATTACAAAAACAAAATGTTTCACAGCCCACATACTTTTTTTCTATATGTTCTCAGTGATTCAGTAATGAACAACATGCTGAGGCAATATTTGAAGCACTGCAATGATGTGCAAAGTGCACAAAAATAATAAATATATTTCTAGGCTGAAATTCACTGCAGCCACAGGAACCTTTCATAATCAGGTTCTGCATGAGGGGAGAAGATGCCTGGGGAGAAGAAACAAATTCGGAAGCCAGACTACAGAGATGTTTGCTCTCTCATGCTCTCACCATGCAGCAATCACATTCCCACATCAGTTTTTTTAAAACCCCAATGCTACTGGATCCTTAAAATATTAATCCATAGATCACCTTGCTCCAGCAAGCATTTTAAGTGGGACAGCTTTCTGTCTGGTGTGCATGAAGTACCCAGATTCAGTGGTGTTTCCCAAACCACTGTCCATGGGGAAATAATAACAGGGTACAAAGTTTTGGACTGACTACACGATACCAACAAAAGTTTTCCACCACTTACTCTCCACCACAGGTTTTTTTGTGGCTTGCGCCCTCTGGAGCTGCTTGATTGGCCACAGGAAGGCCTATTCTGGGGGAGCTCCCAGGATTACACAGCTGATTACACGTTATTGAGCAGGATTCAGGATGTGCCAGGACCCTCCTCTTTCCCCAGCAAAGATCCCCATCTGCACGGAAAAACACTGATACAGCTCTGCAAAACTTCGCATGCTGCAAGCTGCTAAGCCTCCATTCAGCCTTGAATGGTGCCTGCTGGTGCAGCCACTGGAGGAGTCCTGATTAAGAGCAACTACATTTCCCTGAAGACCAGAGCCTCAAGTCAGTAACAGGCATATTGAGGATGGAACAACTTGGGCCCAGCTGAGCAGAGGAATAAGGTGAATGTTTAAAATTAATCAGGTTTTCTTTTTCCCCTGTGGATTAGAGTTTACAGTATGCTTCTGCCTCCTGTGTGTGTGTTTGTAGCTCTTTTCCCTGCTCCTAAAGCACATACATACATATTTGCTTCAATATCCCATCTAGATAAGCTAAGCATCACTACCTCACACATCTGTTGCCAGAATAAACTCAGGAGTATCTGAGAGGTTGTCAGGAGCTTTCAATGAAAGCACTGTGAAGGGGGTTGGGTGACATAGCAAACAGACCACTGCTTTTGAACTCCCACCTGGAGTATTCTGGCCAGTTCTGGAGCCCCCAACATAATAAGGACATGGAGCTGCTGGAGCAAGTCCAGAGGAGGGCCATGAAGATGATCAGAGGGCTGGAGCAGCTCTCCAGTGAGGACAGGCTAAGAGAGTTAGGACTGTTCAACCTGGAGAAGACTCTTGGAAGACTTTACAGTGGCTTTCAAGTACCTACAGGTGCTACAGAAAAGATGGGAGGGACCTTTTACAAGGGCATGTAGTGATGGGACAAGAGACAATGGTTTAAAACTGGAAAGGGGTAGATTTAGGTTAGACATTAGGAAAAAATTCTTTGGTGTGAGGGTGGTGAGACACTGGCACAGATTGTTGTGGATGCCCCATCCCTGGAGTGTTCAAGGCCAGGCTGGATGGGTCTTGAAACCAAGGCTGGATGGGAATTTGAGCAACCTGTTACAGTACTAGGTGTCCCTGCCCATGGTAGGGAGGCTGGAACTAGATGATATTTAAGGTCTCTTCCAACCCAAACTATTTTATGATTCTCTGAACTCACCTCTATTCCAGCTTTATGACTAAACTGTGCCTCAGTTTCTCCACCTGTAAAAATGTGTATAATCACATTGCCCTAGACCCCCTTCTTTCCCTTTCCCTCTTCCTGCTTTGGTGCAACTCATTCCATAGGAAGAATGAGACATTATGAAGAGTAGGTACCAGTAGGTGCCTGGTTCCTGCTCGCTTTTTTTTTTTCCCCCTGTATTTACCCTGAGAAAAGCAGGAATTCTGTCCAAATTTTTCAGAAGACTGGATGCCTACAGGTGCTGATAAAAAATGGCATGCTACCTTGGCAAAACTGCAGAGAACAAGATGAAAAATCTGCAGATTTGGTTTCCTACAAACAATGACACAAAACAAATGTCAAGCATTTCAATAACAATGAGTATCTATGTAGTTCAAAGAAAAACTTCTGGTCTAAGGAGACAACAGATTTTATTATAGAAATTAGGAACAGCAGTCAGCTGCCAAAACAAATGCGTGCCCATCAGAACACGGCCCACAAAGAAGGAAGAAAAGAAGTCAGATTTAACCTGCAAAATACTAAAATTATTTCTGGTTTTGTGTTGGGAAGTTAAGCTGAAATCCCCGCTGCCTGCACGGCTCAGAGAACCAAGGAGTCCATGTGATAACGTCTCCCATCTGCCCTGCAGCATCAGCTCCAGGGAAGCTGTGCCCGCCTGCCCTGTGGGCACCACAACTCCCCAGAAGACCCTTGGCTGTCTACACTCCTCCTCCTCCTCCTTGCTCCCCAAAACTGCCCTGGTCACATTTTTATGGAATACTTCTAAACCTTCAATAAATGTAAGGTTTGCAGCCCCATCTATCATACTTCTAAGTGTTACCAGCACTGGAGAAAGAAAAGGTCAGATTATCTGCAGGCAGGTGACTCACAGCAGGAGAAGCTGCTCTGTGTGGGGCCTTGGCTCCAGACAAAAGACACCAGTTGAGAATTAGGTCAGCAGAGGTGAAACTTGCTAGATCTTCTATCTTGCTAAATCCCTCATCTTGCTAAATCTTCCATCCAGCCTGCTCTGACTCACCACTGCATGGGCCTCTGTGCTGGACTGGGAAGGGCAATTCCTTGAAGGAAATGGTTTGAAAGGGAAGATAGAAGGCACAGCATCTGTCCACATTGGCATGAGAAAATCCTGCAGGGGTGGCAGAGGGCTTTCCAGTCTGCTGCATCCCAAGCAACCTGAAAACCCATAACAAAAGAAGTACTTAGGGAGTATGTTTGGCCCAGATCTCTCCATCTGTTCTTCCCTGCTCTCCAGGTATATAGACAAAAAAGATGATTTTCAGTCTGAGTCTTTGCTAACATGTGCTTTTACAGGCCTGACCACTAAGCACCACGCCAAAGCAAAGAGGTAAAAGAGTAGCTACAATTCTGTCCTAAACACCACTGCAACTCAAAAGTAGAGCCATTTATCTACTTCAGCTTAAATAATGCAGATTTTTTTATTTTTTTTTTTTTACATTAGTATATAACCGCCTCTGTTTTTAATAATGTGTAGCATTCTTTAGACCTGTCAAGTTTTCAGGTGTCTGGTTTGCTGCCTTGTCCAACCCTGATCCATCAAGACCAGATGTGAATGGTGTTCAGGAGCTCATCTCCAGTGTAGGTGGATCTAATTTTACAATTTGTGGCATCCTGTCTGACACTGGAGCAGGGAGCCAACCCATCCACCCACCAGCTCAACTCCTTTCACAGACAGGATACTAGGGCCTGTATGTTACTAACTAGGTAGTAACAGAATACGGGCAATAAAATCACCAGAACACCCACTCCTGGATTTAAAGGCAAGAGCAGAATTTCCACTTCTTTGCAGGAAAGAGCTGAGCAGCAAGGCAGGGCACTAATGAGCCAGCATGAAATCCTTTACTCCCTGACATATTTAGAAAAATGGCATTTTTTCAGTATAGCATGGTTCCACTATAGCTCTGCCTGCAAACTAAGCTCTTCTCTCATGATAATACATGCATGCCATTTCTACTCCCTTTTTCTAATAAGCCTGACATCTCAAGAAAATCTAACCTACCATTTTGATGAAACACTTTGGAAAGTAATTTCCTTCTGTTTCCTAACAATGAGCAACAGAGCCTCTAAAATGCTTATGGAGAGCACATTTTCCTGCGGCTGCAAAACATGAGTCACACCAGATATGTGCCAGATCAAATACAGCAAATAATCAGTGAGCTGGCATGCTGGGTGGCCTGAGAAAAGAGCATTTCTCCTGTTGGTCCTGCTGTACCTACCTACAGCAGTGCTTTTCAGGGTGCTATTCACCAAGAGGATGGACTGTCCCATGCTATCTCCCGGCTTCACAGTCCTACAAATGAGCATGAAATAGATAACTGCACACTGTGAGAAGGCCATTCTGGGCTGGCTCCCACACTGAGATGAGCACTCTGGCTCAAGGCCATGCTGTGGCTTAAGGATCCGATTGTCCCGTTGGTCCCGGTGGCTGCTGAGAGGCATCAGTGCCTCTGAGTATCAGGCCTCAGGGACTTGTCTTTTAAATACCGTTTTAAAAGTCTTTTAGGCACCTAACTGTACTGTGCAGATTTTACTACTGCATAAATCACATTTGTGCAATAACCCCAGAGCACTGAGAACTGAAGGAAGATCCCTAGGCATCAAAACAGGGAGAAGTCTTTTACTTCTGTGTTTTGCTTGCGACTGCTGGGAGGGATGAGGAATCAAATCTCTCATAAATGGTTTTCAGTCAGTGCCCAGCTCTGCCATCCACATGTAACAGGTCACAGTAAGGCTTAGGGAATGTCACGGTTTAACACTGGCCCGGCGATTAAACCGAGTGACAGATGCTCTCTATTAATCTCTCTCTCCTCCTTGATAAGAAAGAAGAGAGAATAAGGGAGAGAGACTTATGGGTTCGAGGCTAATACAAATATACAAGAGAATGAGTATCAGATTCCTCCCCCCTTTCCCCCAATAATTCTCACACAAACCAAGGCTGCAGGGCAGCCCTGGGAAAGTCCAGGCTGGACACACAGGAGGCAGGAACACAGGCAGGACTGGAGGTGTAGGCTGGCACGGATCAGGACCACAGGCAGATGAATGGATGGGATCCTTCCAAGATGCCGGGTGAAGGCAGGCAGGCAGGCAGGCAGGCAAGCAAGCAAGCAAGCAAGCAAGCAAGCAAGCAAGCGGGCAGGGCAGCGGGCAGGGGGCAGGCAGCCAGGGAGGCAACCAGGCAGGCCAGGAGCTTCTGCTGGTCTTTTATAGTGCTACAGGTGAGACCAATTAGCTGTTAAGGGGGGTGGTACCCAGCACTTCTGCTGGTGATCTCAGGTGAGGCCGATCAGCTGGTAAGGGTGTGGCTCGGTCCTCGTGATCCCCCAACTCCATACCGAGGATGATGCACATGGGATGGAATACTCCATTTGAGAAACTTGCTGTCAACCTCAGCAAGTTCAACCATCTACAAGAAACTTAGAAAAATCACCTTTATCCTGGCCCAAACCAGGACAGGGAAGCAAGTTAATGACCCTATCCCAGTGTCCCCATCTGCAAAAGGGAGTTGTTCCAAGGTTGCAGCATCCCTTCTGATAGAAAAGGTCCATTAAAATTGCTTGTGGCCCTGAATGCCAGAATGTGATGATGAGTGTGTAAGCCCACTTAACAGTTTAGGCAAAGAGAAAGGAGGTTGTAGGGAGGTTGGTGTTGGCCTCTTCTGTCAAGAGGAAATGGCCTGAAGTTAAACCAGGGAAAGTGTCATAGTTTGAGTGAGGCACTGCAGAAGGAGGGATTTCAGACTCTGAGAGGGGCAGAACACGGAGGGTTGTATTCCCTCCCATTCCCTGCCCATACTCTTATGAAGCTCAGGCAGCCCACAGCCCGCAGCCCCTCCTCTCTTCCGCCCCCTCCTCGCTTCTCTGCTGTTCCCCTGCGCTCCTTTACCCCCAGCTCCCCACCTGCTCTGCAGAATCCACATCCATCGGGTGCTGGGAAGAGCCCTGGAGCCCCTCCTGAGCTGGCCCTGCTGCAAGGGGCCCTCGGGCACCTATCCCTGACAGCATCCAGACCGGGCTATAAATATATTTGTATACGTTTGCATTTGTGGGTTTGGTGGGGGTTTTTTGTTTGCTTGTTTGTTTCTGTTTTGCTTTTTTTTTTCCCCCCATGTGTTACTGCCTTTCCTCTGTTCTAATAAATAAGTTGGTTTTTTTTAATTTTCCAACTTTAAGTCTCTCACCCTTATTCCCCTTCTATCTTGCCTCTGGGAGGGTGGAGGTGTGTGTGGGAGGGAGTAATAGAGAATAATTCCATCCTCTGGTTTCTGGTCTGCCCAAACTGATAAGCTGTGACTGGAGGTTTAGACTAGGTACTTGGAAGAATTTATTTACTGAGAGAGGGCAGTCAGGTGCTGCAACAGACTGCCCAGGGAGGTGGTGGAGTCGTCATCCCGGAAGTATTTAAAACCCATGTAGATGAGGTGCTTCAAGACATGCTCTGTGCACAGTGATTCATACATATTTTTAAATTTTATTTATCTGGGCAGGGGGGGAGGAATGTTGGTGGTTGGATATAGTGATCTTAGAGATCTTTTTTAACCATGAAAATTCTGTGATTCTGTATCTCATTTTGCAAACTTTTCACATCCTAAGTCTGCTGGCAATGTTTGGCCAAACACTGCTTAGGCAGAACAGGATAAAGTTTTATGTACTTTGTTTTCAATAATTTAAGGAGCAGTTCAACCCCCCAAAAATCTACAAACAATGAAGCCCATTTTCCCACCCTTTTCTATCAGCCATACTGAAGCATGGTAATTTTCCCCTGTGGTCAACAGTTAATTTAATTTCCATGTGTTTTATTTCATACTTATCACCTCAAATGGAGAATGAATATAAATATACAAGTATTTTTTTTTCATAAAATATAATCCAGAAATAATTATTTTTATCTTTAATTTATCTGCATTAAAATTACCTCAAGGTCAGTTACAAAGGTGTAGTAATTATTAGCTTAACTATTAACTTCTCTCAGCAAGCTAATTAGCTGGGCACAAAGTGAAAACCGTTTATGCCTGAGGTCTGGAAGGTCTGAGCTCTGCTAAAACAGCAAACTACTATGTTTCAGGTTAGAATTTCAAGGTGGGAGAACTTCTGCCTCTGGGAATCATGAGCTATTTCCTTGCTCAAAATAAAGAAAAGGCAAAGAAAGATCAAACGAAAATGATGAAAACTGGCCCACACCCTATCTCCAAGCACTGCTAAAAGATTAATCACCTTCTGCTTTCAACGATGGTGGCTCTGCTTGCCCAGCAGGATGGAGCCTGCATTTTCCTCCTAGAGGCCTCAGCAGCACAGTGCCACTGAACAGGCAGCTTGTCACTAGATGGGACAAAAACTTCAGGTTTCTTCTTGCTGTGTTTTCACCAGTGACATGATGAGCCTTGTGACTCACTGTGGAGCAGAGAACACAGGGTGAGACCTCTTGGGATTCATCTGTAACCATCAGCAGGGATCAGAAGGACCAGGCTGTGGTGCAGAGCAGCCTTTGGAGCGGGCGAGCTGCACTGCCCTGGGTAGGAAGGGCATCTCATAGCAGAAACCCTGTGTCATGTGTAAAAGAGAGCACTAGAAACTCTCCAGACTACCTTTGCCCTCTGGACAGCAAGGGGCAGAAATGCTCCTGGGCTGAGAGGTGTTTGATGCACGTAATGCCAGCTCCCACCTCGAACCCCGCGGTGCCGCCTGGGGCTGAGGGGCAGGAAAAGTCCTGTTCTGCCTCTCCAGGACCCTGTCTGGCCCCTCCCACTGTGTCCTGCCTGAGGGGTCACAGCTACAGTGCAGCAAGACACAGCAATTGTGACCCTCCCCCCCCCTCGCCATGGGGCCAGCCCACAGCCTGCAGACCCAATCCAGTCCTGCCTCACGCACTGGAAAATAAGGGGTGAGGAGGCTTTTCTCTGGTTCTGGAAGAGGAACCCTATTGTGACCACAGGCATTGTGTTGGAAAAAACAAGGACAAGGTTTTATCACAGAAAAGCCTGAATGTTATTCCTTCTCTTAAAGGAAGTTCAGCTGCTTACCCACTGTATCTGCACTTTGTTAAAACAAGAAGAGTTAATATTACTTAATTCTTGTTTTACAGGTGTCACTTGCCCCCGCAGCCCAGAAAGGCTCTGTACCCAGCCTGGCAGGGAAACTGCAGTCCTACAATAGCAAAGGATACCACAATGTACGGCTGGATCTTGTAGCCTCATCCATCACTGCTTCAGGCACCAAGTCAAGGATGTTCATGTTAGAAATGTATCCAGGATCATTTCTCAAAACTTGATAGAGCAGTTGCTTCTTTGTACACACTCAGTGGGAGGTTGACAGAAAACCTTCTCATTATCTATCCAGGGCGAAAGCCGTCCCAAGGCTGCTGCTTTACGTTTTGTACTATTCAAGGTAACAGATTCATACAAAAATAAACAGTTTTGCAAACTCTTCCAGGGTGCTAACATCATACTGGTGTAATATACACCGGATCTGACGCAAAGCAGCCTTTTATAAACAGACAAAGCAGCCTCGTGCCCTTCCTGGTACAAATGCATTTTCATGGAAAAAGCTAAACTTATTTTCTTCTTTCTAATAACACAAATCCAAAATAATTTATTTAAAAACGATCCTTCAAAAAAAACTAAACCACCAACATATCTAATTGAAATACAGTCAAGAAATTACTTTCTTAGCAGCTGTTACTGATGGAACTGAATCAAAAGCTACAGCTGGGTTTAAGGAAAGAACCTGATAATTTTATAAAACAACACATGTATTAAATTAATAGGACCTACATGCAACAGAAACTGAAGGAACCAGAGCGTATTCCCCCCGTCCTCCTCACCAGTATCGGATGAGGGCTTTGGGGACAGGTTTTGGGGACCATGGAAAGAGAAAGTGAGGGGACTGGAAGAGCAACAACCCCTGCACTCCCTCTGCCCTCCTGCAGTCCTCATCCTTCTGTGCCACTCCCAGAACCCTGCTGAAGCTGCTTCCCAGCACAGCTCCTGCCCGGTACCAGTGAATAAGCCCAGTACCAGTGGCTAAAGCTGAACCGAGAGAAGAAGAGGCAAGTGTGGTTTAGCTGTCATTTGCTTGTGGTTCTCATCCATGTCCAGACAAACAACTGGGTTTGTTAAGGGAGGGTTTCCCCTCCTTTTGAGGCTCTGACCATGTATGAAGGAATATCAGGACTTGGAAAGCTCATGTTAATCAGATACTTAATGAGAGTGACTGGTGCAATGTAATAGAAAAATGCCCACAATAAAATTAAGATGCAGGAGTCTGTGTGTAGACCAAATCTCTGGTCTGTTTTAATCCCAAGACTTGTACTTTCTTTTCAAAATAGACATGAAATCTGGTCCCCACAGCCTCTTTGGGATGATTATAGCCCATTCATATTGAAAACACTGACTGAGGACTCAATATTCAGCTTCACTTGCAGCATGATAATGCCTTATCCACAGAGATCAGCTGTTGCCTGTTTCCAAGTATCTGTTGCACAGTCACTATTGTATCCAAACAGGTTTATTGTAGTTGTTACGAGTAAATTTTTTCAGTGAAGCAGGATTAGCCCCTTAATTTCTGAAGTGTCAAAACATGTTTATGATCAGATACACTTACGAATGAAACTTTTGAGTACTAGTCACTTAATGCTCCCTTGAAGATGCTGTCCTTATAAATAATGTTCATAAATAAAACAATTAACCTTACCTTTAACCAAACATGAAAATAAAAGAATGCCTTCCTTTACACAGCTTTTATTGGCAGCTTGTGAGCACTTCTCCCATTGTTTTAAAAGAGAAACAACATAAACCTTAAATGTAAGGAAAGATTACTTTATAATTGGATTTGCTGCATATAAAGGAGACTATCAATCACAAGAATAACCAGTTTGGGGAGTAATTTACATCTGATGTGTTTCAGGATCCTTTGTCATCTAACAGTGGTGACCAAATCAAACCCCATGAAGAGATAAATTGCACGTGACTTACAAGCATTATGCACACAACTCAGTGTTTGGATGTCTTCTGAGCTATGTATGTTTTAGCAATACCATCTGGACATCACCAAACTGGTCCTGAATAGCAAAATACGTAGCCGCAAAGCAGAGGCTTACAAATAGTAACTTGCCTCCTGTCCCAGGCTACAGGGCGGGGCTCCCATGTTTGCTGCACATCTGTGTCAGAACTTATTGTGTGGAGAATGAGTCTGCCTTGCACTTCTGTTTCCAGCAAAGGGTTGGTAGCTTAGGTGTGGATACCAGAGGTGGTAGTGGTTCTTTGTAGGAGAGTAGGAATAGTGACCATAGAGCTTTGCTTTGTAAGGGAAGAGTTGTGGGCAATGTTATCTGTAATCTCGGAGGAGGAGGAGGATGGAGAAGACCAGCATTGCTCAGATTTTTCACACATCTGGTGCCTCTCAGCTGCATGTACATTTTTATAGGTGGTAGATAAGGCAATAGCAATTGGTCATTCCTAAATCCCTGGAGGATTAGCAGCATAAAAGGAAATTAATCACTGATATGTCTAAGCAACATTCCAGTCTATGCCATTTGGGTGGTTTTTTTTTAATGCTATTGGCAGCCCAGCAGTAGTGAGAGGCCCCTAGTGAGCTTCCCAGCTGGGAGATGTCTCTAATATACACAAGGAATTACTTTTGGTTCCAAAGACCTGAAAGCTAATGGACAAGAGCAGTGCATGGCAAAAAAACAGGAGTTTTTTTTGTTTCTAGAGTGGTACCTACTTTACTACCCACTTCTCTCTCGTGAATAATAAAGACCATGTTTGAGCAGGAGCTCACTTCAATAATATGAAAAGGCTTAGTCTCCACATTCACACAGGCCTAGGAAGAGAAGAATAGTTAGGATCATTAAATCTGAATCATCTTCTTTATCCAGAGGTAAAGAACTTCTTTCAGGTTTAAAATTAGTCTAAGCATCTATGATCTCTCTGTAACATCTGCCTTCTATTTTATAATCCTTGGCTATGCACGCAGATGGACTAGAAATTTTATTTCTATGTGTATAAATAAATATTCTTACATATACGTACATGAACACACTAAATTTCCTTTGTGTTTCAAAGAAAAAAAAAAAAAAGCTTGCTTTGACTACAGAAGTGTCTAACATGCAAGAAAAGGCATCTGACCTCTATGTCTAACATGCTGCTTATCTGGTTCTGAAATCAAAATCAATGAGGAAATTTTCAGCAAAGCAATGTGAAGTTTCCTGCCAAATGATGGAGGAAAGGGTGAGTTTTTTTCTTCTGACCCAAAGCTTGAACATGTCCTAGACTTAAGTTAATACTATTTCACTTATTTCAGAAGCAGAAACATTGTCTTGCTTTTACATGACTAAAAACTTGAAGTGCCTCAATTGTCAAGTGTGTTCCCACCATGTAGACCATTCTCACAGCATCACAGACTATATCAAGCAGACAGAAGTGGAATTTATTCTGTTTGCATGCACAGATGACTCACCAGCATGAAAGGTATAAAATTTAATGGAGGAATAAAACCCAGTGCATCCAAAAAACAAATTGCCTACACTTCAGAGTAGGGAGACAACAAAAAGGGTGCCAAAACAAGCTCCTTAGCCAAGATTTAAATAAATATTGTACAAATGACTTAGAAATTCCAAGCACTTGTATGAGAAAAAAAATGTTCCCTCTTGATTAAACATACATTACTGCTGGAGGTGGCTGAGGGGTCTTCCTGCCATAGTATTGCAAATCAGTGTTTGATCTTCCTCTATGTGTTTATACTGACATGCTGGCAATTCCTTGGCTTTTTAGCTTATAAGTGTGTCACTTGCTCTCCATTTTAAATAAAAGGTTACTGTTCTTCACCCAGATAATGTCATTAAGAAATCAAAACTGATTTTTTCCAGCTTTGTAGCTGAGCAATTGAAAAGCACAAACTCCATTTACCTCACTTATATTTTTTGAAGATCAGCAAAAAAATGAATGCAGATAATCACACACAATGAAGACAAATACCTAGTAGACTTTCTCCAGAATTGTTCCCTACAGTATGTTTTCCAACATTGTTTTCTGATTATTTTAAGTAACTCATTTAATAAGCTGACTGTTCCTTCTTGTCCTAGGGGAGACTGTATTGCAGTGCAAGACATTCATGTTATGGGGGTCTCTCTATTTAACTTATCCTATTATTCCTAGTTATATATTTTAGTATCAGCCTACCTGACTACTCTTTCACCACCCTGCGCTCTTCTCCTTCATGTTTCTGTCAATACAATAAACTGATCTTGCACAAATCAAAGTAATGAATTTGTATGTGGTTTTCCCCACCTCCCTACTCAGTCCCATCAGGAGGCATTATTTAATGTCATGTCCAGTACCATCTTATTCTCATAAAAATCTGGCTTATTGTTTAAATACATGAAGACAATACTGTTTACAAAATTGATGTTAGCTTAATTTATTGCGATACTTTCTGATTAGCAGTCGGGTCCCACTCTTTAAAAAGTAAGACTTTTCTTACTCCAGTCATAAAATACTATGTAATATTTAAATTCAAGGATTTTGAATTGAAGTAGGGGGCGGGTACTTTTTCAGCTAAACTTCATAGCTCCTCGTTCAGCTCAGGTTTATAGTCAAGAGAAAAGACCAAACACGAACATTTTTAGTTTTGACGCAGGGACTTTTTTGAGCATGAGTCCCATGGAGAATTTGAAATGTGTTGAGAGTTTAGAGTGTGCTCTGGGATTATCTGTTATTAGACACACCTTTAGCCTGTGGTTAATCCAAGGCCCCCAAAACCAGTCAGCAGTGTTCCTTTTACAGTTATGCTCATCTTCCTTTTCATCAGCCAGAGCCAGACTGGGCCATGGGGTGTATATTAGATTGAGCTATGCCATATTCCACCTGCTTCACACATCCTTAACTCATGTTTTATGTGGGCTTAAATGATACTAGGGGCATTATTTAAGCAGCATCCAGTTATCTGCTTATGGTACAGCCATATCTGAGTGAAAAATTGTCTACTTCTGGGAAATATCTCAGGATGTTTCTGTTTAGTTCAGCAAATAGCATCAAAATGTACAGAAGCTGAATTTCTCTTCACTTCAATAATGTGATATTCTACTGCTGACAGTCTTCCTGGTTGGCTTGTAATCAGCTGTCCAATGCAATAAACCAATGATATTGACATAAAAGAGGAGCAGAGTCTGATAGCCACAAATGAGAGAGCTCTGCTACAGAGTCTGGCAAAGCATTGTGCTGTGCCTTAATAGTATGGAACAGAAAGGAAAAAAAGAAACTAAATGGGCCTGTGAAGTAGGAATTTTCCTCATCAATAGCTCTATATAATTTTTCCTTCCTGAAACCACTGCTTGCCTCTTTATAGTTCCTCCAGGTATTGCAGGACCCGTTGGACTGTGAAAGAGACTCTTCTGTGAAAGGTAAGGCACTACTTCCAACGTTTTATTCATCTGAAGTTGCACCTATTGTTTGAATACATGAAGTAATGGGACTTGCAGGACATAACTGTGTCATCATACCAAAGACTGAAAACGTTGATGGTAAAACATTCCCTCTCTCCCTGTGAGTGCAGGCCCCATGTGCTGCCATCTGTAATTCCTGCTTTGATAAAGAGCTGACCGGTCCCCAGGCTTTCTATAAGTCTCAGACAGAAAGTGCTTCTATCACAGGTACTTCCACCCAGGTCAGCACACAGAAAGGCCACAAGCATGTGCAGTGAAAGGCTACTCCCTCATCAGAAAATGGGAAGAGCAAAAAAAAAAACAACCAAGGTAACCAACAAGAAAAATTAGCTCTCATATTTTCTTCCCATCACAAGTTCTGCATTTGAGCTCTCCTGAGGTAGAACTGCTGTGTGCTGATGATTAATATCATGCATATAAGATATGGCAATGGAATGATTTTTTTTCCCAATCAAATTATATGCCTGGGCTGAAAAGAAATATGTTACTTTCTGACAAAAAACTGATTAGCACAAATCTGTGAAGACTTGATAAACAAGCACTGAAATGGCTATTGTTTGATCAAGCAGCACTCTGAAAACAGACAGCTGTGGCACAAACACAATATGCCATGTTTCTGTGAGCAGTGTCACCCAGGTGGTATAAATCACTGCCGTGCCTCTTGACAGAGAATGAAACCAGTCTTAGTTATTCATTGGTGCTGCAGCATCTCCTTACTTTGACTCCCATTGGATTAGAAGTGTAGCGAAAAGACTGGCATTGATTTACCTTGAATTTTAACATAGCCCCAGGGCTGGCTTTAAAGAGCAGCTAGAACATGGTTGTCCTGATTGGATTATGTAATCTCATACACAAAGTCACAACTACATTTAGACATGTACATATATCCCTCCTCTCCATGCACACACAGACATTGTATTTATTGTACATATATCCCTCCCCTCCATGCACACACATTGTATTTATTGTGCTTGTGTACCCATGACAGTCACCTAATATTCACCTAATATTGCATCAAAATTAAACACAGTGTCAGGTTGTGCTAAGTTTCTACAAGGAGTCTCTGTCAGGATAAAAGGGAGCTGCTGCTTCTTTTCAAATTGAAGTGGTGGTCAGGCATCTGTTAGAAGCACAGAGTTGAGTACTGAGCTTATAATGGCCACATTATCCAATTTGTGGCTTCCATCAGATTCAGGAGTTGGCCTTAATCACCTACAGCTCACTCCATCTACTTGAGCCTCTCTGTAAAATGCCTCTCGGAAAGCAGCATGTTACAGTGAAGTGGTATCTCGTTGCAAAGAGAGGTAGCAAATTAAAACAGTAAAACGCTTCACATGGTGATGATTTGGTCTTTTTTATTGTCTCTGAGTAGGTTTTTCCAACTCTACTCCTGCTGAGGATTTAAAGAAAAGAAAACCAAGCAGTCTTGGTTTCCAATCTCCTGCAAAAAGATAATAAAGACAGTTTTGTCTTAATGTAAAACCTATTGCTTTTAAGTCAAATTCAGCAGAAAGGCTTTGAGTGAAATTAGAAATTGATGTAAAGTTTTGTGGTTCTCCAAAGCCTTAGAATATATAAATCTGGAAATTTCAGAGATCAGCCACAAGGAAAGCAGGGAAGAAGCTGACACTCTCTAACTAACACAGCACTTCTGTGTGCCCCATTCTCATCTTGCATCATGCAAACAGGGGCAGCTTCAGGAGATCAGTGGAGGGAGTCTGTCCACATAAAGCATACAGCCAAATATACCATTACTTTCATGATCATTCAGTGTTGGAGACAAGAAAACCTGGCAAACCTGAGGAGCAGAGGCCTTAAAACAAGACACCTGACCATCAGAATCCCTCAGCTCCTCCAGGTACGTGAAGTCTTTGATGTGTCAGGAGACCTTGTACCTTGCAATACACTGTTTAGCAAATTACATGATAGCACATTCTGTGAGTAGTGATTTTTTTCAGATTGTTTTGTTCTACTCACATTTGGTCAAGTAAGGGTCAGAAGGCACTTAAAATTAGTGTTAGTTTATAGATGGTTCTTTTTGCAAATAGCCAATGTCCACAGTGAAACGAGTGCTGTATAAGAGCTGTATAAAGTAGAGGAGTCTGCATTGAATAACTTAAACTCCGAGGACATAAGAGTTAAAAAGGGGAAAGGGATAACACCAAGAAAACAATGGACCACTGTGGCCTAAAGCTTTCAACTAATCAGGCACTAATAACACAAATTGTTGGCAACATAGATTTTCTGAGACTGGAAGGCGACATATTTTTTACTGATACGAGGACACAGTTCTTTGCACAAATTTGAATTCACAATTCACCTATGAAAGATTTTGGCATGATGTATCATCAAGACCAAGAGCTTCAGTGAAATGAGAAAAGTCCATCATCTTATAAACGATCAAGAATAACCAAAATTAGGGTAGCAAACACAAAATAAAAGTAAAAAAATAATATAAAATAGGAATACCCACAAATCATCCTGCTTCCAGGCATAAAGTTTCCACTCACGGAATCTGGGAAAAAAATTCTCAGCAGTTAATTTTCAAATCACCACTAGCCATGAAACATCTTATTTTCTCCTTTAAAGCAGATGGTGTTGTCTGCTGCCAGCTGCAGAAGACTGGCCTTCATCAACCTTGGGGCTGACCTGCTCTGGCAGCTCTCCTTGTTGGGTGTATTGCAAAGTGGAAAAAAAGTCTGCTGTCACACAAGAAACCACAGATGAATATGGTTTAAAATACAAGGTTATCCTTTTCTCCTTCCTCAGCGGAGACTTGGAAATAGAGCTGCTTATACCAGAGATTTTCAAACACCGCAAATGTTTAGAAATAAATACATGGCTCTCCAAGAAGTCTGATAAAAAAAAAAAAATTATTTATCTTACAGCATAACAGCACAACAAGGGGATATTTAATAAAAAAATGTGAGTGCAATGAACAGAATTTGAAATTGCCTTAAAATCTCATCTCCACTTCAATGATTAATCAATTTCAGCAGCCACTTATTGCTTAATACACAGCACATCAACAGAGATTATTGCTGAAACAATAATTCCTCTTAGTCAATCCTAGCAGCGGCTGAAATTTTCCAGAGCAAAACAAATTATTCACTCTGATGGGTCAATGATTGTCTGTAGAGGACAGGGAACAGAACAGAAGACAAATAGAATGCATGATTTGGACCGCTAAATGTGTCAAATGTAGTTTTCTTTTTCAACTGTACAAAAAAACCCAAGGCAGCAGCTTCTAAATGTGCTGTGACTTTATAATTCTCCTGAAATAGAGGATATAATTGTATTAACAAGTGCAGAACAGGTATTATTTTCCTAGGAATGAGAAATGTGGCTCTAAGGCTCATAAATACACTTCTGAAATCTCTAGCTGTAATCCTTGCCTCATTACCCACAGCTACTTTCTGCACAGGACTATTTCATTCTGAACATGCATTTTAAGCCCCAGATCTTCCTCATTTAGTGGAAATCGGGATGGTTCTTCTGATTTCAATAGAACTATGCTGACCTGCATCACCTATAGATCTAGAGAGAAAAAAAAAAAAAAAAAGAGAGATGAAACATAACCACTGTTTTAAACATTCAGAACAAAGAGTAAACAATACTTGATGTTAGGGAAAAAGAAAGCCCGAGGGAAGGATCAGGACATAAAAATTATTTTTGTTGGTAAGGGCTTTGTTGTTAGAGGAGTAAATGGATAGCTCCAGATCTCTATGTACACACCTAACCCTCCCTTTCCTAAAAGGAGCATTTTACAGGAGCATGCCAGGGTCCTGCAGATGTGGAAGTCTGTCTTGTATGCCCAGCCTGGGAATAAAGTGGATGAGTCAGAGAGCAGATGGCAACTTTGAGCAAACCAGAAGAAAAATCATTAAGGAAAATGTCAGCAGCAATTTTGGTTCACACCATGAAAATTAGGCTCTTGGCAAATCTTTGTTGAGGCAAATTTATTTCCATTTATTTTCATCACTGTCTTTTTCTACTTTCTCTACTAAACATTGATTCTTTGCAACTTTCACAACACCTGCTTCTGGCATCTCATGTGCTACCTGCATCTTAACAGAAATCTTGCCATGATAGTCCTTGAAGGGTTTATTAATCTTGAAGCTGCTTTCTAAAAGAAAGACTTCTGAGCACTATAAATGTTGCTTATGTTCTTTAGAATGAGAGATAGCAAACCATTACCGTGTATGTAAGGAAAACCATTTTCATTTAAGGAAAGCAGTAAGTACTATCTCTCTGCTTGCTAACAGAAGCAGATCCTTGATGAGATTTTTTTTTATGTGTCCCTCACTGTGTATCTCTTAGCCTGTAAAAAATGGGAGAGATCCCAGCCATGTGTAAATGCAATAAGCTCAGCCTCATGACAAGTGTGAGGAATTCAGTTTCCTCAATCAGATTTGCTCCCTTAATGGATGCCCTCAAAAACCCAGGTTTCTCCATGATACAATTATTATTTTTAACTGTCAATCCTGTTACCAGAAAGAATGACATTTAAAGGATGACATAGAGAAATGTCTGTGGCATCTTCAGCATGGGTCACTACTTTGTGCAATGTCCATGGTAAGTATTGACCCCGCAGCCAACGCTTATCACAGAGTTCCCATAACACAAAATATTGACAATAAAAAGCAAAACCAAATGTTTTCATGTGATGGGTATGAAAATTCCCCCACCTACAAATGGCTTTGCAAGGCCCCATTTCAGCCCTAACTCAAATTAAATCAGGTGCTCAGCTGGATCCAAGGAGAGTGTCCATCATCTGCTGCATAATACAAATTCACATCTGAAGAGGATGGTGAAGAAGAGGTTGTGGGAGGGCCAAGCAGTTGCAAGGGAGGAGGCTTTAAGCTCGAGTCATGTGACAAAATGCATCAAATCTACTCTGATTCAGTTCTCTAATGGATCCATGGGCAGTTCCCAGGGCTGTACTACCAGAGAGGACAAATCTCCCACTTGCAACACCCAGCTGCCTGCAGTAGCATCCACATCATGCAGTAAATATCTTATACGTACACGTGATCAAACACACATTTACAAAATGTGTAAAAAATTTACAAAACAAACACTGTTTCTGGGAAATATTCACATTTCCCCTCCACTTCATCTCTGTCCTTTAAAACCCTTCAGCAACAGCTCAAGCAAATACCCTGGAAACAGCTTCCTGAGCAAGAACCCACACAACTTAAAAATAACCAACACAGAACTCACCTCCTCCCAAATCAGGCAGCCTTGTCTGAAGTGACAGTCAAGATAAGACTGAGGATGCAGTGTTCACCTTGGCAAGTAACAGGGTGCACAGGTGCTGCTCCAGACTCAAGCATTGCTGCCAAAGGCTCTGGATTTCCAGGGGAATATGACCCAATGGCACCAAACACCAGCTGTGCGTGCTCATGTTTAATCATACCAGCAAGCAGAGCTGGGAGGGATACACTCAATTCTAATCCTGCTTGCAACTTCTTCAAAGTGTGATGTATTGCACTGAGCACCCAGCTGACTCCCCTCTCCCAACACAATGACTGATATTCCTGATTGCTTCCTCCTGACACACTTTATGTTGAATAACATTAGGTACACCCATGGTTCAGAATGCTCATTGCTGTAGCTGTCCCTGAAACTCTTGCTTTGAAGTAAAAGAGTAGGAAAACAGCAGGAACATTTTGTCCCAGGAGGCTGAGGGTTTACTTTGCCTTTTCTTTTATTCAGATCCTTTCCTGCAGCACAGAGCAGCTCTACGAATGGAAAAGAATAACAAGCAGGTACTAAATTCTATGGAAATCGTTAATAACTTTTCTTAGCGGTGCTCCTGGATTAACCTTTTCTTTTGAAATATGGGGGCTTGCACTGGGTCTAACTGGGATGGGGTTAATGTGCTTCAAAGCAGGTCATATGGAGTTGTGGTTTAGATTTGTGACCAAAACAATGCCAATAATACACCAATGGTTTTCTTTCTGCTGAGCAGTGCTTGTACAGTGTCTGAGCCTTCTCCATTTCTTACTCTCCTCCCCTCGCCGTGCAGTGAACAGGCTGGGGATGTGCAGTGGGCTGGCAGGGGACACAACTGGGCAGGGCAGATGATCTTTACTAACTATATTCTGTGCCATTTAATGCCATGCTGAGCCACCAAAATGGAGACAAGGAGGTTTAGGGAGGTTACCCATCTTTTGCTCAGGAACTGACTGGGCATCAGGCTACCCAGGGAAGGTGGTAAGTCTTTTGAATCAATTGTTTGGGCTTGTTTGCTTTCTTCCAGTTCTTTGCTTTTTAAATGCCTTTTTATATGGATGGACAAGTTTTCTCTACTTTTCCTCTCTTTCCTCTTCCTCCCCCCAGCTGGGAGTTGGGTTTGGAGGAGGAGTGAGTGGGCAGCTGAGTGGTGCTTAGTTGCCCACTGGGGTTAACTCACAACAGTGTTTAAATAAAAACTTTTCTCTTGATGGCATACAGCCTTCTGCCCCTGGGAAATGCCAGTGAGCAGTGGGCCATGCTGTCACAGGCTCTCAGCAGTTGTGCAGGTCAATGTGGATAGGGTACAGCCATGACCTTCTCTTCAGAGGGGTACCCTCCCACAGCTGATATTTTTTCCTGATTGCAGCTGCAAGACAGAGGGAGAGATGACCGCTGGGCTCCAGCTCTTCTGCACACACATTAAGGAAAGCCCTGGATGCTTGATGTCAGGATCAGAGCAGCTGAATTTCCTTGCTCAGAGCTGAGGAAGGCTGAGAGGAATGCTACATTGCTAGAAGCTTAGTTGTTGACTTTTCTAATTAGGTCACCAGTGTACCAGGATGCAGTATTTCCCCTCAAACTCCAGCTCCCAGCATCCTGGGACTACATGAGGATTTCTTTTTCTTTTAAAAAGAGAAAGTTTCTAGACCTAAGGCTCACACAGGAAAGCTAGAAAATGCAAAGTTCAGACACTCCAAAGGCAACGAAGACTGTCCTCTCATTTCTTGATTGCATGATAAGGACCTGAAAAGTCATCTGTGATATTGTTGGGGAAGAAGTTTGGAGGCACAGAGCAATGCCTCTCAAGCATTTTGATCTAGAAATAAATTTGTACTGACAGTTTGCTTCACCCTTCCTATGTTGTGTCCTTGCTGGAGGACAGGGATAGCATTGATCATCCTGCATTGTGTATAATACAGTGTGCAAATGTCCTTCAGTCTCCCTGTCAGACACAACGAGGAGGGGAATTCACACCACTTGCTGGTGACTGTTGATGAGCAAAGGTTTCTAACTGCACTGTGACCAAAGTTAGGGATGCGAATTCTCTAGAAATCAAATGGAAAGAGCCAAGTCTCTAAACAGAGGCAGTAATATGTAATTAGTCTATGTAATGAGTGACCCACACCCACAATTAGTATATAACATATAAAAATTAACAGGTGGTGTTTCCATCACCAGAACAGAGCAAGGGGCAGAGACTGTCATAGTTCCTTGCACTAGTTTAAGGTGAACTATTTGCAAACAAATGCACTTGATGGTCATGGACCACGTTCTGCATTTAATTGCTCCAGCATAAAGTGGAGTAACTGAGTGGCATTAGAAACATGACAGACTCACACCAGTGTGAGAGCTGAGTCTCTGCTCTCCTCCTTTCCCCAAATCCAAGGGGCAGAACTCCAATGAACTAACACAAATTTCTTGTGTGATAGCAGCGGGATGCAGAATTTGTTTATATGATGTCTCAGCACCTTGTTGAGCTGAGTCTTAAAACTTTCCAGAGTGGGGGAATCCACCACTTTCCCTGTGAAACCGTTCTGATGATGTTGGACTGACATTGGAATTTACATCTGATTAATTTCAGAAAAGAAAGAAAACACTAAGCAAACAATATACAACTATTCTTAAGCTCTAATGAGTCAGTCAATAAACTTCCCTAGATTGCAATATGCAATTCGTTTGACCAGCAGAGTCCCAGGCATTGGCACTGTAAGTGAAAGTAAACATCAACATCATAAAAACTCACCACTCTGTCATTAACCTTGTTAAATGTTTTTATTAAGCCAAAAGAGAAGACGACTTTGGATCACAAGCCCTGTGAGGAGCATTCAAGGGAAATGAGAATGTTTAGCTGGGAGAAAAGGAGACTGAGAGGAGTGCATATTATTCTCTACAACTACCTAAAAGGAAGTTGTAGTGCAGTGGGTGTTGGTGTCTTCTCCCAAGTTACAAGTGATAGGACAAGATGAATGGCCTCAAATTGTTGCAGGGGAGGTGTACATTTGATATTAGGAAAAATCAATTCACTGGAAAGGTTTTAAGGCATTGGAATAGACTGGAAAGGGCAGTGGTGGAGTAACCAACACTAGAGGCATTTGAAAGTCATGTAAATGTGATGCCTAAGGACTTGGTTTAGTGGTCAACTTGCCAGTCTTAGTTTAACAGTTGTACTCCATGATCTTAAGGACCTTTTCCAACCAAAATTATTATATGATTCTATGATTCCAAAGTGCCCCAGAAAATTATGGGATACTCACACCAATGATTTTATCAGTGGTGTGTGGGAAAAATAATAAAATTGTTCTTGCAGGCTTATGTGAGATTCTTAAGGACAGAGTAACATTATTACTGCATTGAGTTCAGCTTGACAGTGTTGCTATTGCAGTAGGTACCACATTTGGCACACTTGTTCCATATTCTTCAAAAGTTCCTAAGAGAAATATGCTTTTAATATTCCTGCAAAATGCATCTAGTTGTGGTTTTCTGTTATGTATTTAATACTTCATTTAGGTGTCTCTCTTCTACTGCTGTGAAATAGCTTCTTTTGTGTTTGCTTTCCAGCAATTAAATCAGACCTTGGCAAGGTTGCAGGGTAAAAATAGGAAGTAAAATGAAATAAGTGAATAGTAGTAACAGTTTATGTGCAGCAACACGCAGGAATTTAAGACTACCCTAAATCAAGTTTCTAAAATTGACAACTCCAGTCCCCCATGTGTTTATTTTTCATTTTTCTGTATGTGCAAGCTCCTAGCAAACCAGAGTTCAGAGTGCCCCAATTTTCATCAAATGCTGTGCATTTGACCTGATAAAGTCATGGAATCTAATTGAAGCTGATATTTTGAAAAACAGTCAGTACTTGCCTCCTTGTTTTGCCAGGAAAAAGAGAAGTAAGCTATTACCTTTACCCATACACTTCTGTTGCCATGTGGCAGCTTGGTCAGAGCAGAGGATCTTTCATAAAAGTCCTAGAGAGGATCTTTAGAACTTGTCCCTGCCCAAGGTATCTAAATGCTGAACATCTCTCTTACTAACAGCACTACATACTCCAATAAAAATCATTTCAGGAAGCTGCATAATACTGAAAAGCAACCAACTCACACTTTCTGCAGTACTTGTAATCCTCTGTATTGGAAGTGACCTCTTAGATTCACCAAGCAATCTGATCCAGTCGGTCCTGGTTTTGAGAAGGAGGTAAGGCTAGAGGACCTGCACAGATTCCTTCCAATGTAAATTATTCTGTGAGTGCACAAAAAGCATGTCAGGTGTCCTAATGCCTGGGCAAAGGGTGCTCTCAGAGAGATGTTGTCACTCTTTTGAATTCATAATAATATATCTGATCAGTCTATCACTGACCTACTTTCCTTCCTGCACCCCCAGCTTGAGTTGAGATGGGACACAACCACAATAATTTGCACTCTGGCAAGATGTATTTGACAGATCTCTTCCAGAGCAATTATTATGCAGCAGCATTTATAGGAACCCTACAGTTTCTCTGCTGCATGTCAGAAACGTCACTAGGTACCCCCTCAGTGGAAAGGCAGTTTTAAGGTTCTCAGTGCACATTTTAAGATCATAGGATGGTTTGGGTTGGAAGGGACCTTAGAGACCATCTGGTTCCAACACCTCCCACTAGACCAGGTTGCTCAATGCCCCATGCCCCACAGAAGGGACATCCACAACTTCCCTGGGCAACCTATGCTGCTGTTTCACCACCCTCACAGAGAAGAATCTCTTCCTAATATCAAACCTAAATCTACTCTCAGCTTTAAACTGTTCCCTCTCATCCTATCACTACATGCCCTTGTAAAAGTTCATAGCTTTTTTCTAATGTTTTTCACAGATAGCATTAAATGCTCTAGCTGGCTCCATGCTGAAGTCTGGAGAGTCTAAATTCTTCTGATTAGAAGTGAGGATCACTGCATCTCTCCAGCATTTTTGCCTTTCTGACTCCCTTCCCTCCCCAAAGGAGCAAAATCCTATTATAACTTTAAAAATTGCATTGGCAGGATGGCTGCAAGATTTTTTGTTGCCATGAGCAGATAAAAATTACATCCATACATTCTTATCTTTCCTAAGGTAAATTATTCATGCGTAATACTAAGATATGTGATAGCTGTTCCCTGATTGCTACCAGGCATGAGCAACCAAAACATTACAGGTCTTAGATATGAGAACAAGAAGCAACCTCTTTTGTTTTGAACTGGTTCCATCTTTATTAGGTAAACTACTTCCCTGCAAGTGAAAAAACACTGAGTAAGAAATGGGGTTGGTAAGTCTTAATTACACAGATGTCTGGCTATTTTGTGTTCTTTGGTTTTCCATAAGATCTTATTTAACAACATTTTTCGAACAAGATAAAACAAAATAAATCCACGATTAAAACCATTTCCTCTTGGACTTCTATTTCTCATGGTCTCTTCTTTCTTTGCTCTGTTATTTAGAATTTTAAAATCCTCTTCACTCGCATTTTTTGTTTCTTGTAGTTTTTTTAGTAATTTGTAATTAGCTTTTCCAAGCTACACTCCAGCAAAATGCAGTTAATTTAACTGAAGGGATTAGAAACAATATGGAAAACTGAAACTTTAAGACTCTCAGAGTCTGTGAGAATCTGTCTCATGAGTTTTGAACACCTGTAATTTTGCAGGAATTGAGGGAAAACCAGATCTAACCACTAGTAGCTAGGGTCAGGACAAATCACCTTGAAGAAACGTAAGAAATCTAAGAAAACTAAGAACACTCTTCAGAAAATAAGAAGAGGTGCAATGCCTCTACTGTACCCTGTTTTTAAGGGGATTAGAATTGATCCTTCCCCAAGACTCAAAAACTTGATCAGGACTTGTTCAATCTGGGGGGTCTATAATTGAGAAAGACCATGTAATTCAAGGTAAACTTGAATTCATACTGTCCCAAAACTGGACCCTTATATTTTCCCTTCAGCTCCTTCCCAACCACTAATTAAAGTCCCCGTTTTAGGTGAAGCAGGGATTGTGGAGCTTAGTCACTCTTAATTAAGGCTACATACCAAGTGCTAGAAATTCCTAAGCCTAGAATAAACAGACCGGAGTTTTACAAACAGAATAGAGTTTTGCTTCCAGACTAATGCTTTCTGTTTAAGATTTGGGGTCTTATAACACCATGAAACTGAAGAGTGCGACATCACCAAACTTGTTCCCTTCATGGATAAAACTGGAAAGCAAACAGATTTGCAGTAGGGAAGTACGACTATGCACATGATCACCTTTCAGCTCCTGAGTTGAAAAGTTAGTGGAGAATTAGCATTTACTTCACATCCTTTAAGGCACTTCTTTTTTGCCAAGGGACTGAGCAGCTGGTATAATGCCTCTCTCCTCAGTCTCTGACAGCATTTTGCTTCCAATAGGCACAGTGCCTTTGGAGCTAGAGCATGAACAGCTATTTGCTGAGACTAAGGCTGCTGAGCTTACAAATAATGCATTGTCTATAAAGAGCAAACATGAACACTCCGTGTTCAGTGAGAACAAAAGGACTGTGAGTGTTTGACGCATGCCTAGGGGTGCAAAGAACTAAGGAAAACTCCTGCTCTCCTTCTTTTCCAAGTGTTGCCTGACAGTTGACACGGTATTTTAGTGCATTTATTATGGCTGAAATATTTTTGCACTCTTTAATACACTACTATTACTGTTACGTTGCTTTCCTCTTGTGAAACTAACCAACCTGAAAAAAGTCCTCTTTGTACCCTTTGTACATATCTGTATTTTATGCTCCCCATGGACTTTTGCAGTGCTCCCACCTTTTTTCATGTGTACATTTTTTGCTGGCCTAAGTTCCCTTTTCTGCTCTCTCCCCACGCAGCCCTCTCAGTTAACTTCTGTCATTCCACAAGAAGTGGAAAGGTCTCCATAGTAAGTAGCAGTCAGCATGTGACTGGATCAGAAGCTCCTCAGGTGAAGACCTAGGGCCTGTCTCCAGTGCTGAGCTGAGCCTCTTCCCTCCCTGCCCTCAGACCTGCAGCTGGGGCAAGAGCTGTAGTAGAGTTTAATCAGAAACAGGAACAGGCTGCATCCTCAGCTGCCTTCTTCCTGAGATGCCAAACTAAGAACAACCCTTGATTACACAACTGCCTGATAGCTACAGTGAAGATTTTGTCTTGGTAAGAGACTAAGAGCCTGCACACTTAATTTCCATACTAAGAAAATATTTCAGCAATGTCTGTCAAAGCTTTGAGTGCTTCTCAGTTTTGGCAGTGCAATAGCTGAATTTAGAGCCCTCAAGTTGCCAGTGTTCTCATTAGCCCTGTCAGATTTTTTTTTGCCAATAGAGGATGTCCAAATAGAGCTATCCAAGTATACTTGCAGGAGATTTTCTTGACTGTTTTTAGAATAAGTTTAATGAAGACGAGGAGAGATGGTACCTTAATGAGCAGCCAGAATCAACACATGGTTATAAACAACAAGGCACAAAGTAGACTTTAAGAATATTTGTCAATCATTTTGACATTAAAGCAAATGTCATATATGTTGGTAACACTACGTGATAATTCAGCTAAAAGGGTAGAGAACTGCACTGATAAAAACAAAGCATTTTAAATCTCTTAAGCTTTGCTAGTGCAGAGACTAGTTTGGTGTAAAATTTACACATTGTGTCAACAAAAATTGAGTTAAAGCAGCAGTAAAAGCTGGGAGCAAGTTCTTTGTTAATCCTTAAAAAAATGAAAAATTCTCAAGAAATCTCTAATCTGGATAAGGCTGGCTAGGTGCCTGAGCATTGCACATCTTTTAACTTTCAAATTTTAAAAAAATTTGCAATCAAACACAGAAGTAAAAAATATGGAGTCATCTTCTGAACAAAAATATTTCTGTTACATTTCTATCTCTGGCACATCAGGCATGAATTCATTGTATTAAAGAAAAATACTAATCTCTTCAGCTATTAAAGATAAACAATCTTTTCCTTATAAGTTCTTTCCAATTACCTTGTACAGCTTTTCTGAAGTTATGTCAGTCTCATAGAAGTGATTGAAATTCTTCCAATTTTCTGCTCCACCTAAAACCAAATTAAAACATACTTCTGAGAGATACAAGTAGAAATATGACAAAATGGAATAATTCACTCCTTTCCTGCATCTCATGTAAACCTTTTCATTACAAGATAGCACAGGTTGTCTGCTTAACACTAGTTGGGACTGTGTTCTCACAACCCTCAGATCCCATCAGATCTGTGTATAACAAAGGAGTTGAAAAAAGGGCATGTAACATTGGCCTAGAATTCAAAACATTAAAAATCCGAAAAAAAAAAAATCCCTCAGAAACAGAATTCAGAAATAAAAGCAGAATGTCTGGAAGGGTCTCTTTTCTGCTAGACTGTCTCTTTTTATAGAGGCAGTTTGTAAACATTCAGCTGCTCATAGCCCAATCACTTGGTGCAAAAGTGAAGCTCAAGATCTGTCAATATATGCCATATGTGCAGCATTATTCAGTGCTCAGCCACTTTGGATAAATTATGGCAGAATAGAAGCCAGCTAGTTACATTCCTGATTTAAAGAGAATGAAAATGTGTAAAACATAGTTTAAGAAACTAAATGAAATCCAATAAAGAAAGTACAAGAAAGCTCAATGAATACACACTCTACCTTGTCAGACTTTTCTTTTACAAGTTAAGCCTCTTATAGAGGAATCATCTAACTGGTGATGTTTCAGAAATTTTCCCAGAAAATATGATATTATGAAATTTTTCTGTATTTGGATTGTGTTAATCAAGTTTTCAGCCAACCTTTGAGACTCACAAGTTATCAGATGTAAACAGACCTAACAATCTCCTACATTTGAAAGACTAGGAAATCCTCTTTCAACACAACAAGCAATGCATACAACCAAATAGTCAGCAAATTAGCAAATATGACATTGCTGGAATATAGAAAAAACTTTTAGGGGCCCTACAAGATAGCTGAAGAGGAACTTTTTGCACGGGTGTGTAGCAATAGAAAAAAGGGTAATGGTTTGAAACTGTAAGAGGGTAGATTTAAATTAGGCATTAGGAAGAAATTCTTTCCTGTGAGGGTGGTGAGACTGTGGCACACACTGTCCAGGGAAGTTGTGGATGCCCCATCCCTGGCAGTGTTCAAAGCCAGGTTGGATGGACTTTGAGTAGTTGATCCAGTGGGAGGTGTCCCTGCCAATGGCAGGGGTGTTGGGACCCCATGATCTACCATTCTACAATTATATGATCAGCTCAGAAGAGCTGAAATGCTGAATGATCATAAAGTGCATCAATAGTGAGAGTGGCTTTTTGTACAACACATTTTTGTCCACCAGGCCTTCATTCAGAGAAGAAATAAAGCCGAGATAAGCAGTATTTCATCACTTTGTTTGTCAGCCTTGAGTCCATTACCCCAGCAAACTGGAAGATGGAATGTCAAATAACGCTAACAATTACTAGTGAAAAATGAGAGTGCAACTGCACAAAAATAATCTATGATGGCTGAAAATTTTTTTATGTATAATAATCAGTCAGTTAGATATGCCTCATTCCCTCTGTGGCTTTTACAGAGGCCATAACTGTCAACCCTACCTTGATTTTGCTGCACTCACTCCTGAACTCTCCACTTGGAATAAATAAGCATTAGGAAGCTGTCTGGGGGTAATGGAAAGACAATGCAGAGCCTTTGGGTAGTGGAAAAAGAGCACCATACCTGACAGTATGAAGGGATTTGCCACCTGAAATCGCAGTAGAAATTTCTAATGAAATTATTTTGCAGAATGAGAAAGATTCAGTACATAAAAAACATCCACGTGCAGGAGTAATGAACTTGCCATAAGAAATCAAACAAAAATAATTGTTATTAAGTCCAGAACAGGGTGTGTCCCTCCAGGTTAGGAGGATGTACTGACCTTTATAGTATTTTCTAAAGCACTGTCTAACAAACACTACCAGAAATAGGGAGCACTAACTTATAGCTCCCTCCAACTCTTCTCTTCTAATATTTTTGACATGAAGGAACAGAGAAGTGCTCGTGCCAGACCAGACACCCAGTGAGACCAGAGCCCCACACGGATCTTCCCCCAGTGTTCAAGAGCAGGAATTGATTCCTGGCCATAATTGTTGCACTGTCACCTTGGCAATTTACAGAGGGTTTTCAGTAGGAGACGACCCCTTTCTCCTTCCTGCTGGGTTTGGTGAGAAGGTGGCCATTGCTGGATCCTGGTGGGAAGAAGTGGGCTCAGACACAGAAGATGATCAATGCCTCTGCCTATGAGGTTGTCTTGAGTATCTCTCTTTTTCATCTCCCATTTTAAATCCCCATATGTTCCCAATGTCCATCAAGCTCCCCGCTATTAAAATAGATAAATCGTTTCACCATCACAATATTTTTGTAGTCATTCATGCCGTGCAATAATTTTTTTACATTAAAAGGAACTCCTTTCATTAGCTGTGTATCATTGTCTTAGCTGTTGCTTTTTTTGTTTGGTTGGTTGGTTTTTTTGTCTGTTTTTCCTAGCTAGAGCAAGTATTGAGCTTTGGTTCCTGAATGAGTGAATGCTGGGTTTTGTTCATGTCTGTAGTGTTAACTTTGAGGAAGTTACTGGGTGCCAGTTCATGAACCTAGTTCTGGTTTCATCACCACATCATTATCCTGAAAAACACTCACAGAACACTCTTAGTTTATGCAACAATTCACATAACAGCAGTTAATGTGAGATAGAAATTCAAGACCCCCAAAAATTCCATGCTCTACTGAGCCAAGTAAGAATTAGGTGTTCTCACTCAGTGTTTGATTCCCTTGTGGTACACATTGTACTTCTCCATCTTCCATCATCAGCCACCAAGTTCATCCAGGCCCTTGAGCAAAAGAAACACCACAAACGGGTTTGTCTTTGCCTGAAGCAGGAAAAACCCAAACTGCTTTCCCTAGCAGATTTTTTTCATGCACCACAGGCAGTTTCTCCCCGTGTACTGTGTGTAGGAGATCTGACTGAGCAGGGCCAGACACAAGAATCCTGCCAGGAGCATACAAAGGGGCCTCAAAGTTAAAGAAAGTAAAGCCCAGTAAAGCAAATAAAGCAGCAATATAAGTTACAATATAAGAAATGAGTATATAAAAAACAAAACAAAACAAAAAAACAACCTACCATAAAGGTCACCAAATCCAGAGTACAGTCAGACAAGAAATTAGAGGAACTAATATAAGCTGTAGGACAAAGGGTGAGGGTGACTATTGTAAAAATAACCTCTGCCATATTACATACTATCCCTTTGGTGCAAAAGGAGGGGACAGAATAGGGACTTCAGTAAATGGATAGATAGCTAATACAAAGAAAAAGAAGGAAGTTTTTCTTTTTGTGATAAGTAAATGTCATTTTGAGGCACAAAAAGTCTTCACAGATGGGGCATATTTCTTTGCAACAATAATTTTGTGGAAACAATAAGCCCCTGAGAAAGAGCTTATGGGGGAACATAACTGCACAGAGGGAAAGAAGAGTGAAAAGCCTGAGGATCTGGCTGAAGAGAAAAACAAAACAAATGACTGTGCCTGCAAATGAAGAGAACTATCTCAGTGATTAAATTTGGGATTTGAGAGGACCAATAAAGAAACAAGAACCAACGCTTCTTTAAGAAGGTCATTAAAGGTCTTATCCCCAAATGCAAGAAGTTTAGCAAAAGAAAAAAGAACACCAGGAATACCTGTATAAAGAGGAAAGGGACACACGATACAATGCCTGCAAACATAGCCATGAAATCATGAAGGCATGTGTGTTACACTGCTTGTGAATGGTTGTAACACAGTCCCCTGTGATGGAGGCCACCCTACCAAGTTAAAGATGGGCAGTGTGCCATCACCTGATCTGCTGGTCTCTGATTTTTGGGAGGGGAAGATGGTATTGCCATACCATCACTTCTAATTAATTTGGTAAATGTTTCCTTAACTTCCTGAACCTGGGATGCTTATATTTCTTTCCAGAAACATTTCTTCTGATGGATAATGGGTGACCAATCCACAGCCCATGCTAAAGAACTAGTGTTACAAACCATAGGATAATTCCTTTAGTCTATTCCCAGATACCATTTTCAAGGGAGCATTCTTGTTCCGTGAAAGAGGCAAACCAGTCTCCTGGTTTGAGCAGAGAGGGCCTCAGCACCCAGACCAGGGTACTGGTGATAGCATTACCCATTTCCACCCCCCAGGATCTGGGAGGTGTTACCCAAAGGGTCTTTGGGGGAGAAGGGAGTGACCCACAAGCCAGAAGAATTGCCTTGATGGGAGGTAGCCCAGCCACCCTCACCTTGGAAAAATGCTTGGACCAGACACCATTTCTACTGGTACAATACATCTCATAGCTTCTGGCTCCAGCAGGCAGGTGGGTAGCATGGTTTGCTTCTACAGACTCTAGCCACCTTTGACAGAGCCAAGCTACAAGGCTGGGCAGCTGAAGTTGTAGTTATGAGCTGTAGTTACGAGCTACAAGCAATGTTCACAGATGATTTCTTTTTTCCCCCAGCTGAAAGTGTTCAATATTAGAAGGGAAGGAGGACAAAGAGGGTTGTGCAAGCAGCACAGGGCCAGCTACTGTACTTTGCAGTCTTACTTTTTATTTAAGGCGTCTTAAGACATGGAGACTTTTCTGCCAGGCATTTTGCTGGGTGGTTATCACTAGTTGACCTAATAGCCTGAATGACTGATTTCAACTATCAGATGAAGAGGGAAATGGAAGATGTTGCAGAAATTCGGTATCACTGAAAAAAACCACATATATCCCTGTGGCTACAGCATAGAAGATGTGCTGTCATTATGTACTAAAAATATGAAAATGTCTGCAAAAGCCTGGTCATGTCTCCTCCCCTGCTCTTGCAGACAGCACAACTGGCTTGCAGCTGGAAAATGTACCTTGTAGCTTTGGTAGCTCAGACTGGGCCAGCTGTAAGCAAGGAGAGTTTCCCCGAGAGCCACAATAGTTTTCCCTGCCTTGTAGCCATCTCTTTAAGAAATACAAACCCAGGTGAAACAGAGAAGATGCAGTTCCAAGATAGCAGTATACTTTTTCATCTGACAGCCTGGACAAGAAGATGCATCTGTCAGTTTGTTTTCCAGTTAAGTTTTAGTAAGTTATTAAGTGATGCCTTTTGCACTTAGCTTTTCAGCCAGTAAACTCAGCTAAGAATCTTACTAAGAAAAACTGTCATGAGGAGAAAGAGGGAGGTGCATAGGATTCAGGCTGCATAGCATGTAACTGAAATAAAAGTGTATTTACAAGAAGCAATAATTTTTATGTTCATCCTTGCTAGTACCTCCAACAACTCAGTTTTCCTGTGCTATCACAGTCTGCAGATATTTTAGGAATAAATTTGTGCTCCAAAGACTTTACAGCATGAACAGTCTTCACAGTGGATTCTGAACCAAAGTCAGAGTTGGCTGGATGGCAAAATGAAATATATATGAGCACATCCCAGACACAGAACCAATCACTCTGAAAAAATCTTCTTTTGTTTAGACTTTGTGGCTCTTTCTTTTCCCCTGTAACAAACTATGAGCTCAGTACCAGACCCTGAAGCTGCACTGAGCCCTCTAATGTCTTTGGTCACTTGGATAAAAGGGGGAGGAGGAGCAGCTCTATATATATATACACACAAGATAAGGTGATTGAGTTTTCCTTCTCCAGATCAGCTGTCTCTCTCTTCACTTCTCATTGTCACTTGCTTCCAGATCTATTTGACTGCATGTCCTCTACAAGTCTGCTGTGGGTCATGAACCTCTCAGATCCCTCAAGAGTTTGCACTCAGTAAAAGTAACAATGCAAAAAAGCAGTTTCTAAAAGCTGGCAATTCAGCTGCCCATCATGCAGCTTGCCTATTGTCAAGAAGGAGAATTGAGGGATTAAGGGTGTTATGTTGAAGGGCATATCAAACCATGGCTGTTTCACTAAGGCAGGGACATGAGTCAAACAGCAACAGTTTCATTTAGGAATATTTTTGCAAGAATGGTATATATTTTATTAATAGGCATACATGGGAAATTTAGTTATATTTTGACATTACTGAGCAAATTTTGAGACTGAATTAATAAATTATGAATCCAAAAGAAAACATTGCAATATTTAATTTACCAACTACAGGGAAGAACTGTAACACTTTGTTGAATTAACCCTGTCTGAACTGAAGCTTTGGTATTAGAAAGCAAGTGAAATCTTGATCTTACAGCTTTCTGCAGGGGAAACAGTATCTCAGCTCTTATTAAATTGTACCTATGGCTGCTTTCTCTTCCTGCTTTACTATTGTGGTAAAAAACTGCAGAAGAATTATGATAGACTACACGTACCTCCATTGGAATACATGGTACCTTCTTACAATATACGTACCAACTTTCTGTCCTACCAACACCCAACTGCTCTATACTGTTTTTATGAAGTCCTTTCATCTCCCTCTGGTTCAAGTTTCTGAATTTTTAGTTTAGAAAGCCTTCATTTCCCACTGTCAGAAGAATCCAGTTAAATGTTCTGCAACCGCTCTCAATAATAAGTCATCAGGTTGTTGATAGGCTTTTTCCCAGATGATTTACCTCCTAATTGTTTCAATTTCTGTGAAACAGAATGTTTTAAAACATCAAATATCTATTTTAGTCTACTGATTCAGTGCTGTTATTTTGTTTGCAAATGTAATCAAGTAAAAATCGTTTGTACCTAAGCAACTCTATCTTTAGGTTTGTAATCTATTTCTCTTAATCTTTCGAAATGATGTTTGAGTTCTTCAAGCTTAGATGCCATAAATAAAAAATTTCTGTTTCTTTTAACAGCAGAACTCAAAAATATCTCACGCAGTACTCCACTGTACATGTCAGGGAAGTATCCCCCCCTGTAAGAGGAGAGGTTAATCTTCCACACATTGCCTTGGCTTGGCCATCTGCTTCAGACAATGCCAAGGTGCAACTGAACTGACACCTCACAAGAGAACTTTGAAAGAATATCTCTCTCCTTTACCTAATCCAGTCACCAAAAACACTGTGAGTGATTTTTAAAGATTTTCACTCCCACAAACCATCCTATTAGGCTTTATAAATGCCCAGATGGTTAATAAATTCTTTCAAAGAAAATCAAATCCCTACTATTTTTCAGTTTATCTCCCAGTTATTGGCATAAAGCTAATCAAACACATTGTGTCTCTTGATGCTTTGGCTCATTTCATTCTCAACATCTTTTGATATCATGCTGAGTTCTCATTTTAATCAGTTTTGTTATTAATTTAACTTCCTCTGGTACCAGCCTCCATCCCCAGAAAACTGGCTGCTCTTTTGTGTTTAAGATTGAAAGCTCATCATTTCTCTGTCTTCTTACTAATTAAACCAGTGACCTATGAGAGCAAAAACCTACCCCTCTTACCAAGTGAGCTGCTCATTTCCAGAGTGCTTTCTTTACTTTGTTTTCCCTTCTTCAGAACCTTTCTTACCTCTTGGATGTATCTCCATAAACCAAAGTCAATACCCATTATCACAAACAGTTCTGTGTCCTCCCGTAGCCACAAGTCTATCCAGCTCTCGCTTCCCATTTCCCTTTATCATTCTAGAAAGTGCACAGACCTGCTTAATTGTTTCTTGAAAATGTTTTCCTACTACCCTTTTTGGCACAGCATTCCTAACTGGAGCATCTTTTCTCTTTAGCCTGCTGGAGATCTCCATTTAGACACACTTAATTGTATTTCAGGTTGGGCTGCCAGCCAGCCACAGGTATGTCATCCCCTAGCTGTCTAGTTCAGTCAGCCAGCTCTGTCTTCAGAATTGTTTTCTGCTGTTTTCATAATAGAGACATAAGAAGAGCAACAGTACTTCAAAATGTGTTCTTCTTAATCCTTTTCTTCTTGTCTGGGTGAATGGAAGGAGCTATAAAGAGGGTTTTACACCACATTGTCTTGATGCAAATTCCTTTAGGTTTCCTCTGCAGTCACAGGAAAAAGAGAAATTCCTTTGGGAAATTATTCAGGTGCCTAAATTATAACCCTTAAGAGGGCAGTTCTTAGGAGCATCCCTTTCCATCTGCATTGGCTGCTGACAGACCTAAGCAAAGTGCCTTCACAACACACCCAGCAATGCAGACTGATTAGCATTGAGAGAGCTGGATTTCTCTGGTTCATCTGCCCCTAGACATGGTGCATGCTACTTGACACATTGACACATCTGCTTACACTGACCAGTAGAAGCTTCCTTATTTGAGTTTAGCCTTTGCAAAACTGGTACACCCTTTATTTCCTTTTTCAGGGACTCGTTAAGTCTTTATATATTTGTCCTGATCATTTCTTCCAGTACAGCAATCAACTTGTACTATGGATAAAAAGTCCATACTGACTTTAGGAAGGGAAAAAAAATCCAACAGTTGTGGACACAGTCATTGCTTCTTCTCAAGTCGTTTTATACAAAAGAATATGCAAGTTGTCTGAAGGAAGGAATATATGATGCCTTAAACTATTTTCTAACCCAAGTACCCCAAGCAGTTATTTGCTGTTTTGTCCCACCAGTCTGTTGGCAGGAGAGGACTGTCATCTCCAGTGCAGACCTCTGCCTCCAAATTCTCAGCCACATAGACTCATGGACATGCAAAAGTGTCTTGTCTGCTATTAACATAATAATGGGAAGACAAAATCGAGAGAGTAAAAATACCTACACAAGCCTATATAGGGATCCATTTTTATAAATTGCAGTGTTTCCCTCCTAGATGTGCCTCTGACTAAAACTGTTATTTTCATAAAGAATTCAACCTATTAACAGAGCTAACCAAAGCAAGTATGGTAGCACATCTCATTTATGTCTGATGTGTCTTTAGTAAATATGCAGTGTGGCTAATAATAATAATAAAAATAATTGTAATAAATATGACAGAATCTGCAGTTTCAAGCAGCCAACTGACAGCACACCTTGAACAAAATAAAACCAGGCCACTTCTGTCCAGTGCCAATGGCATTGGATCCATCTGAAAATGCAAACACTGAAGCCTGCTGGTGAAATCAAGTGAAGCAGGTTCAATAGCTACTTTCAGTCACTACATCTGATATGTTAACAAATCTGTGTAATAACATGTTGACCATGAAATATACTGCACTCTTTCAACATTCAAGCTGTTTATGCTTGAAGCTGCCTCCTGAATTCCCCGGGAGGCATTAGAAGAAAATTAAAAAGTACAGCCAAAAAATATAACCATAGTCAATCCCCACTCATAAAGTTTAATTGGAAAGCAGATATTAAGTATGTATCTTTATTACATTTTGAAAGAATGAATAAAATATGTTGGCTAAAAACTGAGCCCTGAAGAGCGAGTACATTGTTTTATTATTCAAACGCAAATGAAAGTATCATCAATTAATATGGGCACTACTTCCCCTGAAACAAATAAATAAATCCACCCACCTCAGCTGGTGATTTACATACCCAAGTACCTTTAATCAGAAGTGTAAAAGCAAGGGTGGGAAGAACAGTTGCCAAAGCTAAGCTGTTGCCAGGACAACTTATCCCTGGATTTAGCACTATCATGAAGGGAAAACCTACAAGGAATTTAATTAACCAATACCTCAGCTTTCCAGCCTGCCAAGCACTGCCTTATCCCTTTCAACCCCAAATCCCTCAGGTGCAGCTGCACCACTGGTGGCTGCACGAGCTCAACATAGAAGCAACATGGGGGAATGTCCACAGATTCCTCAGAAGCTGGCAGGAGCCTGCTCTGCCCCTTGACACAGCAGGAGCCATGAGTCAGGTCTGACAGGAGACTTGGCTGTCAGCCTGGAGCCAAGTCCCAGGTAGTATCTCCTTTCCTTTTAGCAGCATATATTAACCTGAGTTTTGCATTGCACTGGTATGATCACACTGCCCTTGGTGAGCTGAATGAACAGGCAGCACTTGCTTGCATCTTTCAGGCTCTGCAGTACAGATTTAATCTTCAGCATCATCACTGCCAGAGAGGTCAAGGAGAAGAGCCAATCTATGAGATACACTTGACTGATGCAGTTGTGTTGGGTGGTGGACAAATGTGTGACAAAATACAGAGGATCTCCCACTCACTGGAGCTCCTCCTCACTCCTCATGCATTCTGCTTTTGGATGGGAGATAGCAAAATTTCTCCCATGACTGATGAAGAACCTTGTGACCTTCCTCATGACTTGAATTGCCTAATGTACACATTGCTGCTGTCAGAAAAACATTACTGTTGCTCAGCTGGTGAAGTGCTGTAAAAAGTTTTCCTGTATTTGCTGAAAGGACCAGGTGGGATACTTGAGTCCCTTTCACAGTACCATACCTGTTACTTCTTTGGGGGCAGTTCCAGAAAAGTACATCTGGAAGCATGTATGAACATACAGATAATTCAATAATACCAACCTCCAGTGAATAGAACCATATGTATTTTTCCACTGGAAACATATTGCAAATGACTGAATTGTCATGTTGTATTATGTGGAACAGAGACAGGCACCAATGTTATTAGGAAAGAACTAGAAACTGGGTTTGCTTCTCCAACAGGGTATGTGGCTGAAATTAGTCCTATTTAAACTTCACACATTTTAGGTTTATGGACCTAAAAAAAGCAGCAACTTTTTTTTTTTTTTTTCTAGTTTACTACAGTTTATTTTCAACTGTAAACATCCATTACCAGCTAATGCTGCAACAGGAACAATAACTGACTGAGATTTTAAGACACAGAGAGAAGAAATATGCTGCCCCAGCTGGATGCCCATTCTGTTAAAGCATGGACCAGAATTGTCCAAGCATTTCCTTATAAGGAAAAAAATTAGACAAAAAATTAGACTCAGATTTGCTGTCTAGACCTGAATTTGTGTTGGAGACTGTGGAATATCATCCAGGTACAGGGGAAAACCAGTTTAGACACACACATCCTTCCAACTACAAAGGTGACTAGATAGTTAAATGAACAGATTCAATAGCAGAAGTTTTCAGGAAGTGTATCCAGACTTGCAAAAGAATGAGTTTGACAAGAGGAACCATCTTGGTGAATTTTAGTTATCCAAAAGTTATTCACTAGACTGTGTTCACTAATGGAGACCTCCAGAGGGAATCCACCTCTTTCTGTGGTGGCATTTGAGATAGGTGAAGCCAATCACCTTATGGACATTTTGGACTCTTCAGCCTGGAGAAGAGAGGGCTTGGGAGATTATATCCATGGGCATAAATCCCTGATGGGAAGCAGTATGGAAGACAGAGCCAGGCTCCTCACAGCCTTTCCCACTAACATGGCAAGAAACAGTGGGCACAAACTCTAATATAAGGACAGGAAATTCCACTTAAAAGTAAGAAAAATCTTTTTTTACTGTGAGGCAGTCAAATATGGGAGCAAGTTGGCCAGAGAGATTGTGGAATCTCCATCCTTGGATATTATTACAACCCAACTGGATATGGCTTTTAATAATCTGCTCTCTTTGACTCTAGTTCAAGTTAGCAGGTAGTAAACCATTTGGAGAATTGGTTTGCCACCACCAGGGTAGAGGCTGCTTCATTTTTCTCCCTGAGGAAAAATAATAATTAATTATTGTCAATAAATCAGTAATTAACACCATTTTTATTTCACTTTTTTTTGCCATTTCTCCCAGTCAATGTTTTCATCTATAATAGCCTGTTTGTTCTATATGAAAACAATAGATTTCTTTTTTTCCCTCTTTTCTTTCTTTGTTTTTTTATTTCAGAATCTTCATTAGAAAAATTCGAGCTTTATCTGTGATGGGAGAAGAAGCTTAGTTGTGTAGGTGGAGGTTAAAAAAGTGGATTTAAGAATACAGTATCCAAGATATAAGGCAGCATCCAAGGAAGTTTGAATTTCAGGAGTAGCATCAAACAATAAATCAATATACGAAGAAAGAAGAAACAATAGAAGCATACTTGACTTATGCAAAAATACAATAAAGCAAACATCCATCTTTCAACACTTAACTTTATTTCTTCTTTTCTGAGATTCTCCAGTCATGTTACAGTTTGTATTTTCGTAGTCTCTCATTCTTCACTTTCCTTTCAAGCTCAACAGATGGAAGTATGAAACAAATTTTTCATTAGTTCATCATGTCAGAATAACAATACTGACACATCAGCACTTCAAGTACTGTTTCATGATCAAAATGGATTTTTTTACAGGCCTAAGTGCTGATTAATGGTCTAATCCTTGTGTTTCTAATGCCATTAACTGGCAGATAAGGACTGAAATCTTTAAATATCAGGAAAGCTTCAGTCAAAAGTCTTAATCATCTTTGTTATAATGAAGGATTTCAAAATGGGATACTGACACCAAAGCTTAATCAGTACAGGTGTTATAAATACACCATCAGCTTATGGGGAAAGATGACATCTTTGGTTGACACAAATATTCTTCAATCACCTTCAGACTATATTGAAACCCCTGTTTCTGGACTGCCTGTGGACAAGTGGTGGCACTGAATCATTTTCATGCTTGACCATCATAAATAATAGGCATGTTCTTACTCCAGCATGCTTAAAGAATTTCCCCATTATCTTCAGGAAGAGCAGCACAATGGCTTTATAATAGGTTAAATAATACTTGACACCAAAAATTAAAAATCCAGAAGACATGAAGAGCACACAGGACCATTTCCCCTCATATCTTCACCGCCCCTACTTCAGGGCAATTGCTAAGATGCAGCTGTAAAGAGTTGTTTACATCCCTGCACACTGATGCAAGTGACCTTGGACGTGTCCTCTCCAGAGAACTTCACGCTTAACAGTCAGAGTTATTCCCTCTTCCCCTTTATATGCCATGATGTATATGTTTACAGCTTTATTGAAAGTCCATAGAGTTTTAGTGGTTGATTTTACAATGCACAGAAAGAGGATACACAGAGCAGTTGACCTAAGAATGCTATGTAATTTAAAAGGTTATATATATAACATTTCCCTCCCCCTCGTCTGTGTCAGGCTCAGTGTCATCCAGCCTGGGCTCAAATCCTGCATATTTTTAAACATCAATTTAATTATACAAGTCCCATTGCCCTCAGATAAGGAACCTGAGAGCAAGGATCATCTGAGTTCTTCATGGTAGTAAAGGAAGGTAAAATTATACAGGTAATGTAAGAGTTTCTCACAATCAAATTAGTAGGAATGAATTCAAACACAAGTCCTAGAGCTACAGGGGATCACAATCTACAATTCCTGCAAGAGGAGGAACCAGCAAGGTTTTTGATACTGTCTCCCATAACATCCTCATTAGAAAACTCAAGAAATGTGGGCTAGATGAAGGACAGTTAGGTGGATTGAGAGCTGGCTTTGTGACAGATCTGAGAGGGTGGTGGTCAATGGAGCAGGGTCAAGCTGGAGACCTGTAACCAGAGGTGTCCCTCAGGGGTCAATACTCTGTCTGCTAAACATGTTCATCAACGACCCAGACCTGAGGACAGAGTGTATCCTCAGCAAGTTTGCTGATGATACAAATCTGAGAGGGGTGGCTGACATTCCAAAGGGCCAGTGGCTGGCAGATGAGCATGCAGTGTCAAAGTGAATGGGGGAATAATGCAAACAATTTCTGGGAGAAACACAAGACAAGAAATAAGTTTTCTATGACTGTTTAGCGTTGGCTTGATTCCTCTGCAGGGTTAATCCATCACTGTGCAAGCTGAGTTAAACTTTTCATCTGGCCCAGTATGTTCAACTTTTTTATATTTTGGTAACTACTCTGAATCCAAAATACCAACTCCCTGCACTCCAAACAGCTAAACTGCAGCCTGAACAAAGGCAAAAATGGAGCAGGAGAAAGAAGAAACCAACCAGTATAGGAGACAACACTGCATGAAGAGGACAAAGACAAAAGGGAAAATCATCGTTTTTAGAAGGAAACCATGGGTTCATTCCATGGTTTTTCCAGCCTATGTAGCTCATGGCACTCAGGATAACTTATTCCATTATTAGCCCAACTTGTTTTGTTCAGGTTTGGGGACTAGATATTTATCACTCAATCAGCTTTACCACAAATTTACATTTACATCAGTGGAATAATCCTTGATTTATGTCATTTTAAGACCAAACTCTTGGTTTTTAATTTCTCAAGTGAAGGAGTAGGCAAACCTAAGCCTCGTAGCTGAGATTCACACTGCAGGTGCTTGTGCAATTTTGTGTTACTCTCTGTTGTGAACAGCAAGTCTGCTTTGAAAGGTGAGCCAAAAAAAAGAGAAAGCAGAGAAAAGTCTCAAAAGTCTCTCTTGAGTCTGAGCCTCTGCTGAGCCAAACTAGTGTTCTTTAACACCTGAAAAGCCAGTCTAAAAGTAAAACACTGTATAAAAACTCAGAGTAAAAAAGAGAGTGAGATTTCCTCCTTCCTGGTTTTGTACTCAACCAGCCTGTCAGATTTCAGCCCCTCAAGCCATGGCTGTCTCTGTGCTTAGCAGGGCAGATGGAGAGCTCCCTTTCTGCCATGTCTGTGACTCAAGCCAGTGTTAGAATCAGTGTGGCCCATGCCATGCCTGACCATTTTCACACACAGCACTGCCTGCAGATCCCTGTCAGCCAGGCAGAAATTCAGCTGTCATTTTTCATGTGCCATTGCAACAAGGACCCTTTGGGCTACGAGGCAACAGCACTTGCCTAAGGAACACAAGTACAAGAAGGTCAACCAGCTTCACAGAACCTTTGCAAGGTACCAAGGTTTCAAGGACTGGAAATATGACCTTTTTGTCTTGTACCATTTTGGGAAATAAATACTTGAAAGCTTGTTCTGCTCTCAAAATAAATATTGCACAGCTGGTTTTCTTTTTCCTAATACCCACGCCTGATCTCCAGGCAGCACTGCAGTAAGTAGCTGGGCGACTCCTGAGTTTGTGACTCCCTGGCCATGCCAACTTATCACTAATGTTTGTGGTAGATCACAACAGGACAACATCCATGCCAACATGTTTTCAGGCTAACATTATCTCCCTACTAAGTTTGTGTGGCTGTGTCTTTGCCCCTTGCCTCCTAATAACTTAGCCTATGTCAACTGAATTTTCCAGGTTTAATTTAATGAATTCTGCTGTACACACAGTAGCTTGTGTATAGGATGTCAGAGAGACCAGAGTCTTCT
This sequence comes from Heliangelus exortis, assembly GCF_036169615.1. Taxonomy (NCBI): domain Eukaryota; kingdom Metazoa; phylum Chordata; class Aves; order Apodiformes; family Trochilidae; genus Heliangelus; species Heliangelus exortis. Next base: position 140,204,188 of record NC_092423.1, on the reverse strand, counting down.
TTCCTTAGTCCTGTCTTTCACAGTAAGATAAATAAAAGCCTTGACTTCCATCCCCCTCTCTGCCATCGTGCCCCTCTCTGCTCAGGGTTCAATAGCTGCCCAGTGCCCCCAGCCCTCCCATGCATATGGAAAGATGCAATTCAGGGGAGCTAAAGTTCCATTCTCCATTTCACTCAGCTCCCTAAAAATCTGTTCCTGCTAATTAAATAATTAACTCTTCAGAATAAGGAGATTTTCTTTATGCATGTTTGGACAGTACCTAGTAGCACAATAAAGCCCTGGTCACCTTTATGTGCTTCTATAATATAAGTAAATAATAATGAAAAAGAGTTGCCAGAGAAAAAGGTCATAGATCGGCAGAGTAAATCAAACTTTAACAGTCCATCAGGGCTAGACTGCCTAGCAGCAAAACAATTCATCATTAAGAAGTTTTTGTCCTTTATTATAAATTGAGATTTAAAAGAAACACTGAAATCCCTGGGTTAAATTCTGCTCTCAGTTACTCTTGCACAAACCAAGAGCAATTTATTGAAGTCAATGTAGCTGCTATAAACTGGAGGAAGAAAAAACAATTACCTCTATATATTGTTCAAAATAGTATTTTATGCTTCAAATCCAGGGAGTACATACTACAGTTTTAAATACTTACTGCTACATAAATGTGTCTATTTTCTCAAACAATGTACTGATTTGGATTTCTTTGTTATTTGCACTTCTTGTGCCACACTCATTTCAAGCTTATAGAAAGCACAAGGCTTGGATCTCAATGCCTTGAATGAGCAATTTCATCAAAAAGTTAAATCAAACCCAATGAAACCTTGGGGTTTAAATAAGATAAATTACTAAAAGAATACTAAATTAAAGAAAAATAATGATCTGGATTTTTTTAAGTCCAGACTAAAACTGTTTAGACTTCAGGTTTTGCTTGGCCTAGTGGTAGAAAACTGATTCTGAAAAGTCTATCCATTTGAGAGAATATGTGATATTCAGGAAATGTCCTGGCTGTCAAAAATCTCTTTTCAGTCATATATATATATTCATATATATTCATATATATATGAGGCTACAGGAGGCTGTAGGGAGGTGTATATTGATCTCTTCTCCCAAATAACAAGAAACTGGAGAAGAGGAAATGGCCTCAAGTTACACCAAGGGGGGGTTTAGATTGCATATTAGGAAAAAAATCACCACCAAAAGGGTTTTCAGTCACTGGAAAAGGCTGCCAAGGGAAGTTTTGACTTGCCATCTCTGGTAGTATTTAAAAGATGTATAGATGAGGTGTTTAGGGAAGTGGTTCATGGTTGACTTGGCAGTGTTAGGTTAACAGTTTAACTCAATATCTTAGCTATTAACTCAATGCTTATCTTAGCTAATAACTCAGTATCTTAGAGCTCTTTTCCAACTGAATTATTCCATGCTTTATTTTTCTTCTCACATACACCCTGACATCCATCTCTTTGTACTGTATGGCTCACCAATTCTGGCCTGAGTCTGGCTTCGTCCATGCAGGAGCCTCTCATCTTCTACACAATCTTTGTGCAGTAGCAGAGCTGCTAAGCAGATCACCATAAAGGCCTGGCCTTCGTCAGGAGAGAGTATTGAATCCAGTTTTTAAAAACCATCATAGTAACATGCCAGCTGTGTATTTTCTAGTCTTTTTTTCTTTTTCTGCTGTCACAGGATGATTTATAAAGCACCCACCTCTTCTTTAATAACACTTTGTAGCTGATTCTTGCAGATCTAAAAACCAGGGATGTTTAATAACTTCCACATCCCAACCCTGTCTCTTACAACTTTAGTTGTTGCTGGGTCTTAGATGACAGTAGCAGGTGTGGTACTCACCTTTTCTGCAGATTTTTTGGGAGGGTTTAATGTAAATTTTACTATAATATCTGAATAATTTTCTGTAAGTTATGACTCTGTCATCTGGCAGCAGTTAACTACCCTCTTTCCCTCTGCTTCCTCCTCTGCAAAAATAACAATTAAATAAAAAGGACTGTCAAATACCAATGATTTTCACAGTACTAGCTCAGCTCACAGGCTTGAAATGGTCCATTTCCTCTAGTCTTTGTTTATGTCATATAGACCAGTTTGATCAGAATATAAATTGTGTTTACTTCCTGATTCTGATGCCAAAGGCCTGGTAAATTTTCGGGTAATGTTCAGAAAATAGACATCTGATTAAACTGACAAATTTTATAACATGAGACTGCTCCCTAGTCTGATAGGTTGGGTGCTTTTAGTGCTTTGAATGCTAGATTTTTAATTGTAAGCAGAAATTCATATGCATACATTAATAATCTGTGGGTGTCTGGCTTGTCCTTTTATTTGCTTTTTGCATCCTGTAGTGTTTGCTAATATTTCTTATTTATAAGACAAGCAATTGCATCTCTGTATACTGTTAGTAGCAGGGGTTTTACTATCACAGAACATGACAGATGGGCATGTGTGCAGAGTTTTAAATAACAACCCAGATTTATTTTGCAAAACCTATATTTATTAAGCCTGTAGCACAGATAGTTGAAAATGAGAATTTTTTTTTTCCTTTCCTAGTATTGTGTCAGTGAGACTCACCAGAAGTCTGTATTACAGATTACCCGTGGTGGTACATATACTAAGGTATACAAAAGTATCTTACTTATGATCTTAAAGCTGTTAAGATTCAGTCAAGCTTTCTAAAACTGTGCATTCAACCTTCTTGAAAATCTGTAAGAGTTGAAAAAAAAAAAAAATTAACTAAAGAATGACCAAAAATTTCTGTGAGTTTCCAAGAATAATCAGAAGAGAGAATTTTAAATAACTTTCAGCTGCCAGAAACAAGAAGCAAAATAATAAAAAACAACCAACAAACAAACAAACAAAAACCACAAACAAACAAATACAAACAAAACCCAGATAACCATGGGAAGCAGCAAGCCAACTTAGATAGTCTTTGGGTATCTGTCTCTGGAGAGCTTGAGGAAAGTACAAAGACGTTTCCAGTAACTTAAGTTTTACCAAGATTGAAAATAAGTAATTTCTGTCACTTTGTACAGCATCCCACTAGTAGAGGAAGACTTAGTACCTCTTCACATAACCCCTTCAATGTGTAGCATCCCTTGGCAAAATATTCTGAGGTCTCCTACCTCCTCCCTTGATCTCAGCATGAAATCCAGTAACTTCAGTCACTACTACTGAAAAATGTAACAAGAATTAAAAAAAAAAAAAAAAACAACCACAAAATAAAGAAAGAGAAACAGAAACAGAAAAAAAATAGAAAAAAAAGAAAAAATAGAGAAGTAAAACTAGGAGGTGGTTGACAAATTTTAGCACTATAGTCTAGAGGACTTATTTGGACAAATCCTTTTTCAAATCATATCTTCATTCTGAAGGTGCTCGAATACATCTGCTCTGTCTCATGCAACTGTGCCCAGTCATTAGGTCTCCAAATAGCTGTGAAGGAAAGAGGAAAGAGGCATCCTCAGCACCCTTCATGTGAAGGGAGGCAAAGAAAGGGATACAGAATGGGGCAAGAGTGAGGATCATGGAGAGAGCACACAAGGAGGAAGCTTCTCTTCCCAGTCTTTGCTCTCCCTACTACTCTTATATTTTGCCTTGAAATGCCATCAAATAAATGCAGTATGCCTTGTTTTGTTTTTTGGTGGGTTTTTTTTTTCCTTTATTTTGTGTCTTTCTGACCACACAGATTAACTCTGAAATGAACAAGCAGGAGGAAAAGCTGTCACAGGATTTACCAGTGTAGAAGTCCTTTTCACAGGTGGTAACATCCATGTCAAGAGCTACCAAAACACATAGGAAAGGAATTTGGAGATGTGTAAAAGCAGAGGGTAAGGAATGGGACTGTTGAATTTACATCACTGAGCTTGTTTTGGATAAATGAATAGAATTAGTGTCAATGAGCCTTTTACCTTAAGGGGTAACATCTGTGGTTGATTTATCTCTAAATACTTCAGGCAACCAGAACCATTCTAGGAATCTCTTTGTCCTTCTAAAGCAGTTCATCACATGTGACAGCTTTGAATCAAAATATTAGGAAATTTGTCTCTGATTGGAATGGGAGAAGTAAAACATGTCCCTGTTTTTCAGCATATTAAGGAGAACTGGCTTCAAATTCAGTAGTTTTGGACAAAATCAAACTCCTTTACAAGATTATACTGATATATAAAAATAGTAGTAATTTTAAAAAAAATACTTTCATGGTTTGACCCTATATTATGCCTATCTTTCTTCAGCAGATTTAAACCTTAGACAATTGTTACACATACATATAATGAGAAAGGAAGATACCTGGACTGAAAGATGTCTGGACAGAAATATGGTCTTAATCTTCTGGCCAAATATCTTTAGAGTCTCACAAATGGCACCAGAAATTATTTTTTAGCCAACTAATTTGAGCCCCAAATCATTCTAGTCAGAAGAATCCCAAAACCTCTCTCCAAAGCAGATGCCTGCTGACAAGTCCCCTCTTTTGGTGGCATCAATGGGAGGAATGGTTGATTCAGTTACCTGAATGTAGGTACCTGGTGCTGTCAGGTTATGCCACCTGGCCTCCAGCTGTTCTCCCAAAGGGCACACACAGCTCTTCCTTCACCAGAGCTGCCAACCCTCTGCAGCACCACCAGATCTGTGTTAGCAGGATTACCTATGACCTTGGAAATGACAGAATGACTGGGTCTAAGGAACTGCATCCTGCTCTACCCCTCTGCTGCCAGTAACGGATGCTCAAGCACTTTCAGCACACACAGACTCCTGTACATTGCTATATCTAGGTACTACAGCTATATCTAGGTACTCTTGACTCCATATCTGTAAGTTGGCTTCATACCCAACCCAGGATATAACTTTAGACTCCAGGTGGCAGAGGTACTGTGCAGAGATTGTTTCCCTAGGTATCAGAAGCATCATGCTGTGCTTTGCACCCAGTTGGCCCTGACAGCTTAGAAACAGTACCTGTTACTCTAACTGGAATTCATAGCTATTAATGGCTTTACTGCTTTTAGTGACTTGGGTATCTCTTTACAGACATTTATCTTGCCTTAAAAGGCTAAGCCCCCTGATTCCAGGCCTGTGCTTTCATTTCATAACACTCTCTCCTGTGTTGTGCTGTTAAGTTTCATCAGTGAGCCAAAGTGGTAGCTAAGAGGGGACTTCCAAGGGAGAGAGGCCAATCTGCCCAGGGAAGTCAGTGCTGAAGTTCATGGTTTACATCATCATCTGCCACTCACTGATCCTTTTCTACTTTCTTTCCACACTACTTTACCCCTTGACAGCCAGGTTTATGTCCCCTTTACGGCTCTGATTCCAGCTTGCTTTAAATCATTTCCTCTCATCTCTTCTTCTAGTCCATTTTCACTGCTTTCATTTCTCCCCCATGGCTCTCCTTTCCTTCAGCAAATCTGAAGGGAAGCAGCAGCTCTCAAGCACATCAGCTTTGGCTCATTTAAGTTTTTTCACCTGTGCTCCTTACCCTCCTACGGATGCTGCTCTGTGCTAAGGGAATTGGGAAGGAGAAGAGTAGGAGGAAAAGCTATTAGCATACACTGAAGCACAGCTGTATTACGAGGCTCCAAAGCACCGTGTTATTTTATCTGAGCAGGCTGAAGCCAAGATGAATGTGTTTTTGTATGGACATTCACTAACCTTGTCTAACTTCTGAAAAAGACTGATTCTCTTTGATTTCCACAGCAGCTGTTACTGTGTGACTTGCAAGCTCAGACAGATACTGAAAAGGAGCAACATCATGAGCTCACATATTTCTTTACAGAGCAAGGTGAACTCACAGTGAGTTGGAATCCAGTTCCTTTGGAAAACAAGATATTTTGAAATTTATCAGATTGTCTCCTTCTTCTGTTATGTTGAACCCTCTGGAGCTGAAAGGTCATGAAAAATTGTAAAGGGGTTTACCATTTCTGCACAATGCAAAGGAAAAAAGAGGAATGGTCCCAAACTGGTCAGCAGTGAAAGCTCAAAATTCTGTTTTTAGGCTTCATTGTATCGTTGTTGTTTGGTTAGAGAAGAAATGTAATACCTGAGGGAGAATGCAAGTCATTAAGTGCATGTTTCAGATATCAATTCAGAGAAGGGGTAATGGCTTTAAACTGGAAGAGGGCAGATTTGGTTTAGATATTAGGAAGAAATTATTTAGTGTGAGCGTGGTGAGACACTGGCACAGATTACCCAGGGAGAATGTGGATACCTCATCCCTGGAAGTGTTCAAGGCCAGGCTGGGTGCAGCTTTGCCTGGTTTAGTGGGAGGTCTCCCTGCCAATGGCAGAGGTGCTGGAACCAGATGAGTTTTAAGGTCCCTTCCAACACAAACCACTCTATGATTCTATAATTCTAGACACCAGTGGCCTTTGGTTATTGCTAGAGAAAGGTCTGGTTTCTCATGTAACTCATGGCTTATCTGTGTGCCTTGTGCAGATTTCTAGGATTTTTTTAGGGAACAGTACTGCACACCTTATTTTGAAATAGACTGCAGGAGGCAAACTGTGCCAGGACTGTGCTCAAATATTGGATAACCTCAGAAGTTATGTGCTAGGAATAGTAAAAATCACAAAAGAAGATAGAAGACTTTGAAAGCTAGAAAAATCTCTTGCTTTTTGTGTCTGGGCATAACTCACTGCCATCTTTAAAACTCTAAATAAGGATGAGGAGTGACCTCATTGATGTTTATAAATATGCAAAGGGCAAGTTCCAGGAGGACAGAGCCAGGCTTTTTACAGTTATGTCCAATGGTAGAACAAGGGGCAATGGGTACAAGCTTGAGTGTAGAAGGTTCCCTATAAATATAAGGAAAAACTGTGAGGGTGACAGAGCCCTGGCACAGGCTGCCCAGGGAGGCTGTGGAGTTTTCTTCCCTGGAGATATTCAAGGCCCACCTGGATGTGTTCCTGTGTGACCTCCTGTAGGTGACCCTGCTCTGGAAGGGGGGTTGGGCTAAGTGATCGTTCAAGGTCGCTTCCAACCCCTAACTTTCTGTGGTTTCTATTATACACAGGGGGGATACTTTAACTACCACTGTCTTCAATCTTCAGAGAAAAAGATGGCAAAAATGCATGTTGCCAAGAGTAAAGAATTACATCCTATCAAAATGGGACCTTTAACTGAATGCTGAACAGATCTCAGGTGGTCACAATTTTAGGTTATTCTCTATCAGAGCTATAATTCACTCTCCTTGGTAGGATTTAAATGATTTGTACTTGGTATGGCAGTAGCTAACTAGACATGCTAAATTTTTATATAAATATCTTATCATCACATACCTGAAATCTCACAGTTTGCATAATACAAGCTTATATTGATTTGATTCTTTACAGCCCCCCAAGTTTTCTTATTCTCTGGGTGTGTCCATGTCAAATGCAGATCCAGAAAAGCTTTGTTGATGTTAGATGTTGATGTTACAACATGGACAATGACTGTTTGCCAGATACTAGTGACAGAGCTATTCATACAGAGTAGTAAATTACTTCAAAACTGGACTTTAGTAGTCTATTAAATTGAGGATTACAATGTGTGCATTTATTTGCTCTTCTATGAGTGCTGAAAAGTATTATCTTGAGGTTTTGATTAGTCCTTTGATAACCCAATATTAATTTTCTCCTCTATCTTGTATTTTAAAAATTGATATATTAACAGTGTAAAATATTAAAATGCAATTATTTGTTTAGGACAGCAGATTAAAATTTTGATGAAGAGTGATAATGCACACGTAACTACTTTCTAACTGTTCTACTTCAGTGATTTTCCTATTGGCAAATATTTAAAACAGATACAGATGGGTCAATAGCAAATTAAAGAATCTTTTTTATTTCTGTTAAGCTACTTCTGTTTTATCCTTTGTGACCAGAATGAAAAACAGAAAATAAAAGAGGTCTGCCTATCACTTTTTTCCTGATCTGCAAGAGGGTTATAGAAATACACATTATATGGGAGAATGACAATGCCTTCTAGTAAGTCTCCACAGGCACATGCTGTCTAGCATGGTGGCAGCTAAAAGAAAAATTATCTCTGGAAATAAACCATAAAAGTAGGCATATTTCAATGGATGTGATTCAGTGCCTTAACCTCTTGGAGAGTTCATATTTATGTGAATCTTTTATTTCTATATCCATAGTCTCATGCAAATGCTGAATAATATCAGAACACTAAATAAATGGGTTTATTCCATCTTTCTGAAGCCATCAATAGTCTCTGCTCCAGAAAAAAAAAAAAAAGAAAAAAAAAAAAAGCAGCTAAAAATACTTCATGTGCCTTTGCTGGCAATTCAGGCCAGCACCATTTATAAGTTTTAACTCTTCCCAAACCTGGATTTTCATCCATCTCATGATCTCCAGACTGCAGTAAAAGCCTAGTTTTGATGGGAACAAAAAGTCTTGACATTAGACTATGCCATCTATGCTTTTATTGTGAGGGTCAATTTATAAACCACCAGTCAACCCGGACCTTTATTCTATTCTTTACTTAAAGCTGCTGCTAAACTCTCTGGTTTGAAAGATTTCACAGAGCCTCACATGATCTCATCACAACCACCAACCTCAGTAACAGTTTTATTTTTCGTTCTGCACAAAGCATAATCACAAATTCTTCCCTCCCACTTCTAGCCTTAAATCTACAAGTTCTAAAGCATGAAGGACCTCCACAGACTATGAAAGGAAAGTAGTCAGTAAGCTCAGCTGTCCCCAGAACTCATTTTGTGTCTTTCTAAATACTGACCATTCTGGAGTGCCCTACCCCAGATCCTTCCCCTCAGTACATTGCCAGCAATAACTAATTCTTGCTGTTTACAAAATTCCTCACATCTCCAGCTCTCCTCCGTAGCTCTCTCTAAGAACTAAGAAATAGCCTCCAAAATACAAACAAAAAAAGTGCATATTTTCCTTTCCAGAGTGCTCCACTACTGAAATATTTTTGCTTCTTTTTTTTTTCAGAATCTTTAACCTCATGTTAAACACAATCCTCCCTTTTGAAAAAAAATCTGCAGACCCCAGGAAGTAAAAACCTAAAATTAAGTGGTTCTTATGAATATCAGCATTCACTATATAAACATTTGTGATTAGACTGTGTCTAAAAATTTTTGGTAATTTATTTCTTTCTAACCACAGATCTAACTATCCTTCTTTAATAAATTCAGTGGATTCTGAGTTTCCAATGAAAATGGGGTGATGAGAAGGTGGGGTACAAGTCATCAGCAACAAGGAGAAGGGTCTGGACAGACTGAGATGGGGAGGAAGGCCACAAAGATGATCCAGGATCTGAGGAGAGGGTGAAGGAGAGGCTGTGAGGAGCCTCTATGAGGAGAAGCTGAAGGAGCTGGGATTGTTCAGCCTGAAGAGAAGACTCTGGGGTGACCATAGAGCTGCCTTCCAATACCTTAAAGGAACCATTGCAAACTGCTTAGAAATTCTGACAGCATATTTACCAGAGGGAAAATCATGGAAGAAGGTTTAATAGTCTCATAAACTGAATCTCTGTCAGCTTCCTCTGCATCACAGGCCAGTAGTCATGCATGTACAATAAGGATTTCTGAGGTCTCAGCATTGAGATGTGTCACTAGATAGAGTATAAATTTAGAGACTGTGAATGTATTCCTGTAGGAAGAAACTATCTATTTCCCCAGACTTGCTGTCAGGATTAAACTGACTTAAGCAGCATATATGTATTTTAGAAACCTACTGCAAAATGTTCAAGAAGAGTTACACAGAGAACATGGAATACAAGATTTTCCTTAAACATATGGCAGAAAGCATATCAGCATGAGTTGCTTCTATGACATTTCCCCTTCCTCCCATCCCCTGAATTGCTGTGAGGCAAATACAAAGTCTAAGTGAGGATCTGGAAGAGGAGAAGAAAAAAGTAGGAGTTGAAAATCAGGGCTGGAACTCAAAATCAGAGGATTCCTGGGGTTCCTGTTTTCTTTTTGAACAGGCATTTGCACTTCAGTATCTATTGCAATAAAAATTCTTGAAATTCAGTAATCCCTAAGTCAACTAATGAACCAATGAAGGGATTATTTTGTGTATTTACAAATCTGTGTAACTAACCTAATAATGAAATTCTTTTGCTGGGACTTTTAACATATTCCTATCTCTACTACAGAGATACTTCACTAAATTATAAAATTGAAATGTGTCTCAGGTCCCTTTATGCAAAAACAGAATAACAGCGCTTCCTGTCTGTAATGTTTTAAGTTGTAAGTAATTTGGGAAGGAAACTAGGTCTACTGATGCCAGAGGCTACCCCTGATCATCTGTGTCCACTGGTAACAATGAAAAGCTCCAAACATTTGCAATCTTGCAACATTAAAAATAAATCTGAACACAGGGAAGTACAACAAACCATTTTCATCCTCTCCAAATCTAGTTTTTGTGATGCTCCTCGGAGGCCAAATAAGGCTATAAATATACTATTAAAAGTGATTTCATAAAAATAGAAAGAATCAGACAGCATATTTTCTGTCCCTCCTCAGTCACCCAGCAATATGTTAATCCTGAACTCCAAATATATAATTTTATCCATGCTCGGATCCGTGTGTCAATTTATACAGCCATGAACATATGCTGGGGAAAGCATGATCGGAAAACGTAGCAGGTTTTTCAGCACCAAAACCTTGATACCAGAGTTCAAGACAGAGAGAAAAAGTGTGATGAAAACCCCAAGACATTTCATCAGCTTTGTTTCTTTTCCTGACTGAGACCTGAGCTCCACCCATCAGTGGTTTCACTCTCCTGTCTTGCTGTCTTTGCCTGAGACAGGAACTCTATGTGATGCCCCAAATCCATGATGACTGTGTGTATTCCCACAGTTTGGGAGTTACAGCCCTCCTAATGGAAGTGAGCATCTCAAATTCCGTGTCAAAAGGGATGCTAAGCTGTGATTTCATGAAAAAGCTGGCGGGGTGATTTTTTTAGACAAAAGGTGAACAGTCAGTTGTACAGTCTTTACCAAAATGTGCTATGAATGAAAACATTCAGCTTTGTGACACTGTCAGGAAAACAAACAATAAAAATCAGTGATTCTCAGCATTCTCACATTCATGAAAGTAGTTGAAACAACTGAAACAGTTGTTTTACTGGTAAATTCTGCTTTTTAGTCATGCTATTAACCTGTTTCTCCAGTAGAGTTTTCAGGCTCAGAGAGCACTGAGGTTTCTAATTTGGGATTTCATAAGTGGAGCAAAGTTGATCTCATTGAAACTGACAGTGGAGAGAAAAAGCAGATCCAAAGAGTAATTTTTAAATGACAAAAAAGCTCTGCCAGGCTGTATTCAGCTTCAAAAAGTTAATGGTCCAATGGCTGAGATCTTAATACAACCCTGTCGTGGTTTAACCCCAGCCAGTAACTGAGCATCACAGAGCCACTCATTCACTCATTCCCCAGTGGAATGGGAGGAAGAGAGCCAGAAGGGTAAAAGTAAGAAAACCCATGAGTTGAGATAAGAATAGTTTAATAATTGAAATAAAATAGCAATAATCATCATCATCATCACCATATAATGAAAATAATAAAGAGAAGTAAAACCCAAGAAAGACAAGTGATAGAAATAACAATTTCTCACTGCCAACTGACCAATGCTCAGAAAGTTCACCAGCAGTCATTCCCCCCTAACCTCTTCCCTAATTTTGTTGCTGAGCATGACATTTTATGGAATATCCCTGTGGAGAGTTGGGGTCAGCGGTCCCAGCTGTGTCCTCTCTCAGCTTCTTGTGCATCCCCATCCCACCCACTGGTGGGTGGGGTGAAAAGTAGGAAAGGCCTTGATGCTGTGTGAGTACTGCTCAGAGAAAATTGGAATATCCCCGTGTTATCAGTGTTGTTCCCATCACAGATCCAAAACATAACCCTATACCAGCTACTACAAAGAAAATTAACCTCTGTCCCGGCCAAAACCAGAAGAACAGGAAGACAATAAATTTATAATGTCACCAAGACCCAGATAAATTACCATTTTTGGGTATCATCGTGTAGACTTAATAGTCCAATGCAGTAAGCAAGAGCAAATGCTGCAGACATAGCAGGACGTTCTTGGGCATTTATGACAATGGTCCTGGGTGCTGCAGTCAGAAGCTTGAGCAGATTTCAGAATGTGTTATCACTGCCCAGAGATAACCCAGGAATAGGCATGGCTGTACAGAGACAGGAGAAACAAAAATGGCAAGAAGTTGAATTTTCCAGTTTTAAATATTTCTGTAGCATTTCAGTTTATCAGGCTGTCCCTTGCTGGAATACAAATACCTACTGGTATTTGTAGCCAGCCTTGCTATCAAGTTTTTTTCTAAGGAGCTTATGGGGTTTTGAATTTCTTACCATACTGAAAGTTCCTGAGCTATTTAGCCTGAGTTCAGCTTTGAGCTGCAAAAGGAACTTGAAGTCCCATTACACTAACAGCATCTGCAGGGTATTTTTTACAAATACTGGTATCAGCTATTCAGATTTTAAAACAGCTTGTGTAGCTATCCTCCATCATGTTGTTTAACTGAAGTGTCTTAACAGTCTGTAGTATAAAAATTATAACAAAAATGTCCTTAATATGCTAATTCCCTTTAAATGTTTCTGCAGCCAAGGCCTCATAAGAGAAAGTGTAATTATCTGTTCAGCACTGACTCCAGGTATGATAGCTGTGTCCTTTTCATTTTGAAGTGAATTTCTTTGGAAATTTTGAGTACAATTATTTTCAACTATAAAAGAGAGTATGAAATTTTAAAAGCAGCAGAAGAAGATGGCTTAGGGATGGAGTTTCAGTCTGAGAGGGTCTTTCTAATTGAGATAAACAGGTCATGCAGTTCTCCTGATTTTTCTTTCTCAAACCTTTCTTATAAAGCATGAAGCTAAAGGAAAACAACATTTCTCACCCACAAGAACCCAGATTACTTAATACACACACCTGACAAGAGCAAATCTGAATCACCACATTTTTCAAGGTTTACACATGAGTAGGTGGATTGTGGTTTTGTTGCAACCTTCCCTCTGGGAGATCAGACTTCACAGGTCTTGGACTAATTTGCACAGAGAGCAAATCAGAAGGACATTAAGAACCAATATAAATACATTAATAAGCCTTAACGAGTTCCTTGGCTGGCAATCAGGAGTGCTGTGGCCTCAAGCAGTGACAGAGTAACTGGCCTGAATTTTTTGTAGTAATCATAGCAAAGTGGCAGATGTTGTTTACATCCAGTGTTGGAGGATTCCCCTTGAACACAAGCTCAGATCAGGCTGTGACAGACTGAGCTGGCACTACAGAGCACTCCGCTCCCTTTTAGGGAAGATTAACCAAAAATAAATGGATTCCCTCCAGTATTCACAAGCAGCTCTAGCCCTGAAATAATTATGCCTTTGTTCAAAGCTTTAGAGCCTTTGTGGGAAGAAGATAGAAAGGAAAACACCCTTCAAAAATACAATTTTAGTAACTGCCCAACATTAAGTACTCTTTCAATTTCATGATATATTCTCCACCATGACTTTCATGTTCTTTTTCAAAGTATAAGGAGGGGCACGAATTCACTTATTTTTTATAATGTGTGTGCCATAATCTATGTTGCCCTGGTCAGTATTTGTAGAAAACTTTGGGAACACATCACCTGACCCATGGCTTCACTAACTCTGTGCTTGAAAACTTCTAGGAGTTCCAATGACACCTTCAAAGAGCTTGTGAGTTGCCTATTCCAGGCTGTCGCTCTGATGATGCCACAGTTCCCACCTCCTAGGGAAGAGCCTTCCTCGTTGGCACTCAGCATTTTCATGTTGCTGTTACCTATAAGGAGCAAGTTCTGCCCTTACACAGATTTACAATCACCTTATTCTTGTAATGCATCTCCATTTATTCTTTCCATCAGTCTGTGTAGGCCAGCTTCACAGGAGTACATTTGATAATGAGCTACAAGGCATTTCTGACCCATCAAAACCCTTAAAGAACAGCATATATAGCACTTACTACAACCCCCTCATACACATTAGTAGCCATTTTCCAATTTTCAGGCCTCATTTTCATGTTTTGTTTTGCTGTGGGTTTTTCCTCCAGCAGAATAATGACACCTGTGTCATGAAAATTCATGATGGGAATGGCAACACCACAGTTGAGTAACATTCCTAGGATATTCTTTAAAAGAGGAAATAAAGCCTGGGTTTGTCTGAAAAATGCAGATTCTGGAAATTTCATCCATGTAGTTGCTCAGACATCCACTACTGGAAATTGCATTTTGGAACCTAAATGCTCATGAAGCACTGAGCACTGAGCATATTCACACTGAGCCTGCAATAATTTGTCATTACTGCCCTTCATCTGGTGGGAACACCTCTCCTTAAATATTTTAAAGAGCTCCCCAACAGATGGATAATTCTGCTGTACAATCAAAAATGCAGTGTTAAAAAGAGATAGTTTTACGTTTGTTAAAAAAAGATAGTTTTACATTTAATTTTTAAGTAAGATTGGTGCATTTAATATTGTTAAATTAAATGTCATGTCTAGTGGATAAAAATGTTCTTCCTCAGAAGCATCTCTTAAAGATAAAAAGAGTTAGGATGCTCCTGACCTGTATATAGACTATATTTCCTAGTGAATGATATATAACAACCCCAGCAATGCTACAGGCCTGGGGAGGGGTGGATGGAAAGCTGTCCAGCAGAAAAGGACCTGTGGGTGCTGATCAACACCTGGCTGACTGTAAGTCATCAGTGTGCCCAAATGACCAAGAAGGCCAACAGCATCCTGGTTTGTATCAGGAATACAAAGAGAAGTATCAGTGGATACAAAGAGAAGGGAAGTGATCATGCCCCTGTACCCTTTTCAGCTCTGGATCCCTCATTGAAAGACATCGAGATGCTGGAGCAAGTTCAGAGAAGGGCAACCAGGCTGGTAAAGGGTCTGGACAACAAATCCTGTGAAGAGAGGCTGAGGGAATTGAGAATGTTTAGTTTGGAGGAGGCTGAGAGGAGACCTTATCACTCTCTACAGCTACCTGAAAGGAGGATGCAAGGAGGTGGGTGCTGGGCTCTTCTCTAAATAAAAATAGGAGTAGAGGAAATGGCCAGAAGTTGCACCAGGGGATTTTTATGCTAGATATTTACTGAGAGAGTAGTCAGGCATTAAAATGGGCTGCCCAAGGAAGTGGTTCAATCACAATGTGTAGATGAGGCACTTCAGGACATAACTCCAGTGGGCTGATGGTTGGATGTGGTGATCTTAGAGGTCTTTTTCAACAGTGACAATTCTGTGATTCTGTTCTTTCTGTTTTACTGAAAATCTGTTCCTTCAATAAATCATTTTATGCTTAAGTGTACTACTAACATAATAAAAATGATTTTACATTTACATTTACATTTACAAAATAAAAATGGAGTGTGCCTTTCTAAAAAAATCACAGTCTTGCCATTTATGAATTATTCCTTTGAATTATTTATTAAATCAAATACTGTAAGACAACAAATGATCAGAGTATGTTCTGAATTCAACAAAATCAGCATTCCCTGATTGAGAAGCATCTGCAGAAAACTGACAAGTCACACAAACTGCAACATATTAAAAAGAATCTAGCGAAGAAACTTTCTATTTTGGAAGTTTTGAAAGAGGTGTTTACATGCTCTGCATGTAATGTTCTTTCCTCCAAAAATTTCTTTCTTTCTATTAAAAAATTGGGTTTTTTATGTGTTGATAGATCTCATACCCATATGGACAACCTCTCCTGTGTAGCAATTTCTTCCCAAACTCCACAGCCCATCTATAAACTAGAATAAAAATTGTCCTTGAAAAGGAAGTAAAAAGCCTACTACAACCCCCATGCATACACTGTAAAGTAGTAACAAGTCACCTTCAATCCCTTCTTGCATTATTGGGGATTTTTTTAAATGTCACCAGTCTACCAAATATAAAACTGGTTCTATCCTGGTATTTATATTACTGCAAAATCTGAACATCTCTAACTGCTTGGAAGAGAACCAGTTTTCTACCTTATCTGATTTCTTTGAAAATTGCTGGAGAAGTATCTTGAAGAAAATAGAAGTTTTGTAGTGCTTTTAAAATAAGCAGAAGGCTAAAGCTTATTGACGGGAGAAAACAAACAGAAGATGGCTTTTGTTTATCATTCTAGGAATCATAAAAATGGTAGTTTTCAACCAAAAGGACTTTATTCTACTCTTGCAACTTGTTTATTCTTATAGCTTACAATTTCTTGGTGTTCTTATTCCTTTTCTTCACTGTCCCTGGACTGGGATGGGAAAGCCTAGTACCTCATTGCTTTCTATAGATGATAATGCAAAAATTCATTGTCAGAGCAAGCCCCAGCAGGGTGTCTTAACCATTTAATGCTGTGGGTTTCCAGGCATGATTTATGTGTTCAGTGGGTGGTAGGCAAGCAAAGTTGGGTAGATAAACAGTAGTTCTCCAAATATTTTAAAATTAACATGTGAAACACCAAAAATGGATTTAGGACAGAGGGGAAGCTTATGGAAAAAAAAATAAAATAAGAATGTGTTGGTAATTTGTTTGGTAAATTGGAAGATCTTTCTCTGCTTTCACAGCAGATGAGGCCAATAGCATTCTGCAGGTGGGATGAGAACACAAACCAGTGTGGGTGAGGTTTCCTCTGTAGCGTATGCATGCAGGCACGGGAACTGACTCCTTATTGTGCACCAGGGGTTACAAAACTAGTTTACTTGTCTAATGGCTGGTTTACTTGTCTAATGTTTTTTTTTTATTCCTTCTCTTTGCAGGAAATTAGTGCATCTGGACCCCTGAGCAAAACACAGCAGAAGTCTAACATTTGGAATTACCAGCCAGTTTTTTCAGCATGACACTGAACAGAACTGAGGGAAAAAACAGAAGAAAAATTGTTTTCATCGAGGATGTTCGTGCTACACAACTCAAAAATAAGGATGGGAAAGAAAAGAATTCAATATACCTAATGTAAAATACTGCACAAATGAAAAACTGAAAGATGGGTGATAATCTAATGTCTTTTGAAATAAATCTTTGTATGCTGTGGCAAGATGCAGCGTGAGGTCACAACATGACCTTCACAACAAACAGAACACTCCAGGAGTACTTACCATATGTAAAGAAATAATAACTAATAACAGAGATAAAAGGGTGTTTTACATCTATATACCACATTTCACTCAAAAGGATTCCGAAACACTTGACAAGTTTAAAAATCTACACAGATTTTTTTAGAAAAAAAAGTCTACAATTTCTTCCACTGGCAAAACAGATATCTTCCATAAACAGCAGTATGTACATAAGAAAGAAAAGATCATAGTGTGCTATAGGTAGAAGGTCTGTCAAAAGACGAAGCATTTAGATTCTGGTTTAACTTGCTTCTTCTGGTTTTAGTTCTTCATTTTTTGTGGAGTTATAATCTGAAGAAACCTGATATTCAAAATCCATCTGCACATGGCTCTGAGCAACCCACACCAGCTGATGCTTCCTGAGCCAGTGGGCTGGACTAGAAGACCTCAAGATGCTCCTTTCAATCAAAATGATTATGTAATTTTCCTGCATAGCTGAAGCAAAAATTTATTTGCTGGTATATGGAAGCAATCATGCAATTTCATCATAAAATACCTACCTGGCTATTTAGTCTTAATCTCTGAGAGATCTCAAAAAGGGTTTCAAGCTGCTAAAGCATCAGATTAAGGACCAAGGACATACTTTTCCAATATTGATATCAAGTACTCAGACTTAAGAAAAGAATTGTCTTCGGAACAAGAGAATGGAGGTTTTTTTCCTCTACTGAACACCATGAAAAAAAGACAGCTGCAGGTCTGGCATTTGAACCAGATAGTAATAGTAGCTGGTAAGGAATGTAGAATCTAGGATGCTACAAAATCCTTGGTCTGGTGATTGGGATTTCAGAGTTTGCCCATCTGGAGCAATGGTTTTTACCCATACTGCAGATCTGGAAATTTCTGTTGCATGGAAAGACAGAAGCTTTCATAACTGTAAGTTTAGGAAAGCTCTGAGGTAAATTTTCACCTAACCTAACCTAAACATGAAGCTGTAAAATATTTCAAGCTGTTAGGAATGCTGGCAAAAAATTCAGACCAAGTATTCAAGCAGGCAGGCGTTTTTCATCAACACACAAAGTTCAGGGGTGAATCCTAAGCAGATACTTCAGAAATTAAACTTGCCAATATAACACACCTAGCTGATTTTACATGTGAAATAGGCAAACAGAAAAACCCAGGAAAAATACTTCAGAGAATCCCAAACAGTTAAGTGCTTAGCTGGTTGTTCTGAAACAATTTGTGACAATTAAGCATGGGTTGGGCACGATATTGAATAACCTGATCAGGTTCTAAATAACCTGATCTGAAATCCACTGTTTGAAGAAAACATCAGAGAATTAAAATTTAAATCTTGATAAATATATACATACACTCATGCACAGACATTGTCCTGACATTTAAAGGATAATGCTTAGCCAGCTGTGTTTCTATTTTCTTTCATGATTCACAGATGTAAAGTCCAGGCTGATAATAACACAGGGTGAAATATCTTCCCTCCATACTGCTGAGCTTTTTGAAAACCTTTTTTAAGATAACCGTGCCAAAGCTCCAGGTGCTCTCCAGGTCAAATTGATGATGGGATGGAAGGAAGCACTTTCATCTGGCATTACTGAGAAACAAATAGCATCCTGATCTGGCTCAGTCCCAGGATGTACAGAATAAATGAGTCTATATTTTTATAGACTTGAGCTGCAAAGCAGAACTACTTAATTATACATAGCTGAGTGGCAGTTCAGATATGTGTAAGAGTCTGTTCCCACAGCCAAGAAAAGGCCAGCTTTTTAAGCATTATTTAGGTTTTATACAGGGGACTAGCACCTGAAGTGTTGGTGAATAAGATGAAATCCTCCTTCCAGACACTAGAGCTCAGAGGAAAAGCAATAATCCTTGGTTAGTCCAGCATCAGGATCCTAAAACCCAGGATTAATGTGTTGAATAGCATCAGAAGACACCACTTACCCTGAAGATATAGAAAAGGATTTATCCTCAGTTAAGAAGCAAGACAAGGAAAGAACAGGAGTGAGTAGGGCACTGCTGTGTGAACACTGCCATACATGTGCTGTGTTGTCACCACTAAGCTCTAGCATCCACATTTTCCTGATACCTTCTCATGAATTCAGGAAAGGAGTCAAATATCTGAAGCAAAGGCAAAGTGATAATTAATTGGGAAAGCAATATTTTTTTTTTTTTTTTTTTTTGTAAAAATGGAACAGATATTTGCACGTTGTTACGTCAGACGTGTAAAATGAAAGGGAAAAATGTATAGGATATAAGATACAGCAGTAAGAGTAAAGGATATAAGAAAACATAGCCTGACATTTAAAAATACAGTTGCCAAATGGGTCTGTACACTGGAGTAACCACACATTCCATAAAACTGCATAACAAGTAAGCAAATGAGGTTCCCACCCCAACAAAAAGACAAACGCAGAGCAAAGAAGTAAAAATTACAAAACTGGAGATCTGCTTACTGCAGCTGGGTATGAGTCTCATTAAAAAGAAGGTGTAAGCAAATCTTTGGATCACATTCAGTTGTGATGCCAAAACAGAGAGAGTAGAATCAGAGAGAAACTAAATACTCCATGGAGCAGGAACAGTGTCCTCTATACCTCTGCCCATTGCAAATGTAATGTACCCCTGGAAGTCATGGTCAATGGAGGCAATGCATTGTGTGTTATGGAACCAAAAATCAGTCCTAAAGACAGATGCAGTGATTCCCAAAGGCTCTTGTAAAAAGGAACTTTAAAGTTTAATCTGAAAACATGAAGAACTGTAAGGAAGTGAAGCCAGGTGAAGCCCTGATGGCATTTCTTGTGAAGTCACTTGCAGAAATCTCCAGTGAAGACAACAGCCAATAGCAGGAGTTATTGTGTATATTTACAAAATCTCAGTAAAAGCCTGCTTTGAGAGAAAAGAATATATCAGTCCTAAGTTTTAACCCAACTTTCCTAAAAGTTTGGCTGATATCTATTGTACCATCATTTTTCTATAGATTCTTTCACTTGTTTTCTCCCTGGATCAGCTGCTAATCACTGTGCCGTTCAGAATGATCCCTTTTATTTTGCCCAGATTTTCTTCACAGAGGGGCTGATTTTTTTTTAAATACAGTTGTGCTCCAAAGCTTGGTGCAACCCTGAAGGACCACACTTTCTGCAACAGCAGGTGTGCATTCAAGTGAGATATATCACTGACTGTGGGAAGAGGCGTTTGAGTTCAGGTTTTTTAAACTTATAATATAAAAAATTGCAGAGGGAAGGACCCAAAGTGAAGGTCTTATAGATTCACAGCAGGGCTCCCAGAAACTGCTGGATGAGATATCAGTGTGAAAGGAAGAGCTGAAGCAGTAGGCATCTCATCAGAAAGGGAAAGTCTGCTTCCTGGCTCAGTGAAACGTATAATCTTCTTCTGTTTGTTAAAACAAAACAGAGCAAAAACGAATTTCAGAAATCAGAAGATTTGCTGCAGTTCCCCTATGGAGGAAAGATGTCAATAAGCCTGCTGTGAGATGCTGGGCTGCTCAGCTATGGTGAAGCAAGAACAGATCCAGACTGTAATGTTTGATGATCAGTCTGGTGCTTACTTCTTTTCTTTTTCTTTGCTTTATTGTACTTTCATGATATTCCTGAGACAGATCCATATTCTTTACAGAGAACCATAATGCCTGAGGCTTGTAACCATATGACCTCTCTCAGTGCAGTCATAAATCCTGCCTTTTGTATTTTCTCAGCTTTAAGTTGTCTTTTGTGTCACGTTCACAAACACCTCCTGCAGATTCGGAGGAGGCTGAGATTTTTGTTGTGTTATTTTTCCCCTCTCTAGCACTGCTATGAGTTGTGGGTTTCTTGATCCTGCAGCAGTCATGAAGAAACCAGAGAGATAATCACCAAGAGCCAGCAGCTGAGGATTGCAGAGCGCGAGCTCTTCATGTTCCTGATGACTCCCTGCCCCTGCAAAAGAACTTGTCCCTCCCCTGTGGTAAAGTCTTGTGTTCTGCCACTACCAGGGCACATCTAAAATTACTCACCCAATGCCACAGGGCTTAGAGAGGTTTTTCCTGAAGAACCTAGAGTCTGTGTAGCTTTTGTTATTCCTCCTTACAACACCACAGAGCACTCGCTGCCTGGCTGGGCTCTCTTGCCTTGTCCCTGCTGCAAAGCAGCCCGTTCAGAGGCACAAGTGATATCTGTACTAGAAGGCTGGGTGTGGTCTGCCCTGAAATTCTTACTCTGTATGACACATCAGCATCTACTACCTCTTCAGTTAAACTGCTTGTTTGTTTATTTTGTTGCTTCATCCGAAATTCTCTGTTGGATATTAAACATCATTTGCAGTAACCACATAAACGGGGTGCACACAGGTTTTAGAAGGTGAAAATTACTGCGAGTGAAGAGAGACAAATTATTATTTGTGTTCTATTATAATTAATTACTTTGCTCAGCTGGAAACCATGTTACAAGTCTTAGGTGTTTGCAAAAATGAATGGCCTTGCAAAATGCAGCTGGCAGCTAAATCCATTCTTGTCACCCATGCTGGTTTTTGGTGCTCTTAGCTCTGGATAGATGTGCCTGCCAAAGGCTCTCAGAGGCCCATTAGTGTCTGGAGTGGCTATGCTCTTAAACAGACATTTTTATTGTTCTCTGATCTTTGATTCATAGTAGTTACAGGCACCTGGGAAATTCATGTTACACATAAACAGCTAGAACAAGCCAGATAACCAGGCCTTGCACAAAACCTGCACATTATACATATATTGATAATTACACATCAGAAGCCATCTGTTGAAATACAATTATTTGTCAGAACCTTTTCTCAGCCTGCTGCTATAATTCAGGACCCGACATGTTCATGTAAAGAATCATTAAATCTCCCTTTCACTTTGTGAAGGAATGATGTCCCAGGAAGCAGTCTGACTAGAAACAACTTCTGAAAGTTTAATTAGCTCACATAGGAGTGTCAGTATCAGATGGGTGGCTGAGCAGCTCTTGATAAGACCACAACCCCTGGTATGTCTGTAGCTGTAAGGTTGCCATGGCCAATGGTCTGGCAGCCAGTGGGGATGACAGAGACACAGTAAGTCTGGGAAGCAGGGGGGACCTGAGCATCCTGGTACCCACCCCAAAAGGATGCAGCTCCCACAGCTGACTCAGGACATGGAAGATGTTATCACTGCTGTAATCAGAGGGCAGAAAATAGGCTTCTTAGGATATTCTGGTCTTCTCCGACACAGTGCAAGATATCTGGGTTTGATTCTTAGGCCAATGGCTATCACCTTAAAATGGTGCAGGTACCATATTTCTCCTGGCAAGAAATTACTGAAACCTTTGCTCTCACATAACCTGTTGATGTATGCATAATTGACAAACATTGCATTATGCAGTCATTCAAAAGTAGGATATATTTTCATCCGTGATGACTACTTTCTCTTTGTAGGGATCCTGTCGAGGCAAAGTTTTAAAGGATTCTTTAAGAGAGAGGACAAGCTAAACTGACTTGAATGTCAGTATATGAGAGTCTTCAAAGGAAATTGAAATAGTTACAGTATGAAATTGAAGGAACATTAATCACACAAAGCAGATTAAAGTCATTCAGACTCTTCCAAAATACTTTTAAATTTTGACAATGATAATTTATAACTGATGTAGGTTTGCTGTTCAACATAAAATGCAGTTAATTCAGCTGGGAGTCAACTCTATTTTATTTTATTATTTCCTCCACAGAGACACTCTGCTGGCTCAAGACCACCATCCTGAAGACTTTCAGGATATTGAATCAAGGCTTAACCAACCAAGAAAGCAACATTAAGCATACATCTATTTTTCAGTTGTCACAAAACTTCACAGACCTTTAAAATTAAAGGCTATCTAAATGTATGCTGCATGTTCTAGTACAGAAACAAATGTTAGCTTTTGATAGGCCATACAGTGTGGGAAGATGTTTTTTTGTGTAGTCTAAAGTGTGAGTCACTTGAAAAAATAAACACAGAGTGTAGTGAAAAAGAAGAATTATCAAAGAAAAACTGCCATGGAAAATGAAGGCAGTAGGAGCAGTCAGCATCATGAAGGATTGAGTGTCTTTGTACATGATATGTATAATAATATGATCAACCAAGGAATGCAAGAATTTTGAATATGTTAAAGAAGTAATAAGATCCTGCATGATAATAAATGAAGCTGGGCAAATGTCTCTGATGTTATAGAGTGTGACTCAAACCTAGTAAAGATTAAGAAAAGAGCTAGTTTCCTCCAGATTTTAATCCAAATTACACAAAAGAAGTCCTTTGGCATGGCCATTCTTAAGAATGCTTGTCTGAAGAGTAAAGATAATTTTATTTAAAATTAATATTAGTATTTAAAGAAGGCAATCACAAGGTCAGATATTATAAGATTTGCTGAACTAAGTCATTAAACTTTTTCATCAAAAAGTCAAGCATATTGTACTGTTGCATAGCACTGTGCTACTTGATTTCAAGTGCACCAAATAACAGAAATCGTTCATTTACTAAATGTTATTCCATCAGGAAAAGTCCTTATTGTTGTCATCACCACTTAGCATCCTTAATGCTTTGATCCTTTCCTGTTCCTCTGCAATAACTACAATATCTCTCACTTGCTCTTGGGTATCTATTGATGTGGTAACAAGGCATAAGGATTCAATCTATATTTCAGCCTCATTCATTTGTGATGTTGAAATTGCATATTGTGGGGGGGAAAAACAGTTATATCTTGAATCAGTTCTGGAGATAAGAGACACAAAAGGATGCCTGATGTGTATGGCCTGCCACCTTCTCAGCAGTAATCCTTCCTAGGAGAGGATTGTTGATCTGTGGGTGGAAACATCGCATGAAATAGGTATTGGATTGAGATCATCTTTAGGCATCTTTCTTTCTGTAGCTGCTATCTGAGATATCCAGGCTCCCGTTGTAGTGATCCTGACTTACAATTCATCTGTTAAAAAAGGGATATTCATTTTAGGATGAGGTGAATTTCTTCTTAAGTTATGTGCATAATGAATTTAGAGACACTGCCTTCTACTAATTGACCTCGAGATCTGTTTTTCCAGTCACTCAGGCCTTCTTTTGATCAATATAGATAAGAATTTTTTGAGGCTTGAGAGACACTCTAGCTCCTTGTGAAATAACTTAAATGATGAGGCTGCCCAGCCTTCCTCTGGAGTCTTTGGCAGTGCAAAATCTTGTTCACTAAAGGAATTGAGCAGAAGGTGCTGCGTAAGGATTACATGCCACAAACACACTGCATGCAGTAGCTCTTTTTCTCTTGAATAATTGCCATGATATAGTCTATTTCCAGTGATAGAAATAGATATTCACCTTGCTGGGCCAAAAAAAGATGGTCAAAAGATGGTTATTTAAATGATAAATACAGAACAATTTTAACAAAGCATAACACATGCCAAAGCTTACATGCTTACCAAAGCATAACATATGCAAAGCTTAAGCTTTAGCATATGTTATAGAGGACCACATGGGTTTTTATCTTAATTTGCATACACCTGCCCTGAAAATTTAAGAGATTTGGAGAAGCATCCCTAAAGCTCTAGAAAAGAAGCCATACGTGGCTCAAGTAAATCTAATCAGGTAGTTAGCATCATTTAATCCAGACACTTATTTACAGAGCCTTTGGGAAGAAAATGCCTTTCAGTTTCATCCACAAACAGATATTACAGGAGAGCTCCTGAAGGAATACACCACACCCAGAGAAACCCAGTCTGTTAAAGTTTTATGTCTTGATTGGAGAGGCATATGAGAAGGGGGATGGTCAGATAGTTCCATACATTTGAATAGAGAACCTCTGGGAAGAGCCTCTCTAGAACATGGTCCAAGATAGATCAAAACAAAGCATCAGCACATCCTATACCCTTATAGCAGATAGCATGGTGCATAGATAATTCTCGCACTGAGTGCCTACTTGAAACCTCATGTGAATACAAATTAACACATTCAAAATGTCTGTTATGGGTAAGAAAACATCTGAACAAGATCACTGAAGAAATCTAGCAACCAGATAACTGGGGGGGGGGGGGATTACCTATGGCCACAATCCTGTTAAAGCGGTGCTTCAGCTAAATGTAGTTTGTAGAGCTATAAAACCACGCTGTGTTCTAGAAAGGACAAATAGCCCTAAATGGCAGCTTGTAGGTCTTCCCACAGTAAAAAAACCTCATTCATGTGGCTCTACAGGTTGTGTAACCAGCACCTGCTCTGTTCTGCCCTAACAGACTCAAGTCTTTCAGGGCATTTTCTGCCTGTGTTCAGGTACAGTAGTGATGAGCCCACATGTTAGAGCTGCCCTTTTCTTGAGGAGGGCAAGGTATCAGAAAAGATATGAAATATGAGCAGCTTTTATGTTGACAGCTTTCGAAAGTCTGCCTGGAACACTTCTGGGCTGTACTGAATGGTCACACCTGAGTTCTGCCTGAATTGCCTTGGGTAGTGTAGCAGCCAGCTTGGCACCAGGTATGTGGTGTCTCACATATCCCCAAAGCAGGGAAAACTAAAAGAGAATAGATGGAGACAGAGAACATCCTGAAGAACAGCTGGAGTGGCAGAGGCTTGTGCAGTCATGACAAAGTTATGGAGAAAGGAATTACATAAACACAAACATTTTGTTTAGCTGCTTCTGCAAACTGCTGACCCCTACACTGGGTCAGCTCTGCTTGTATTGATCTGGCTCTATGCTGTTGCCCCACTCTGCTTGTGGTAAGAAAAATTATAGTTCAGCTCAAACAAAACAGGAAAGGGAACAGCAGGAAAGGAAAACAAAGCCTGTGATGATTCCATGTATCTGTGTTCAGTGTAGGGAAAAGAGGAAAAAGGGAATATCAAGAAAAGAACCAGGGAACCAGCTAGGGGAAAAGAATCTCCAAATCACCACTGGATATGCAAATTCTTCCAGAGGAGACCTGCAGCAGCTGCTGCTTTATTGCTTGTTTTGGTTTTGAAATGACTGAAAGAACCTGCTGAGGATGTGGCAGAAGATTTGCTGTAACAGCTTGAAGCTGAGGGAAGTCTGGCATTTTCCTGTGAGTGACAGGTTAAAGGTATGACAGAAGAGAGCTTTTATTTTTCTTGTATGTTTCCCATTACTGTCTTAGTCTATTGCCCCAGGCTAATATTTCACACAGAGACACTGATAAATCTGAGCTCCAACTACAATACAATGTACTACTCAGGTTTGCAGTCCTGATGCAATAGCTAAGCTGACTGTTACCTGTAAAACCTAATTAAAATCAATGAAGATTTGTAACTTGGGGGTCCATGTTTTACCAGAGAATGAAAATGAGACAAAATTTTCAATAACACTGTTCTGTTTTTCCATTTCTATTTGCAGATATCTTATACTACCATGTGAACAAGCCTCACCTCAGAGTATTTACAATAGACCTGACCAAAGTTTATGTATCAATCCTGAAGGAATACTGACATAGTTAACATTTTCTTCATCTCTGAACCTATCATGGGATTAATCTTTTGCTCTCTATTGAAAAGAGAAGTAGTTTTAGGCTAACATCAGTGTTAAATTCACTAATAATCTTTCTAATGATGTGGCTTTGAGACCCATAAACTTGACTTTCATCCAGGATTTTTTAGCTTAAAAAAGCAATTGTCTTTCCCCTGGAGAAGCCCTAAGCAATGCCTGTAAAGATGTAGGGGAAGAAAGGTCAGAATCTGAAAGGAGATCTAATAAACTGGCTCCTTTCAAGCACATTTCTAGCAGATGTTTCTCAAACTGTGAATGATCCAGGGTCCAAAATCATGGTTTGAGGTAGTGCTTCAGGCTGGTGTTTCTTTATTCCTCTTTTTTTTAAATAACAAACTTTGATAAAATACAGAGGTCTTAGGTGATATCACTGATAGCTATCATTGTGATGTTTGGTCACCACAATCAGATTCCTGTTTTACCAGGAAAATGACACAAAACAAAGCAGAACTCCGCCTGGGCCTTTTTACCCAGTTCTCCATGTGCAGGACCTCTGAGCATCATAGAAGACTTTTAAAGAAGAAATAATAGCAACTTTATCTTCTTTGCTTGCCTGAAAAGTCTCTGAAGATCTTGCAAAGTGAGAGGCAAATAAGAGAACCTCATTTTCCATGTAGCTTTACACAAGTCCCATGACTCAGTATTGGGTGTCATAAGCACACACATTCTTTGGGTAAATCTGAAAGTCTCCCTATGCCCATTTAGATATGGTACAAAATCCACTCACATACTTTGTAGGATCATCAGACTGCTGGTTTCATGAATGTGGCAACAAATTAAAGGCAAAGCAGTCCCATACTACCTGTGTGAGGCAACTTTTAAACTTCAGTTCTCTTAATTTTTCCTTCAGCAGTTCACCACCTACTAGCTGTATTTGTCAAGTGGTAATATAAAATTTAAAGACTACCCTCTAATGAAAATCATCAGTATTACAATTTCCTAAAATTAAACATAAATACAGTGATCAGGTACTTGTTGAATCTTTTTGTTGAGTCAGTTGTGATGGTGTATTTTTTATTTCTGCAATTCATATGAAAAATAGTTGAGATCTGTATTTTATACCATCAGGTTGTGCCAGTGGTTGCAGCAGAACTAAGGTCAAGATTCTAGGTGACTTTTAAGATGAGAATTATTTGATATGGAAGCAAAGAGTCAAATGAGTTTCCTATCTACAAGTCCTGTGTCCAGAATATTAAGTTGTTGGTATGTGCCCTGTATTTTAATAGCAAAAGCACCAGCAGATGATACACCTGATATTTACCATTGCTTTAAATTTTGAAAGGGAAACAAAAAATAAAAGATCTTTTACTTTGAGCACAATTTTTGATGTACTTTACTTCTAAAACTGTGGCAAGGGGATCACTTGGCTCTTAAGGGTGTGCAATCAAACTGACAGATAAAGATTGTTTTTGGCTTTACTTCATTATTCTGTCAGGGATTTAGCCATGTCAACCGATTAAATATTATGTGAGTTGGAAATACTTGCATTTGTTATGTTTTTTTACCAGTCCTTGAGAGAATAGTGATTTCTGGGCAATGCCAACTGTTTGAGTATTTTTGTGTTTTCCATCTGTGTATTTTATCTTTCTCTTGTGGTTTTTGGGTTTTGTTTGGTTTGGGTTGGGTATTTTTTGTCCTTTTATTTATCAGGATTCTATGCCTGGTTTTTGATATGCAGAAATATTCACAGGCTCCCCTAACCTTGCCTCATGGTGCCATGTTGTATGAATTATTCAGAAAGTTTTACTTTTGAAGTGGTCAGTAATTACATAACTTAATACTCAGATAAAAGAGGGAGAGAAGACATGAAGAGACATCACATAACAGATTTTCTATGCTTCAAGTAAGGCTTTAGTGGATAAATTCTAGAGATAGCGTGTAATTAAATGAGTATAATTAACATACTCATTGGTATTTTACAGTTTTAGAGTTCAAGATTTCCCCTTGCTCCCTCAAGAGTACTTAGCATCTCCTTTCCTTTATCCATCTGTCTACCTTTTGAACTGCTCTTTTTCTTGAGTTTAGTAAATCCTTAAAATACTGAATTAGGAGAATTAAGAATGCAAGAGATGACAGTCATACAAGTATAGATCAATACCAGATCTGTCTGTGATGTTATTGGCATAAGGAGGTACTGTTTGAGGAAAGTCTCTCTCCACAGTTTCCTTCAGCACTTAAAAAGGATTCTGCTGCCATGTTAGGGGCTCATTTCCATCTACTTAATTTGGAATTTGTTTTGGAGTTGTTGTCCATAAATTCTCACTTTTTTATTTGGACCTTCAAAACCAAAATTCCGAATGGCATCCTTTCTTGGGTGCATTGAGACGGTTCTAGGTTGTTCTAGGTTGCAATGGTTGCTCTAGGAAGCAATGATTTATTTTGACAAAAAAATATTTTTTTCATCTTGGTAAGACATTTTTCTGGTCTATACGCAGATCATAGAGAACTCCCACTATTACCATTTTCTCTAAACCTGCTTTCAAAAACACAACAGAGGTCATGAATTTTAAGTTTTTGTGTAACAGACTTGGGGACAATCACCTGCGTGTCTGCCCTGTCATACTGAGGTTGCATCTGGGGAGAAGGTTCCCTAAACAACCTGAAGCAAACCAGTGTCTTTCACCACCAAGTGAGGTTCAACATAACTGTTGAGATTCTTCCATAGATTCCTACAGTTCAGAGTAGAATGAAGAAACAATTTCTGTGAATCAGAATGCCAGCATTTCAAAATTGCTTTTCGGAAAAGCAGCAGTTCAGATTATATCACAAAAGGACAACCTCTAGTTCTTTCTGTAGTGGAATGATCATGTTGAAATGGGTTTTTTTGCTGTATGTAAAAAAAAAAAAAAAAAAAAAAAAAAGATTAATTCATGTTAAGCTTTTAGTTAGGTGTCCAAGTGAAAACCAACACAAGATAATCACACTGAAGTACCACCTATTTTGAGGCAAAAGGTTTCTCCTCTGAAAAGCGCAGCTACACCAGCACCTTCCTACAGAATATTTCCAGTTCAACTGATATGCCCTACCAGAAAACTTTTCATACTTGCTGCACTTTTTGTAAATATTTGTTGCCACTGTAACACTGAAAATACATCAGTGTGATTGTCTCAGTATCACATTCAGAGAGTCTGCGTTCAGACCCGTTGTAGCTGAATTTAGGAGCTGTCCTTTTATGCTGGGGGTATCTAGGAGAACAGTTGGAAACAATTGCAGATTTGGGGCGTGTCATGGTGTAGGCACAGTGGGTACTGGCCAGGACCACACTCGCTCTGCCCTTCACTCCTCCTGTGGTGGGGTGGGTCAGGGAAATCCACCTAAAGGCTCATTGATCAAGACAAGGATAGGGAGACTTTCATTCGCCAATTACAGGAACAGGTGAAAACCAGACAGGTTGAATGTGGGAAAAAAGAAAAAAAAATTAAAATTAATATACAAGAAGAAAGAAAAGACATGGCCAGACCTTAATACCTCCCCCCCACTGTTCCCTTCTTCCTGGGCCCAGATCCCTTCTCTGCTGCCTCCCCTCAGGGCACAGGGGTTGGGCGGGGGGGGGCTCAGGGTCAGTTCCCCACACGGTGTTTCTGCTGCTCCTTCCTCCTCAGGGGGAGGACTCCTCACATTCTCCCTCTGCTCCAACGCGGGGTCCCTCTCACAGGAGAGTCCTTCAGGAACCCCTGGGACATGAGTCCCTCCCAGGAGGTGCAGTCCCTCAGGAGCTGCTCCAGCCCGGGCTGCCCACAGAGTCACGGCTGCTGCGGGAACAGTCACCTCCTCTGGCACAGGGTCCTCCATGGCTGCAGAGCCACATCTGCCCCTGCACAATCCTGCACAAGCTGCAGCTTCTCATCTGCTCACCTGTGACCCTTCAGGGGCTACAAATCTGTATTTACCCCATTATGGCCTTTCAAGGATTGCTCCACTGTGCTTCTTCAGGGACTGCTCCACTGTGCTTCTCCATGAGCTGCAGCGGCACAGCTGCCATCTCTTCCATGGGGAAATCTCTGCTCAGGCACCTTCACACGCACCCTCCTTCTTCACTGACCTTGGTGCCTTTTCTCTGGTATTATTTTCTCACTTTATCATCTACTCTGCTCTGCAGGTCTTTTTTTCATATTATTGCAGTTTTGTTTTCCCTTTCTTCAATATGTTATTCACAGAGGCTCACCCTGCTTCCCATATCTGCTCAGCCTTGGCAGAGGTGGAGCAGGGACTGGAACCAGGGGAGATTCCAGCAGCTTCTCACAGGAGCCACCCTGACCCAACACGGTGGGGAAGTTTGTTGCATCTGTGTGGCCAGGGACTGGTCATTTACACTGAGTCAATAGCTCCATGTATTCCCTGCATACTTATCAGTGTCCTGCAGTGTCTGTTCTGATTTTGAGCTTGACAGTCTTCAAGGAGTTGAAAAATCTGAGAAACCTGATTTGCAACAGTGAGGAAAGAGAAAAATTAGCAAGTTCAGGACTCTGTATTTTAATAATCCTGGATGGTACACCAATAGTAAATGACTTTCACAGACCTCCTTATTTCCTACAGCTCTGTGTATAACTGCATGCTAAACATTATAGCTAAGCTGCTTTACAGAAGCACTTACTTGGTCTTTATCACTTT
Source organism: Heliangelus exortis (assembly GCF_036169615.1). Lineage (NCBI taxonomy): Eukaryota > Metazoa > Chordata > Aves > Apodiformes > Trochilidae > Heliangelus > Heliangelus exortis. The sequence goes on along the minus strand of NC_092423.1, from coordinate 140,173,082 downwards.
TGGAACAGTTTCTGGTTTTATTGGACCAAGAGCTCACTTTCAGCTGTTCACTTTTTGGCTGGATCTGTGCATATACTTTAATCAAACCCCAGCATTCTCATGTTCAATGAAACCCATTTTTTATGATCTACTGAAAAAAACATGTAGTCACAGATCATATTGTAATAAAAGTTCCAGGCCAGTTTTAAACAGGAGACTTCTTTTTCCTGGTTGGCTGTATTCTAAACTACTCCAACTGGAGAAAATAACTCTACATCTCTGTCCCTGGAAGAGTTCAAAGAAGTTCCTGGGATTCACTCACCTTTTTAGGGCAAAATGTCGTTGTGAATATAAAAATATTTTAGAAGATCAATGACTTTCAGAAGGTCAGACAAACATTCTGTTGGTTTGCAGAAAAAATAAAAATATTTCCATGCATTAAATTATTATGTGATAAGGAAAAAAGATCATTTCTGTTGAAGCTGGTTCAGACACACACAGAAACTCATTCTTGAGGTCACCAATATTTCTACTTCCTCATTTTGAGCTATAGCACAAGCAAACCTCTTAATTTTTCTAAACTTTTTTTTGCTATTTTCACCATTTTATACTCCCTTGAAAATTATAGGGGTGCTTTTCTGCCAAGGTGGGAGATCTATTCGTTGTGTTTCAGGGTGGCTTCATAGGACCCTGCTAATTGGAGGCTCTTACTTTCTGGAAATAAAATTTCCATGTCAAAAACTTACCCTACCCTGTCTATGTTTACCAGGACCTGGTAATCAGAGGAACAGCCAGTTCAAAAATTTCAGTACTCCCTGTTCCGCATCAACCACTCTCAACGTGTCTGAAAAAAGCTCTCCTCCAGATTTCTAGTTAAATGTCTTTGTTGTTATATATACCAGGAAATACAGTTGCATGAGAAAGGAGAGATGGTACACTACAGCAATTACAAGAAAATAAAATAATAATACAATGGCCATAAGACAGCAAGCATCCTAAACTTATCTGGATTACTTTATGTGTCAGTCATTCACAGGAAGAGACAAAAGTCTCTAAGACATACTGCCATGTCCTTAAGAGGACTGGGGTTTTTTTTTTTTAGTTACCCAGGAGTATTGGCTTTATCTGGAATTTAGATTGTGCCAGCCTTTTCTTCCTGCAGGTAGAGAGGTAGTTACCTGCAGGTAGTTTGTCTTTATCTGCAAACTACAGAAAACTAATGAAGTAGCTATATATGGGAAAATCTCATGGTGGGAGGCAGGTGGTGGAAAATGTTCATATTATTCATCTTGAATTCCCATTCTTGGCTTTATTCATCTCACCATGCTTTTACTGCTTAACTGGGATGTTAGGATGCAGTCCTTCACATCTGACTATTTTTCTGATGCAAATGTCAGTGTCTGAGAAGCCAACTCCCATTACATTCTGTGGAAATATCTTCAATGCAGCCTGGGTGAGACTGATCTGACAAAATCTACTCTGGAATGAAAGGAATCAATCTAGGCTCCACTGGCAATCTCAACGTGCTGTTCATCCTCCTGTGAGGGGAGTCTGGCTTGAGTTGCTCAGAGATGCACATCTATAGTTTTCAGGTGATTTTTTTTCCTCCCAGCTACATGTGACATTTGCCTGGTTCACTAAAGAGGATTGAAAGCCATATCCATAAAATAATTTATATACAGGAAATTCATATTCATATTTCCCTTCTGACAATGATGATTCAGCCCATGCCCCAAACCTCAGCTGAATCCAAAGGGTGAACATACCCTGTGTTACCTGCAAGATTTGGGGTCATGATGTACAAGCAAATTACTTTAGGATCACAGGTTGCTGTAAATCAGTGTCTTAGCAGTAGTTGTCACTGTACGTGTTACTTCTCAGTGGTACCCTACAGTAAACACAGGATAATCTGAGGAATTTCAGCCCTTAAAGAAAACAGAGCTGAGTGACTCCACACTTATTGAAGAGGACCATGTGATAAAGGCAATGGAGGACCAACACTGAGTGGCTCACATGAGGGATGAGATTTATCTGCTTAAATTTAACCATCTTTTACCTGTGTTTAGGTATAAGGTGACCACCCAGAGCTCATTCACTCAGTTCTTCTCATCCTAAAGTAGCTCTCCAGAATACATCCAGTGAATTGCTCTCTAAATTTACATATTCTCCCTTCTGGCTGGAGAAGGAGCAGAGACTGGGCCACTTGGAGGTGTACAGACTCACAGTCAGATAGGATCAGCCCCTCTCATGGAAACTTTTTGTTCATAGCAATTTACACAAATGTAATGCTGTCCCAAAGTGCACATGCCCATGACTTTTCATGAGCTGGGCTCTCCTGCCCAGAGGGAGGTGATGAGGCACAGCTGCAATATTTCTTTTTTTAATGGGATTTTTTAATATTCCAAATATTTGAAGAGAGTAATATTTTTACACTAATTAGCACTTTTATTTGTGGATTTATTTCACAAATTTAATTTTAATTTATGAAAGCTTTTTGTGCTTCCTTCAGCACTATCCCCAGAAACTTGAACTGTTTGCATTAAAAGTAATAATAAACAAACAGGAGTTCATTTGAAAATAACAATATCTCTGAGCAATTTCATTGTGTTTGGAAAGGGGATCACTGCTGAAAGCACTTACATTGAGGTTGATTAGATAGAACACGGTCTTTTTGCTGCGATTCATTTTATTCCAGAAAGGATGATATTAACCATTTAAAGTCTGACATACACACTCATGGTAACATAAAACCCCTATGGAGCTGGAGAAAGTGGCAGAGATCAGGGAAATGTTTTCATTCTATCCCCCATGCTCAAGATTCCTGGGGCCAAGCAGGTTATACCTGTGGTCAGGTACCCAGTGGATGCAATGGGATAATTTCTTTAAGGAACTATTTATTGCAGTATGCTCAGTAGTGCCATACTGAGCTGTGTAGCAGCTCAGAAAACCTGGGAGAGAGAGACACAGTATATCTAATGACATCTGTGAATGAGCAAGATCCTCTGCTGCTGCTTTAAACAGTTACTTAATTTAAACTTGTCTTAATTTAATTCTTCTGCTTGCAAGCTGTCAGCTCCTGTCTCTGTCATACCAAAAAGAGCAGCCTTCACTGCCCATTAATCCAATTTATGCTCAAGCACCATTGCCTTCTTCACAGGCTGCTCATCATCCAGAGAGGAACTCCTTGTAAAATCTGGAAAGCTTTAATATTTTCATTTTGTAAATAGCTCTTCAGCCAGGGTAGATGTAAAGCAGCCCAGCCAGTCTACACCAGTCTACTCTGCTGCCTCTCACACTCAACAGGATAATTTGATGATTTTTTCCTTTTCACTATACTGGTATTTCAAATCCAAGACATTCATTCTTTATCATTCTCTGTCTGCTACAATCAAGTTATTCACACTATAGGATATGTATGCCCTAATAAGCAGCTGAAACAGCTCATTCCTTGTGACTGACAAGGTAAAACAAATTCCTTGTCTGAAGGGACTATTTTGTCTGCCCTTTGACCTGTATCTTGAGGTCTTAATCCCTCACAAGGGCCTCTAGACCTTCATAGACATAACTATAAATAATAATGTCACAAATTATTTGGCATGTGCATGTCACTTTCAAAAAATGTGGGGATATAGTGCTCAGTTCCTGTAGTGCTCCAGTTTGCTGGAGTTTTTCACTTCCCTTTATAAGTTGATGTTTTAGTACATTTAGAAAAATGCAGGACATCAAAACAAACTATAGCTTTGTCCTGTTTTTTTCTCCACTTGTTCTTTTGTCCTAAACCATTGAAGTACGAGCAAACTTAAACACAGCAACTCTTGAATTACCCTTAAATAGTCTGAAATCAAGGGGAGAGGAGAACTGGATGTCAAATGTCAATTCACCAGCCAATGACATGGCTAGAGCCATGGTCAACCAAGGTTAGGTATAGACACAGTGAATTTCAGTAGAGTTACCTCCAATACACAAAAATACAGCCAGGAGAATAGTTGGATCTTAAGGTAACATTTCAGAAGACACAACAGAGCAGTGACTGGATTTTGACAGTGGCACTTTAACCACAGTTCAGCCATGCACTCTCACTAATGTGGGTGAGAATGCTCAGGTGTAATTTGTCTCATTTTTTCAAAGTAAGCAAACTGGAGACAATAATTCTATTAATGAAAGCTGTAACTGTGTTTACTACACTGGCAGAAATAGAGACCTGTTTCTGTATATTAGAATAGAAATTAATCAATGGATAAACAGGGAGTAGAAAGTGCTATGCTAAAAATAATAACAACAAAATGAGCCAATAATTATCATTTTTATCAAGACAGTTATTTTGTTAACTGCAGTGTATATGTAAGGCATGAGTAAGCCTGCAGTTCTCTAGATAGAAAGATAGCAATCAAATCATACAATATTATTCTGCTGTCATGTTCAATACATTAAATTATGCTGAGCAGGCATCAGCAGAAAGCCTGTAGGACTTGCAAATAAGCATCATGCCATCAAGAGAAAGCATTACAAGTTAGTCATTTATGCAAGAGAAAATAGCACTTTATTACTGGAGATGGGTAAGAGCTAGAGTGCTGAGAAGCCAGACTAGGACACAAGTACTCTTATACTTTAAGGACATTTCTTAGTAGAATTTTAATTCCAGACATGGGCCTGTTTGAGATAAAGGACTACAAACTTTATTCACATTTTATCTGCTCATTACTAAGTCAAATTGTTTGCTGCCTGAAGCAGTACCAATTTGAACAGCTCACTATTCTGTGCAACAATCTTCACTCAGTGGTTTCTGTTATTGTTCAGTTTAAAACATTAGGTCTAAGGGAAGGTAAAGAAGATTGATCATGTATTTTTATAGCATAGTATATGAAGATAGTGAGGAAACTAAAGCAATATTAGAGCTAATCATAATTTAATGATATCATGCAGTATAACCATCTGTTGTAAGAAAATGACCTGACAGAATAGCAACCCGAGCTTGACAAGCCAGCCTGCATGTAGACAATAAATCATTTGACAAATACAATCTGCTTTCATTCTTTTTTTTTTCTAACTAATCTATGTAACAGCTTTGCTGAGTTACTTGATCTTAGAAAGATACTACTGGCTCCTGTCATGTACATATGGCTGCTAATGCAGTGAGAGAAAGGTTACATTTTGCCTAAGGGGAAAGTAAATCCAGTTTTATTGATGTGCACAGGACATCTCTGGAGATGGGTGAGGAATTAAAGACACAGAACTATTAAAAAAAAAAAAATCACCAAACTTAAAGAAATACCTGAAATCTATTCCTTTTCCTTGTTGAATGCTAGGATGATTTTACAGTCATGAAGAGTAAAGCAGATACTGGTATTTTTATATTAATATACTAACAGAATGAAAAAAAAAATTCCTCAGAGACAAATCCTGGTATGTGCCTTCTCTGCACTTTCAACTAGATACAACCCATATTAGGACCATAGTAGAAGTTTAAGATATACATGACATGAAAAGCAAAGGTCAAAGTAATCAGAATGACCATAGCTGAGACTTGTAAGCTCCTAGACTTGTAAGTGCAGAAGGCTGCACCAAAGGGGGATTGCAATGGGGCTAAGGCTAGTGGCAGCTTCATCCATGGTCTCAGGGTGATCCAGCAGCTCATTTCACTTCTTCCTACAAGCTTAAACTATTTAAGCTTAAGTGTGACCTCTTACCACTGTTGTGCTTTAACCCCAACTGGTAACTCAGTCCCATACAGCCGCTCACTCACTACCTCCTGGAGGGACTGGAAGGGTAAAGATGAGAAAACTCATGGGGTGAGATAGAGACAGGTTAATAGTGTCTATTAAAGCCTCTCAAACAAGCAAGGTAAAGCAAGGAATTCATCCACTATTTCCCACTGGCAAGCAAGTATTCAGCCATCTCCAGGAGAGCAGGGCTATATCACACATAAGAGTTACTTGGGAAGACAAACGCCATCACTTCAAATGTCATGTCCACTCTCTCCCTCCTTCTTCCTCCAGCTTTATATACTGCACATGATGTCATAAGGTATGGAATATTGTGTTGGTCAGTTGGGGTCAGCTGTCCTAGCTATGCTCCCTCCCAACTTCCTGGGCACCTGCACACTAAAGAAGCACGGAATGTTGAAAACCCTTTGATTTCTTGCCACCAGCTAAAAACATCAGTATATTATCAACATTCTTCTCCTAGCAAATTCCATACTAATCCCAAAACACAATTCTAGCTGCTGAGAAGAAAATAAGCTCTATCCCAGCTGAAACTGAGACAACAAGCTTTCCCTCTCCCAGAGAGAAGCTTTACTGACCATGCCAGTACTGGGGCTGCTGAGTGATGGCTCGGCTAATGTGAGCCAGGCATGTGTTCACACACTGGTGCACAGGGCTATGTTTCTCCACCCACTGGGCTTGGATGGATCTCACTCGAGCACATTTCTCTTTGCTCTTGGGCTCATTGTCAATGGATCATTTATTTTTAACATCCACTGTCTACTGTGTTTGGCTTAGAGTCCACACTGGAGCTACAGGCTGCTTCACCAGCAACTCTGAGCTCTCTTCACTCTGTTTAGGACACTTTGGGTGGTGTTATGTTCATGTAAGAGGCCTGAGGGCCACCACTGACCACAGCCCACCATGACATGCTCACTCACCATCCCCCAGGCACATTACCTCTTCAGGTTGCTGCTTTTCCTGTATATTGGTCCTGCCCTTTTCTCTGCCTAAGATGGAAATGGTCCAGTAAAACTATACTATTAAAAATAAAAAAGGCTTTGTAGGAGTGCTTCTGAGTTGTGATGGTTCATGCAAGACTGCAAAGGATTAGTTGAATTGTGTTATTTTTATTTTGTATTGTCAGAGCTAAACTACACCTTTCTCACCTTCAGTTACTGGAAGGGGGAAGCATAGAGAAAGGTTTTTCTTCTGCGGGGATCTTTCACAGGGAATGAACAAGATTTGGTATGAAAGTCTGCTGGAGTATCCTGGGCTGGAGGATCTAAGGTGAAAGCAGAAACCTCAGTTCTGTATCATGGGAGAGTTCAGGAAGAGAGTTTCTTTAGACCAGATACTAGGAAGAATTTCTTTAGTGAAAGAGTAGTCAGGCACTGGATCAGGCTGCCCAGGGAGGTGGTGGAATAGATAGCATCCCTGGGGGTACTCAGAAACTGTGTAGATGTGGCACTTCAGGATGTGCTCTAGTGGGTACAGTGGGTTTTTTCCTAGGTTGATGGCTGGACTCAGTGATCTTAGGGACCTTTTCCAGTTGTAACGGTTCTGTGGTTCTCTGTGATTTTGTGAAACTCACAGCATCATGGCTTCAACATCCAGAAGTCATCAGTTCACAAGACATCTCCTCAAACTTTTTCCCAGCATTCTCCAACATAACAGACCCATCAGATAGGTTGTCTCATAGGTGATAGCATTTTGCCCTCCAATAGTAAAGCATTCTGTCTCCCTGTCAGGCTGTTTCATATCTAAGACAAGATATTTCTTCATAAAATCACTTCTCCCTTCAGACAACTTTTACAAGTACAATACATATTACCCAAACTCATTAAACTATTACATTAGTTCATTTCTTCATTCTCTTTCTCAAGGGACCACTGGAAATTGAAGTCATGTCCTACAAGCATGGGAAACTTGAGAGGTTTTCTTCATTCAGTAGGTAAGAATATGCCTCATTTATTCTTTTTTACCTGAGTTTTGTAGATAATCAGCCCAAGGTTTTCCATGTAAGAGTTTGCCAGAGTAAATGACTTGTAGAAGATCTCATAGCAGATGAGTTCAGTTGGTACAGGAGCTTCAGCAGGCCACATCTATATAATAATCTGCTTAACATAACATAATATAATATGATATAATATAATATAACATTAATATAATATCCAACATAAAAAAAAACATAAATATTTTTAAATAATTAATGACTCATGATATTGCTGTTCCATGTCCCCAGCCTACTACTCATCCTTTGGAAAGCAGATCCTTGAACTGAGTAAAATTAAAGCATGAAAAAATTCTGGTCTTTTTTTTTTTTTTTTTTCCCTTTAATGATGGCAACAAAAAAGCAACATCAAGAACAAACAGAACTGCCAATACTGAAGCTCAGGTTTTCATCTGTGCCTCAACATACCTTTTGGCTCAAGTGATCCAGCACATATTTAGCATGTATTTAGCACTGAGGGATTATAGAAGACACCAAAAAATTTCCAGTGAATTTTTGCACATGAAGAATAAAGGTTGGGTTCAATTGGTTTCTCTCCTAAACTGGGAATGAGGAAACCTCAGAGGCCAAGGATGGAATATGGATTGCAGTGAATGCCCAATTCCTACTGTCAAAAACAGTGTGTTTTATAAGGTCCCTCTGTAAAATAATTTATTTTGTGGAATTCCTCAAATAATGAAAATAAAGAGACCTGACCTTTACAGAGACAAAGATTTAAGAACCTTGCTACAGAACCAGGGCTTCCTCATGAAAGTACAGCACCATTAGAACCTGAGGCAAGTCAGGTCAAACAATTTACCACACAAAGTCTATTAAGAAAGCTAATCAAGCATCACCAAATGAGGCAATGAACCAGGAGCAAGATGCACTGCAAGGTTCACCATTGCTATAGAATTAAGCTCATTGTTGTCTGTAGAAAATAACATCTTCAGCTGAAATAGTTGAATTTTTTCCACCAAAAAAATTAAAGAGAACACCCACCGTGCAAGGAGAAAAGAAGAATAATGCCACAATGAAAAAGAACAGAAGAAGATAAAAGCAGCTGAAACATAGGCCCAGACTTTGATCTATTACAGGAGAAAATGTTTATGCTACAAGTGATCCCATTGACTTGGAAAACAGTATTCACAGGCTAAGTTCCCTTTCCATATGATGAACCTGCAAGAGCTTTTAAGTTGATTATACTGTCAAATGCTAACTAATCACAAGAAACTCTTAGCACTCTATGTTAAAAGAACCCATTCTTGTGATGAAGTAAAACAATACACGCAGAGATCATCTCACTTGGTATCTTTATGGGTAAATAAATATAAAGGGATTGATTTTTCACACACGTGCGTTTCTTTCAACGGCATTTTTTTTGAAGAATTCATACTAACTTTGCAATTATATGCAGGAGATTAAGCTATTATTAACAGGACCTACCTTGTGTGCGATAAAATATTTTATACAGACTTCTAAGCCATGACACTGTATCAGCAAATATGCATGAAAATCTAGTTTGCAATCAGTCTGGGGGCAGAAAATGGCAAGAATGCAAACAGGTCTCTGAACAGGCCAGAGACATGGTCAGTCTGAAGCATTCAAGAGCGTTGTAGATTTAGTCAGTGAATAGTGTGAACAATGTCCTTCACTACAGAGAGGTTACTGAGCTGTCATTAATTATAACTGAAGTATTTTGCCCTAGATGTAGAGTAAAACAGGGCCACATGCATAATGTGGATGGAAAGGAGAACCTGCACAGTCAGGCAGCCAATTACCCATGTGTGATATAATGCATACACTGCTGAGAGTGATGCTAATGCATCCTTTGACTTGTTCTCCCCCACTAGCTCATTCATTCCTTTTCTTCCTTAGGAAAGTCCCTGCTTGGATAAAAATTTATTATTCCCTCTAGCTGCCTAGAATATTTTTAAGCCTCTATGTGTAACCTAAATTCATGATACCCAATATTATTCCTATAGTCTGAGAAAGGCTGAGCAATCACAATTACAGCATGAAGTACACAGTATTTTATTACAAATTCCATTTAACCTTTACATGTAAGCAGACGAGGGTCAGTTCAAAATGTGCTTTAAAATTTAAATTAAACATTAGTTAGAAATTTTTTATATTGTTCAAGTGATACCTTAAATAAAAAAGGAATCACATTTTTATTTCTTATAATTGATCTTAGATAATAAAATTTTTAAATTAAATTTTACTTCCAGGAAGGGAAAGTGGAGGTCTTCACTTCACCACAGTACAGCTAACAAGCAGGCTGAGTTTGCTCCAGCTCCCATGTACCAAGCACATTGTGCCATGGTGCAATTCCAGAGTGGATGGAGGGTTTCCATAGGGCTGGTGAGCTCTGAGCCTTATGGGGCTGCAAGTGAGTCCAGGCTGAGCCACTCAGAAAGGAGGCCAAACATGACATTACCTAATCACTGCACATGGCTGCCCCTGTGCTGCAGGGTATGTAACACCCTTGTGCACTTTTCACTAAGAGGCTCAAGAGCAGCAGCACCTTCATGCAGCAGCCTGGCAGCCAGAGCAGGGTACAAATGGATGTCTTCGAAACCACTGTTTCATTAATGATCGTATTGCAAAGAAATATTCCATATAAAATGTTCTTGAGCCCCCACTTGGCAACAATCCAAAGCAACCCAAACTCAAAAAAATTGGATCTGAGTGAGATTGACAAGGTGTCTCCAAGCACAGCATTTGGTTGAGTATGTATGGAAAAGGCAGAGGGGAAACACAAAGCTGGAGAATTTGCCATCCCTGGGAATGTGGAGGTGTGTTATCTTCAGTAGAGGTTTCTCTCCAAGCTCATCTAGAGAGTGTCTTGGTTCTTCCAGCTGTGAATGAACACTGTCACACAGCCTAGACAGTCAGTAGAGGTTCAAAAATGTCTTTAACATTGATCTGCACCTTGCTCCACAGCGCTATGGTGTGAACAGCAACGTGGTGTCTCCGGGCTGCCCCTCAGCCCTGGCACTCAGGTCAAAACACAACTGGTTCCAAGAGAAATGACATTATACTTCCCTTTTTCACAAGCTTGGTGGCCCAGTTACACTGACTGACAAGGTAGGCTCCATTTCCTCCATAAATATGTGGGCAATACTGGCTGTACTGGTGGAGCATGAGACTGTCCTCTAGTCACATACTGAAAGTATTGCCAAAAGCCACAAGGCATAAACTGAGTATCTTAGAAAGACAAGAAGCAGAAGATACTGAAGAGGCTCCCAGAATTTGACAGGTAGTTTCCCTGCTCCATTTAGCGTGAGGTTGGATTCATCAAGGCCTCCTGCAATGCTTCAAGATAGTTAATTTCTTCCTTCAGCTGCAGAATAAATGTCCCATCAGGTGCAGTGGTAGCTCCATCCCACTGCCCCGCTGTAGCCAGTGTTGGGCTGTTCCATGGCAGTGTTCCCATGAACTTCCTACAACACAGACATGACCTGAGGCCCTGAAGTTTTTAGTGACATATCTAATCATATCCTTGGCTGCATCAGGGAGGGGATTCTCCCCCTCTACTCTGCTCTCGTGAGACCCCACCTGGAGTACTGAGCTGCAACACATGCCATGATTCAAGTCCTACAACTACTGTGAAGGTGGTCTCACCACAACCTCCCAAGTACTTCAGAAATTTTGAACAAAGAAACTTTATGTCAGTAGACAAGGGAATAGCAACAAACATCACTTACCTGAGCAAAGCCTTCAACACAGTCCCACACGACATCCTGGTGTCCAAGCTGGTAAAATATGGGTTTGATGGATGGAGCACTCAGTGGATTAAGAACTAGCTTGATGGCCACACCCGAAGAGTGGTTGTCAACAGGTCCAAGTCCAAGTGGAGGCCAATAACAAATGGAGTCCCTCAAGGATCAGTATTGGGACTGGTATTGTTTAACATCTTCGTTGGTGACATGGACGGTGGCATTGAGTACCCCCTCAGCAAGTTTGCTGATGACACCAAGCTGTGTGGTGTGGCTGACACGCTGGAGGGATGGGACATTGACATCCAAAGGGACACTAAAAGGCTGGAGAGGTGGGTCCTTGCAAACCTCATGAAGTTCAGCAAGACCAAGTGCGAGGTCCTGCATCTGGGCTGAGGCAATCCCAAGCACCAATATAAGCTGTGCAGTGCCTAGCTTGAGAGCAGCCCTGAGGAAAAGGACTTGGGGTTGCTGATGAGTGAGTTCAACATGAGGGATCAGTGTACACTGACAACCCAGAAAGCCAACTGGATCCTTGGCTGCATCAAGAGAAGTGTGGCCAGCAAGTTGAGGAAGGTGATTTTCTCCCTCTATTCTGCTCTTGTGAAACCCCACCTGGAGTACTGTGTCCAGTTATGGAACCCCTTTCACAGGAGGGACATGGACATGGAGTGTGTCCAGAGAAGGGCCACGAGGATGATCAGAGGGCTTTAGGATATCCTGGTGGATGGATCATTCCCATCACTGTTCCATGAGAGACCTGAACAGAGCAATAGTTAGCTGGGTAATAGCAATAGCCCAAAGAAATGCTTCTGGAGCACTTTTTGGAGCTGTAATCCAGGGATAGATACAGAAGAACATAATAATTTATGTTTTAGAAATCTTAAGGCAGCAATATTCAAGGAAACTTCAGGCTACTGGTTTGAACTTCAGCTGTGGAAGGGCATGTCTGTGAAAATCTCCTGAGCTGTTTTGAAATGACCCAGGTCGAAGACCTGTTTGTCCTTACAGCACAGATAAGAGTATTGCAAGGAAATGCTCTGGTCCCTTTATGGGCTGAATTTTCCCTGCTACATGATATTTTGGTTTACAAAGCAATCATCAAAGGTACAGGATCTTCCACATGGCATTTTTAACTTTGCAGCCTCAAAAGCCCTAGAGTGCTACAGTGTGGGGTATAGGTAGCTGTGATGTCTTGGTGATTTGAGCTTTGGCATTCATGACCATTTCCATGCTTCCTAACTGCTCTCAAAGAGCCTCTCTCTTGGGTTTTCTTCTGCCATTTGACTCCAGACTCAGACAGACAAGGAGTTTGCTGGGATCAGAGAGGGCAGCCTGGGGAAACACCATAAAGCCTCAAAGCTCAGTGTGCGCTCCTCTGGGATAAAGGGAGCTTTATAGCACAAGGGAAGCAAACCACAAGGCATGACTTACAGACTGTCTCATAGTACATCTCTGTTCATACCAACCCATTAATTGAGGCAATCCTTTCAAGCTCATAAAGCTAACCATGCTGAGAGAACAGTCGAATTTGTGGTCATCCAAAGGAAAACTGTCCCTCTGTGGGTTGCACCATTGGCTGTGGTACATCCTGATTAATAAAATTCTCTCTCAGTCACTTAAAATAGGTCTCACCTGTCTCAGCTCAGAGGTATAAATGCACTGAATATGAGGCTGATAAGCCTCTCATCTAAAAGAGGCAGAGACACAGAAGACTGTAGATTGAACGAACCAGTTTGTCCACTGCTGAGACCCAGTTTTGCATGCTGTAATACTCACTGGTCATGGAAATGAAAAGGGTTGAAAGGTGAGGAACCGTCATATGTAATCACTTAGTCTCATGGATCAAGAAATTGTGTCTTTTCATTTATATTCATCAATCTAAACCCAGTGTTTTATTAATTATGCAGCATTACAACAAAATGTTACCTTATAAAAATTACAAATCCTCGAGGCAGCCTGTCCGTTCTCATAATCATCTAGTGGAAGAAAAAAAGGCTTTTTATTCCTTGAAAATCCAACTTCAGAATATGAGTTATAGTGATGTGATTATTCCCTAGGGTGTGGCATGCAAGAACATACCTCACCTTTTCTCTCATTCACTGTACTGCTAGACACTCTTGACCATGGTTGGATTTTTTTTTTTTTTGGTATCCATGTTAAATTAAACTAATTACTTTGATTAGAACAATCACTTAGTTCTTTTTAAACTATCACAGTGCTAGCTACTGACAGTAGCATAAGATAAAGCATAAGACAATTAAATAATTAATTAATTTAACAAACGGCCAGCACTTAGACTACAATAATTTATAACATTTAGTTCTCTTAACCAATGCACTTTTATGACTAAGCATAACAAGTCTTCCCTCTGCCCCTGTGCCCCACCAGGTCAACCATCTAATTGTCATCCAGACTGACCTAACAATAGGGAAGGTGCCTTACAGTAGGCTGCAATCTCTTCTGTTTCACTGGGATTAAAGGCAGCCATCAGAGAAAGAAGGCTTATTTCCATTTTCTTTGTGAATCTGTCACCTGATTTCCTTCAGCTTGAAGGTAAACCACTTTCTAATGTCTGCTGACCATAGGTCAGCCTCCATCAGGTATCCTGGAACCACCTACAGGTAGGTATCTCAGTAGTGATGTCTTATCTGAGTCTGACTTCCACTCTAAGAGCTTTCCTGCTTTAAAGAAAACACAGCAGAAATATAAGTAGTTCTCAGATGTTACTGTACAGTCTAAAATAAGTGTGCTGAGATTTTTCTAATGATCAGGAAAACTGACTACTCACACCAGAAGAAAGATGGCATCTAAAGGTCTACAAGAGAGACAAGGTCTGCAAGGTCACACCTCAATCCTCTGCTCAGCCATCTCCTTAGTTTCTGCTTTTCATTCTGGATTGTCTAAGTGGCTTCTCCCTCCACAGGCTGTGAGCTCCTCCCCAGGGAACAAAGGCTGGGGGATCTCACATCCATCCTCAAACCATTCAACCCCCATGGCAGGGGGGCTGGAACTACTTCCATCCAACCCTGGAAATTCTGTGATTCTATGAATATATAAAGGCAGAAATTTTGTAAACAGGAGGCAGAAGGAGTCCTACTTGACTAGGTAGATCTGTTCTCTCTTGTTCACACTTAAAGATCAATATGTCTACCTCTGATTATACTGTATGAGCTGAAAGAAGAACTAAAGGTGAAGAGCAACCATCTGTGTCCTAGGACCACAAGAGCTTGGGTTTTATTTTGTTTTTTTTTCCTCAGTGCCCTTTTGTGTATTTCATGAGTGCATTTCAAGGCATATCTTTGACAGTGATTTGAAACTGAGAAGTGGCTAATTTCCTTCTAGTGTTTGCAGGAGAGTGCACACTTTGAGAAAAGGCACAGGAGAATAAGGGCAGACTGTTAATCTCTCCCACTTGTGATGGTTCAGTCCAGTAGTAATTGGGCCTGTGGTCTTCTTGTTCTTCATTGGATGCTTTCACTGCCTCCACAGGGGTTTCTCTCTTGTCTGGTTGCAGCTGCTGTCAAAGTTTGTAGCCCTGAACCTCCTCATCTTATTTGTACTGGCTCTGGAGGACCTGTTTTGACTAAGTAGGTACAAGTTCAACTCCAACTTATTAATTTTATTTAAAACTTACTTATTTAGGATAAACACAGCTTAAGCTAATATCTTGTAACACTAGAGGAATACCTGCCAATAGGCAAAGCTGCCTGGCATGCAGTCCCATTGCCAGCCAGGGAGAATTCAAATTGGACTGATCCAGAAATCTGTCATCAGTTGTTGATCAGTTGGTCTTGTTGCTTCGAGGACACCCTTGAGATAAATTCTCCCTCAGTCACTTAAAATAGGTCTCACCTGTCTCAGTTCAGAGGTATAAATGCAGTAAATAATTTACCCTGATTTTACTGAAATGCTATAGAAATTTCACCTACCTATAGCTATAGCTTGCACACAGATAGCCTTGTTTTTAATGCAGTGCAATGGGTGCTCCAATACAGTTTCTAATGAATAAAAATATGCATGCTGACATGATCTATAAATAAGAGGTGCCATCCAGCAGCAGAACCCTAAAATACCTAATAAATCTGTAAGCAGCTGCTGAATGCAAGCATAAAAATAAATGCTTTTTAAGCCATACTATTTAGTGAAGAATCCAAGCCACAAAATTTATATTCCACTTCCAAGGTGGGCTTTTTCACATATAGGATTTTGGCCTGGCACAATGTTAAAGAAAAAAAAATTATTAGCCCTGTCTCCTATTGCATCACTGCTATTAAAATATAGATTGCATCATAGATTCTAAACTGTTTATTTGTCTTTGCAGCACAACAGACTGAAATTTGCCACTTGCTCCACTTCCGTATTCAATGCATTTTTGCTTCCCTGCAGAATTCTGCCAAATTCCTGTATCCTGAATGCTGGAACACAGCTGATGCTTATTAATGTCCTGCTTTGGAAAAAAAAAAGGGAAGGTGCCTTATTCCCAAGAGGTATCTCAAGCAGGAACACTAAGGACCCCGTATTTCTTCTCCCCTGATACATGCTGAGATGTTTTATTAATATTCTCTTCAAATCCTAGCATCCTGGTTTGCAATAAAACACAGCTCTTTAAATTCAAGACATTTTGCAATAGCAGGGCTGGTGTTAGATATGTATTTTTAGCAGCAATGATATTTTTAATTCTCCTTAAGGGAAAGAAACCAACACTTATTTCTTTAACAAAACTATATTTTTTTCATGACTAGATTAAAGATGAAATTACTTACACACTACTACTACTACTATATCATTAATTCATCATCACTGTTTAATCATTAGAGTTTGTTGGATATGCAAAAAATATTGTGTTTTGTTTCAGATATTAAAAACAAGCAGGTGATTGCTTTAATTGGCTTCATATGCACAGAGCTAAGTAAATATTCACAGCAAAGTAAAACAGTTTGAGTAATGCTTAGTAGAAGAGACAACCAAAATCCTATTTAAATTTCATATGATGGTTCAAGTAAAACATTTGTGTTTGACGAGGTACCATAACCATAATTTTCTAGAAATAAATTTCATTCTATTTCAGAAAACTGACTCCCTTCCAACAGGATGGAGTTTTAATTAAACAGAATGTTTTCACATCTGGCCTTTGTCAAAAATAATGCAGCAAAAATTGAGATTTCAAATTCAAACAGCTTAATTTTTTTTTAATTTAATCCTGAAAGTTTCAAGGTAGTTCCATCCACAATAAAAGTAGCAAATGACCATTAATTTGCACCAGATTTGATGCCACATCAGCACCAGAAGATAAAAGCAGCACTAAAAGGTTGGAAACCTTTGAATCATAGAAGGTTGGAGGAGACCATAAAGATCATCTAATTCCAACCCCCCCTGAATGAGCAGGGACACCTCCCATAGACCAGGCTCAAAGCCCCATCCAACCTGGCCTTGAACACTTCCAGGTAGGGGGCAACCACAGCTTCTCTGAGCAACCTGTGCCAGTGTCTCACCACTTGTCTTTTGGGAACTCCCCTAGCTTGACCTTTCCCTCAAACCATGCACAGATACTGTCTTGGAACCAGCAGCTGATACAAGTAAAAATTATGAAATTATGCTGGGGAGGGTGGAGTGGGTTGCAAGCAAATGGTACTCCAGTGTCTTTTTTTTTTTTTTTTTTTTTTTTTTTGTACTAAAATAAGTGCTGCCAGGGTTGGAGCTGGTAATGCAGGTACAGAGATCAAAACAAGATCTTTTCCATGACTTGACCAGAAAAGCATTGCTGTGCCTTCAATTAAAAGGGAAGTCAAATAGTATATAAAACCCAGGCAAGGAAATCAGAAAGGATTCTGATTTCAGATTCCTTTGTTCAGAAAGGAAACTAAATCACATCTCTAACTTCATGCATTTGCTCAAAGCCCCTTAGAAATCCCTGACACTGAACCATGTGCTGTAGTTCCTTGCCCTGAGTCAACACTTCATTGGATGCTGATGATTCCTGCTGGAGAAGTGTTCATAGATCCCAAAATACAGACAGAGGAATTGCAAACAGGATCTGAGTCAAAATTCTTGCGTGCATCACTCACAGCCTTTGGAGATCTGTCAATTGCTTTCCTACATTTCTGGATCCCAATGTGGGACGTGGTAGATACTTAAGGCAGTGGCAAAACAATGGACTTTTTATTTTATTCCAAGGGACAGTTTTCTCACAAACATCTTTAAGACATTATCTGCTAGGCATCCAAAAGCTTCCTCCCATTCTTTTATTGCATGTTTTGTGTTGTTGGGAGTATCGCACATCATAATACCGGTTTTACAAATACTTTAAAATTCTTCCTGCATCATGCAAAAAGCAGCATGAAAAAGAATATCTCTGGACTGATACATCAACACAGTGGTCTACCAGCTCACACTTTGTTGTTCAAACAAGGTCAAGTCCTCATTATCTTACATTGTATAAACACATTAAAAAGCAATCCACAACCTAAAGGGCTTTTAGTTTAAATAGAACAACCAACCAGACAAAGGATGCATTTCTATCTTGTATCTATATTATTGACAAGGAACTGAGGCACAGAGAAGTGATAAGGCCAAGCAAATTCACACAGGAATTTTATCATATAACCAGGAACCAGGTTCCCAGAATATCAGCTCCATGTCTTAATCACAAATTAGGCCTTTGTATGACTGGTGTGTTGAAAATGCTTCAAGCCAAGAGAGATGCCAAAACCAACCACAGTGCGCCAACTGTGTAAACTAATTACATTTTAATAATTACTTCAGTTTCAGTCATTTGAACCACTATTAGCAATTCAAGCAGGGAACATGTGGGCTGTGCTTTTGAATTAGGTTATTTAATCTCATTCTCTTCATATTGGACAAAATTGACTTCCATTTTGCTGCATTAGTTCCCTGTGTGTGATTAATACCCAGGTGCTAGTCTGTGAAGCACCACAGCCATTAAAATACAGCTGTATTTCTAAGGCACAGAGTGGTAACTGACAGAGATACCTGGTAAAATCATATTGAGCTAATAAATACCACAAAAGCACTTCAGCTTTGTTAACTGCATGCAGAGAGAAATTGCTCAGAAAGGAATTGTGCTCTTTCACTGACACAAGGCAGCACTTGATGCTTCTCCCTTTTTGGGGAGTTTCACCACCCCATGAGAGGGCCAGGGTCCCCCTGGATTATCTATATTATTTTACTTCTTTGCAAGTTTTTTTCTGAGATAATTTTTTTGCCACTGCCTTATTACTTTTATCAGATGCAACTTCTTAGGTTAAAAGCTGGCTCATTAAGTCAATTCTATCTCTCTGTACTTGGGATGTGTTGGTGTGCTCACATAAACCAAAGCAAATGGTCCGATCATTCAGTTTAATTGCAAGAGTTTGGGTACATCCTTGTGCAACAGCAAACACCAAGATAGAAACACAGTTAAAAAGAAATTACCACAGCCCATGCAGGAGGAATGAATTCAGAGCAACACAAAGGCTTGCTAGTCTTTATATAGAAGATCCAAAACATGCCAGGAGCTGGGTAAATACTAGAATAGACACAGCTTGTTGGTCAGTGGATCCTTTAATTTGCACTTGGCAGACAGTCATAGAGAGGGAATAAAAGGGGTTGTGCTGCATCTGTACCCAACCCAGGCAGCCAAGTCTGCTGGAAGGATGCTCCCCCTGTGCAGCCTAAATCATCTTTCAGATGTTTTTATTCTGAAGCAGAAAGATTATTTTATTTCCTTCAGTAAATTAATTTTAAAAGAACAGAAAAACAATCAATGTAAAACCAAAAAAAACCCCACCCAGTAGTGTCTGACAGCTCAGCAGATGGTCACCTAGGACAAGCACAAACACCAGCCAGCCAAGCCATGACTGTGCCAGCTCCTTCCCAGTCTCTGGTTGATTTTGCTTTCCTGTACAGGCAGCAGCTTTTTTTTTTTTTTAATGTATTGTAGCAGTGGTATCCTCAAATCTTGGACATTTCACTGTTACTTCTCCCCCTCCTGGCAGAGCCACCACCCTGGCTTCTCTCTTCACAGGACATGCATGAATTTCATGCAGGGATATGTGCTTAAAAAGAGCAACACAGGTCACAATATGCTGTTATACAGAAACCACAATGTGATATACAGCTGGGAAGCATGGAGATAGGGGTGATATGAACCTTCCTGTGTACCATATAAGAAATAACCCATCCAGCTCCACACTTGCACCATGTAGGAGAGCAGAGGAGTGTTTTGAGGAAGGAGAGACAATCCCACAGATGGGAAAACCACTCAGCTGGATCCACTGAGGTGCTTCCCCACAGTCCCCCCTCCTGCATCTGATGGAGAACCCCAAGCGATCCTGTTGGGCTTGTAGTGTGACTCAGAGGAAGAAATATGGCAGAGCATGGCCCCAGCTGAGGAGAGGCCTCATATCTCCATCCTTCAAGAAGTCCTTCGATGCTTCTCTCCAGGTCCCACACGGCACCCTATCTCTTTCCACAGCACACTTCCCCAGTCGCAGGATCCAGTCTGGCTGTTTTGAGTTCAAGATGAAATGGATTTGAGACTGTCAGAAAGATTCCTGCACCGTGGATAGTGTCAGAGATCTCCCTCTATGCCCCTGGATCCAGAGAGGGAGGATCTCACCTCTACAGTAACTCCTCAGAAATTTTCCTGCAGTTTTTATGTTCATCTTGGAAGTCTTCCTCATTCTCAGCAGTTTCCACAGACCAGTTTTGAAGGCTTGCAAGGTGCCTTTTGCAAAGACAAACCACAACACAAACTCCAAAGTGTGCGGGATCAAAGGAACCTTCACCACTTTCACCTTGTGTTTCAGTCTGCAAGTGGGAATAAGGATGCCATAAAAGACCCTCATGAATGAGCTGTTTTGAATACTACTGTGCTTGTACAGACCAACATTATATCTGCCCTGACTGCTTTGGTGTCCAAACATCAAGATGTAATGAAAGTCCAGGAGCTGGTGAAGGAAATGGAAGAAACATAACCTAGCAGAAGTGGCTTGCTAAAGCATTGCAATTCCTTTCCTTTGTGATTGTAGGGAGCATAACCTGGCAGCTCTATGGAAGAACAGGGGATTGTGCAGGCAATTCAATTCTGTATTACCACATCTTCACCCTTTGCACAACCTCACATCTCTACAACCAAGACCTATGTAAGCACAATATAGTGCAGAAGGTTGTGATGTTTTTTACCAAGTTGTGGGCAGGAAATAAGTTTTGCCATCCATACCTGTCCCTGAATACCATGTTTTTATTGTCAGACCACATATGTTAAATTAATTCTTCATTTCTCTTATTTATTGTGAAATGGCTAGAGGGGTTTCCAAAGCAGAAAAGCACAGCCCTGTTTAGCCAAGAGAGCCCAGAGAAACATGACCTATATGACATTTTTGCCATCTTCCAACAAATTAATGAACCCAAATAATTTCCAATATTTGACACTGAGTATTGATTATGCTTGTGCTTATGGTAATTGCTGAATTTGGGCCATGTTTGTGTTTTCTTCTTCTTGTGTCCAAAAGAAGCACAATGGTATCTGTGCACCTTTTTTTGGAACACCACTACTGGAAGGTGCCCCATTAATGCTGTATTGCAGAAACAAACCTAGCAAGAGAGCCCCATGGCAGTGGTGGCAGCAGGACTGTAGCAGCAGTAACTGCCACACAGATCCAAGCACAGACTTCAAAATCATTCCCCTCCCTGCTTTTATTCTTTCTACATCATTTTCCCAGCACAATCTGGAGTCCTGGGCAAGGCCTTGGGACATCAGTAAAGTCATTATATGACAGAAGGCACTCAAATATCACATTGAATCCAAAAAATGCCAATACTCTGCTACTATGGAGCATCTTTCTGCTCAGTCACATGATTTCGAGGAGCTGCTGTGCTCCATTGAGAAGCCATGGGAGGCCAATTGTGCAGTTCCTGAAACATAGATCTGATTGCTCTGGAGTGACAACCATGGCTCTCCTGGCTCAGAGCCCTGGACTGGGTTTGAAGCTCACCATTTTGGTTCTCTAGTCCTGTATTTTAAATAACAGCTGCTCAAGACTAAGAAAATAACATTAAATGTCTGACTGGCACTTCTAATTCACTCCTCCTATGTAAAGGCACAATTGCACATGTGCCCCCCTGCCGTGGCACTCCATGAGGCTGGGAATTATGCACCACCATAATTCAGTTCTAGGCAATCGTAGATTAAGGGCCAGCATTTCAGAAAGAGAAATCAGGGTAGATCTTAATGTCAGAGTGTACAGTCATGGCAGCCAGTTAGATATTTTGACATCTCTGAGTTATCTAAGTGGGCCTCGTTACAACCTGAGGTTGACAGAATACTTTATGAAACTCCATTTATTTAATTATAATGACTATTAATTTTTTTAACATTTCAGAGATCAGTCCTGTGTCCAGGGTTTATTTCCTTGGCCATATTTTTTTTATTAATGAGCAATTCTTTATCAACTTATCAACATTAGTCAAATATTGCACTACAAATCCACTGAGAAAGCATATATTTTGATTTTTTAAATTGCAATTGCATTAAACTCCATTCCACCTGATACCAAATGATTAATGTGGAGTCAGACTCACCACCAAGCTCAGCCAAAAAGGCTTCCAGAGTGCTGCAGTTTGCTTCCAGTCTCTGTGTGCTCCCATTGAAGTGCATCCCTGGGATGGTGCAAGGCTCTTACCCTTGTACAGGTAATTGGGTAGGGGGGGGGAAGCAGAGGGAAGTGCTAATAAGATCTTCGTTTACCTCAAGGGGAGCCATACTGAAATTATTGAAGCCAAAATGGGATTGCCACAGCTCTGACTGACACTTGATTCCAAGTGGTTTTATTATTCTGCCCACATGCCTCTCTACTGCTTCAATTTCTGGGAGCTCACAGGTGGGGTTGTGCCCTACTGACCTTTGTACCTCCTGGATTTCCCCTTTTAGCCATCTGTTTTATGGCCAACAAAATGAGGTACTTAAAATTGCTCTAAGAATATGGCCTAAAGGGCATAACACCTGCAAGGCATTGTACAGTGCTATGAGCAGTTCATCCATGGCTTGTGCTAACAGCCAGTGCATCATGGTGAACCTATCAAGCTAATCAGCTGGCTAATTAACTCAGGCCCAGATTTACACCGAGATCACTCCAAACACCAAGTTTGCCCATTTCTAGCCCACAGCAGCACACAGCCCTATCTGGCAGAAAACACATCCTCATTTCCAAGAGGTTGCCAGGCTTAAGGAGGTAGGGCCAGATGCACAGCTTGTGTGAATCCCCTGCAGCCAACAGAGCTCGTGTCCAAAGGGATGCCAGTGAACCCTTTCCATGCACATAAATGCCTGGGATCTTTTTGGAGCCCAACCTTGATGACTGAGTCTATGGTGTTGAATTTCATCTTTTTGCACTCCAGGAATGGCACATACTTTCATCCCATGAAAGCACTCTGAAAATCCAGGGCTGAATTATTTTATGGTGTTGGGAGCACATCCCAGGCTCATCACTGGTGGTGATCGCAGTCCCTCTGGTCTCATGTACTGCAGTTCAATAACCCATTATTAACAGTTGAAGGCAGTGATCCAGCCCTTCTGATTTTTCACTTCTGAATGCATCTAATTAGTTATGATAATGAGCAGAATTACAGCTCTCCATCCCTCAGTTGGGAGCACAATCGTCACAATCCTCTAATCACCTATTTTAGTCTCCATCCTGGCTTCCTGAGAAATGAAGTCAAACACCTTGATTAGAATTTGAGTCCCACAGAGCATAAAAGGCAGAGCAAAACAGTAACTTATCAACGCCAATTGTTAACATCATTTTAGTTCTTTCTCCTTTAAAGCTGTGTTACAGTGCAATGTACCAAGCATAGGGCCCATGTAGGGCTGGAGGCTCTCTGGCAGCCTTTGCAGGGTCTGGCTCTGAGAAGATGACCATTTTCAGACAAAATCAAGTTATGAATCCATGATGACTCAAGGTGAGCTAGAACCAGCTCATCTCTCAGAGGCAAGAAAGGGCAGAAAAACTGAAAACTTGATTTTGATGGTTTTCAACTGCTGAGGTATGTCCTCTAAGACGAAGGTTTTAATTTCTCTCCTCAGAATGATTAAGCACTATGTTTGACTGTGTCAGCCCTCTCAAAGGCCTTGCCACATGCCAGCTTCCATATCACATCAAGCTGTGGGTCGGTGGGTCTATAGTCCATATTGTAACAATCCCCACTTTCAGTGCTGTTTTTTGCTTTAAAACTCCCTCCCCATCAAAGCAGCCACAATGCTTTATCCCAAAAATCATTTCACGCTATTAGACTGAAATATAATCTACCTGGAAAAAACAAACCCCTTGTCTCAGCTTTTACCAGTTCCAAGAATATTCCTCAGACAGCAAAACCCACTCTTTCAAATCCATCGTGTGTATAGGCAGTGAGTGAAATTTCCAGCTCTTTAGCTTTACATCCCACTGGTGTCCTACATAAAACTTTGAAAAAATTATGGTTAACAACAATGTATTCTTTTTGTCCAAAATTTCTGGTATTCTTTCCTCTCCAAGGACATTTGAATGACATGCTATATTTTTTGAGTCTCTATAGTTTTTTTTTTCATGTTTCTTTTCCTTTTTGTTGATGGCAAGCTGTCCACCTCTGCTAGAACACTATTTTCCACTGCAATCAATTCTAATATCACTGAGTATTATTATAATTTGAGATAGAAAATGGGGAACAGGAGAAAATAAGCATGTATAATACAGGAATAGGCAGAGTCCTGCAGCTCCTAAGTCCCAGAAAACCTCTGTGAACTTACACAGAGGAGGAAGGACTGAGGAAGAGCACAGCTCCTGGTAGCACTTTCAGAGCCTTGTAAAAAAAGCCCCCATTTGTTCCTTCTGAAAGTTCAGTCAGTCTTATTTGGCATATGACCTCTTTGGAGGAGTTAATTGCAAACTGCAATGTGTAACACCCAACCTGGAACATCCTGGAGGGCTGAGGGACACACCAAATCCACAGAGATTATCTGGAAAGTTCTCACAGCTTTTGCTGGGAACTTCTGACTGTGATCTGACCTGCAGCAGGCTCCTAACCTGCATCTTTCTGAAAAAAGCTATATAGGTCTGGATACATGCTCATGTGAATTTGAAGAAAAATTTAACTGAGGTGAGAGTACCCACTCCCAGCATCAGGGCACGGGAAGCCGCTCTCACCAGAGAGCCTGGGGAGTGGGAAGTAAGACTTTAATTAAGGACCAACAGGACTTGGTCAGTGTCTCCAAGTGGTTCTGATTTTATTAAGCTGAGAAACAAGAGCTGTGAATGTAAGTTTAAAAGCACAATGCATGTTACCAGAAATGCCTGAAAAAGTCATAGATGCTCAGCAGTGCTTTGTAGGTTTCAAATAAAAACAACTATTCCCCAGTGACACACATCTACTCCCCAGTTCTCTGAAACCCAACTGCCATAAGTGGTACACAAATGATACTGCAGATGAAGCTGCAAAATGTTTTATGCTATTTAACATCAACCATTCCATATAATTGAGGGAGCACAATTATTTAAATATTCTTGTGATGTAAACAACCATGCAAATTGCATTTGTAACTACTTTGACTGTACCACAGCATAATTAGTAATAGCAATTTATTACTCAATGTAATAATTAGAAGTAATTAACTAGTAGAAGTAATTAGAAACAGTAGTTCATTCTTAATGCAATGAGCTGCTTTGCAAGCATGTGTGTGTGAACACATGTATGCGCACATGTGTAAATATTTAACAGTGGATAATTACTTTAAATATGTATTTTTTTCACAGCTTCTCATTCTGCCTTGTATGGAATTTATCAAATGTATGGGGAAGATTGATCATACTTCTATATTAGATATCTCCAGACTATTTGCATTTTTTCACTTGCTTACAGCACTTTAAGGAATAACAGGTACAGAGGAAGCAGATTGGAACAGAACCTATTGTTCATGAAGACTTAAGTGTAACAATATTAGAAAAATTATAGAAGATTTGTATGTGCCCTGTCATAATAATGTGTACTTACTCTCTAGAATTTTAGAATATTCCCTGATCTAACTTAATGATTAAGAGGAAAATAAGAAAACTACACAAGAGATCTAGTGAAAATTTGTTTTGCTCATAGTTGACATTCAAAAGGGAATGTACAAGCTCTTTTTATCAAGCACCCTCACTTCCTACCTCCAGTTGGTTGTGAAATTTAGGAGCCTGCAGCAAGGACCCTCAACCAGCTTTCCAGAAGGCAAAAGGGGAGCCCACAGTTGTTTTCTAGGGAAGACCAGATGAAAGATAGACACTGTCCACAGTAAGAAAGACTGGTAAAGTTCCAATCCAAGGAATAGTGAGACTAGAGAATGA
Organism: Heliangelus exortis; assembly: GCF_036169615.1. Lineage (NCBI taxonomy): Eukaryota > Metazoa > Chordata > Aves > Apodiformes > Trochilidae > Heliangelus > Heliangelus exortis. The sequence continues at coordinate 140,147,329 of NC_092423.1, read as the reverse complement.
AATTAGATTTGTCTTATCTAGTATTGATTTAATATATGGTCTCCCTGAAAATATTTTGATTTTATTAAATTATGCTTTAAAAAAAAAAATTTCTTTGTTTTCCATGGTGACCTCATTAAGGCCATGTACTCAAAACCCCTCCTCTCTCTCCTACTTCCTTTGCCATAAGGATGCTACCAGCAATTGATACAGTCTGCTTACAAACAACACTAATAACACCTAATCTGAAACCCTCCCATTCTCCTTCACCAAGCTGCTAATAAATGTTCATAGCCTGGTCAGAGATTCATCAGTTTGCTTCTTTCTCAAACACGATTCACCCACATCCCAAATGTTACCAGAAGCATTTCAAATTTCATCTCTTCACTTGTCTGTTGCTCTAATTTCACCCCACAGACCTTCTCTTCTCATCTTTTAAAGATCTTTTCTAAAGCAGATTCTCCCCCTTCATTTCTCACTGGCCAAAGCTGGCCAGCATTATTGAAGATACTGCTGGAAAAAGAACAAAGCCATTCTCACTGGCCCTGGTTTTCTACAGAAAATGCACCCAAGGCAGGTGATTGATTTCTCCCCCAGAGCTTTAGAGCTTTGAAACCGTGAAAAATCTGTAAATGATGTTCAAAGGTACACAATCAGAAGGTGCCATAAAATGGTGAGGAAGTGTTTAACTGCAGGAACACAGCTGCTCAGAGTACAATATTTTTAAGCAAAAGGGATCCCAGAGAGTAAAGCTCACAGTCATTCTCCCTGTTAAAATCAGTCTCCTCCTCATCTCTTTGTGATGCAGCATTTTGCTGAATAATTGATTCCTAGAGTTTTACCTCTAATAAGACCTTTTTAACATGACTTAGCATTCACTCCTGTTGCGGCGAGCCATTCTCTCAGGGACTCAGCTCTTGTTCGGAGCTCTCTTGCCATCCCTCTCCTCAGGCGTCTTCATCTCTTGTCTCTTCTGCTTCTGGGAGCATGCCTTTTATTTTGCCCTTCAGCCCCGCCCATTTCCGGCTGGGGCAGGCCCTAATTACTGGGCACAGCTGGGCCTAAGCTCCCAGTTCATTATCAGCGACACCTAAGGACTTGTGGTTCTCTCTACATTTCCCCCCTTTTTGTTGTTTGTTGAAAAAATAAACTTCATTTTTTCAATAATTTACAATTAATTCACAATATTTTCAATAATTTAACATTTCGTTTAACATTTCATTATTTTTCAACATTTTTCATTACTTTTTTCAATAATTTAACATTTCATTTAACATTTCATTATTTTTCAACAGTTTTCATTACTTTTTTAAACATTTCATTATTTTTCAACATTTTTTCGCCTATTTTTTGAGGAGGGAAAATTCGGGCTCTTTAGCCTCTGTTAGCAGGAGATGAGGTCTTAAAACACCAGCTCAGTTTTCGCTGGTACTCGCCACCTTCGGGATGCCTGGCCATGCAGAGGCTTCTCCGAGCATTCAGCGCACCAGTCTTATCGCGTGTCCCTAGGGCCCCATTTCAGGACCGCACTGTCGCGTGTCCCTGGGAGACTCCGTTTCAGGACCGCACTGACTTGATGTGCACTCAGAGCTCCGCTTCAGCATTCCTTGGGTTTGAGTTCCGCGCGCCAACTCACTGCGCCTTTCGAGCCTCATTCTTCTCTCCTGGCTGGCTCGCCATTCCAGGCTGTTGTATCTTGCCATGCTGGGCTTCTACTTCTACACGCCGCCTACAGCATTTAAGCTTAGCCTTGTGGAGCTTTTCCCCTGGTTGCGTATTTGGAGCTCTTTCTAGAGCGTCCCACACCAACGTGGTGGCTCCATCTGACGTGGTTGCGTATTTCGAAGCTCTTTATATCGCCTTCCGCATTTAAGCCAGGCTTTGTAGAGCTTCCCACAACCAACGTGGTCGTGTAGAGCTTCTTATATTACCTCAGCATTCACGGCTGCTATTGTTGCCCGCATTCTCCACCAGATGTTGTGGCGAGCCATTCTCTCGAGGACTCGGCTCTTCTTCGGAGCTCTCTTGCCATCCCTCTCCTCAGGCGTCTTCATCTCTTGTCTCTTCTGCTTCTGGGAGCATGCCTTTTATTTTGCCCTTCAGCCCCACCCATTTCCGGCTGGGGCAGGCCCTAATTATTGGGCACAGCTGGGCCTAAGCTCCCAGTTCATTATCAGCGACACCTGAGGACTTGTGGTTCTCTCTACACACTCCTCCACACCAATTAGTCCAGCTCAGTGAGTTATGAAGCTAGGGAAAAAGCCATCAAGTAAATGACAGCTGTGAAAGGTAAAAGGGAAATCCACCAAATAAAAAAGAAAAGCAAAAACATATCACTTGTACACTTAAACTATTAGTTAAAATTACCATAGCAGAACTGGAATTCCATCGCCCTGATTGCAAAGTCTTTGGTTTCAGTCTGATGTCTGGATAATTGTGAAAAAACATCATCTTGCCTGGAATTCCTGTGAAGAAAGAAAATCAGTTAGAACAGACTTCTTTACCAGACTCTTTTTCATGTTTAACTGTAATCATGGTTATTATTGCTGAACTATATTGCAGCATAGTAAAGGACAAAGAAGACTCCAGTGCTGTCCATTGATTTTGTTATTATCATTATTCTTTATTTCATTTTAATTATTGTATCTTCATGGCAGTTACTGGTAATCAGAAAATTAACAGCTCTGCCAAAGATGTCCTGGGTCAGTGAACCTCCCCAGCCAGAGAAAGAACACAATATTCACTGAAAGGTCATCCTAAACTGAAAGGGTGTCACTGGAACTAAGAGCTGGCATTTGTTGTCAGATAACAGGTAAATAAGCATATGGTGGGGTCATTGCTCATGTTCAAATGGCACTGATAGTTTACAGCAAGAAGGACAGTACCATTATCCTAACTGCAGATAATTCTTATTTCCCTACACTCAGAAATGGAATGTCAGGCTTGCTCTTGCTTTCTTCAATCTCCTGTATTTGTCTCCAAAAGCAATCTCTTACAGTCCCACCTTTTGCTGCAAAACCCATCTCCACATGCACTTAGATGTGTTGTGACTCTGCAGCCAGGCCTGTGTGTCCCTTAACACAGAAAAGGAAGGTGCATGCTGAGAGAAATAAAACCCATGTCACCTACTGACCCTTTACTTCTTGCTAAAGACCCCTCAGACTCTAAGCATGAGTTTTATAGCTAAAGAAGTGGAGACTATAAATAGCAGACCAGGGGTTATGACAGATACTTGAAAGAGTTTTAACATACAATCAGTATTCCTTGAGGTTAGTCTCAGTTGTACCAACTTACCAGAGCTGCCTTCTGGAGAATTTTTCCCTCTCTTGAATTTCATCTCTTTCCAGCCCAGTTCTAAGAGTCTCTAAAAGCAGTCTCAGCTAGATTTCAAACTTTAGGCTTTTTCTCTCTCCACTGTCACCTGCACACCTAAATATGAATCTGAAATTTCAACTGTGGCTTTTGTTTATGTCAGTGAAGATGTCAATACCACAGACAGGATTTTCTTTCTGTACTGGAATTGTGAGGTCAAGTGACAAGAGACTTTGGCCAAAGACTTTAGTCAGCATGAGTTAGGAAATTGTCTCTTTCTGCAGGAAGCACAACACACAACATAGCTACAGCCAGATGGTTCAGCTCAGTTATTTGACCTTAGTGGCAAAATGTAAGAAAGTGCAAAGGACTGCTGAAGTCTACTCCTGGAGTCTTCCTAGTGCTGTTCAAGCAAAGAACAAGTAGTGTTTCTGTGTGAAAGGACTTCCAGGAACTCAAGACATTGGATTCCCACAGCAAATCAGAAAGATCTGGGTAAATCTCACTTGGGACTTAAATATTATGGTATACAGTTCCTGAACTAACCCAGGTGCATTACATGCTAACACAACAGGGAAAATGAATTTATGATCTCTACTGGGTAAAGAAACAACTTCTTGTAAAAAAATTACTTTTCTCTTCACCTTCCACCGTTGCTTGACTTTTCAGCCTTATCAGCTACGTGGAATTAATTGCATTTGTAATACTTTTTACCCATATTTAGTTTTGTTTCACTTACATTTTCTTTCTGAATCCTTGCTTGGATACAACCGAGGAAATGAATTTTTTAAATAATGTATACTCTACTCACAAGTGCACAAAAATACCATATAAAATGAGAGGCTAAAAGTAATTTTATTGCAAAAACATGTTCAAAATCTATTAAAGGCTACTTTTTAAATTAATCTATAACAAAATCTAGCACAGTCTTTGATATATTGAAATCCAAAATATAGTCCATACTATCTACTTTGAAGAAAGTTAATTCTACCGCAGCCAAAACCAAATAATCAGATGGTTTCACTGGAGCTAACAAAGAAATCCCTAAGACCTATTCAACTTCAATTTAGGAAATATTCTTGCGTTCTGCTCCTGCAGACATTAAAATCAGTGGCAAGACTTACACCTCCTTCAGACATCTCTTCATATAAGCCAACTATATCAACAGGTTTCAGTTATAGTCATACCAGTATATGTTAAAAGAAGATGAAGGAAGGAGAACACCATGGTTTAGTCCTAAACAAAGCCAGAAGGAGAAGCAGGAACATTGTGTTTAGCCAGCTCTTCTATATCATGGAGGATTTAGAAACCTGCTGATCAAATTCAGCCGTGCTTGGGTAAGTAATGAACTCCTCACTGGCAACTACCTTCATACAAGTTTTAAAAAACAAAGCAGATAAAAAGAAACAGGTGAAATTTTCACAGATCCATACCCACCACTCTTAAGCTCCTCAGCTGATTTCTATGATCAAATGCAACCAAATGTGTATCCACAACCAAACAGTCCTAGAAACAATGGTCATAGGGGATGAGATTCAAAAAATGCAGACAGGTGCAAAGCTTACGAACAAATGTTGGTGTGAGTCAGCTATCAAGTCATTCAGCTAAGTGATGCAAACCTGTTCCAAAATCAGGTTTCATTAGTCTACTGCTCACAGATTACGTGTTTACAAATTCTTATTTTTGTATTATTATAAACAAGATCATGAGCTTAATTAGGTATTTACATTCACATTTTACCTGAGGGATTGCAATGGGCCCCTTTCATCTACTAACTATAAAGCATTTTATTATTATAACTTTTAGTGATGCAATACAAAGCCACCATATTTACTGAGAAACAATTAAATGCCCAGTAGTAGAAATCTGGCACTATAAAGGACTGCTCTTGCTTTTGTGGTCACACAGTCCTGCAAGTACTGAGGCATGAATTTCCATTAGGCTTGGATGAACCCAAATAGAAATATCAAAGTGGGAATATTTTAACGGGAATCAGAAGCTAATTCATGCATTGAATCTCCAGATCAGTCCCAATCCTTTACTTTCACTCTAATGTGGGGCTGTTACAGAGCATATAAACTGGGTTCCTGATTAAAATAAAGAGGAAGCTATGCTATAAGAGTGCACCTAATGCACTCCAACTTCCTAGGGGCATGCAGTCCATGGAACAGGCTGGAGATAGTCCATAATTGACTCTGCACATTTAGAGTGACATTAAAGGACATTTAGAGTGAACATCAGGCATTTGGCATCCAGTGTTTCATTCTACAGATCTGCTTTATTGCACCACACTGCTTCATAAAATAGGTATAACTGCTTCATAAAATAGGTATTTATCTGCTACCAGACTATATGTAAATGGGGTGTGAGTTGTGCTTAGAGAGTGCTCTGGCTTTTTCTTCAGAAAGGAGTTTTACACCTGTTGCTTACATAAGAATGCTCAACTCCTAGAGATTCCACATCATTCAAAAGTTCTGATTTTGGAAAGTATCTGGTTTTGTCACACACTCCCACAAACACATGCATTTTCACAAAAACATTCAAATATTTATACAGGGTGACATTTTAGAGAGTCGTCATTGTTGGCTAGATCTACTTCAGTTTTTAAATAGCTCCCTACTCCATGTACACCATGTTTATATAATTGCTTTTGTAATAATACAATTGCTTTCTTTTCTCTTTCAAAAATAAGCAAATCGAACTCTCCTTTTCTCTTCTTATTTTGTAATTTCTAGGTGAAGATGAAAACAGAAAAGGCAGAATCACCATTCTGTAACACAAATTAGCTACATGCAACAGAAACACCTTCTTAATGAGAATTTTTTCTGACTCTTCAAGCACAGAATCATTTTGTTACCAATTCATCAAGACTCTGTATGGATTCTACAGTCTCAGAAATGTTTTCCGTTACACGATTTGATTATCTCAGAACCTGGAAGGAAAAGATATCTGAAGTGTTTTCAAGAAAATCTTGATAAAAAGTGCCCTCATTGTCACCTTGTTCAGACTAATTGGTCTAGTGGGCTGTGTGAGTGTTTCACTCCTACTCACGCCTGTTGCTGGGAGCTCATTACACTCTAGTTAAAGATGGTTCCTGGAGAAAAATAAAACAAGCAAAATTTTAAAGGATCATGGATTTCAGTTCTGTTCCTGTTATAAACAGTAGATAGAGCACACAGGATTGTTCTGTCATGGTTGTCATGCCATGGTAGCCCATCCTCTGAAATCACCAGCGTACAGTCCTGAATTAATTGCCTTTTCATTGGTGAAATCTTGGGGGCTTGCAGGGGGTTGAAGCCCCATGACCACAGCTGTCCCAACTACCCAGAACAGAACCCCATCACCTGATCATTTGAGAGGAGACAGGCAGTGTAGCATCTCCACCACATCCATGTCATGATAGAAGCTATCAAATGCCCCAGACCTGGTGGCCTTGGTCTCTGAGCTGTATGGGCACACTCAGATCACACAACAGAGAGAGAGCCAAGGCAAGAAGTCTTCACCCAGCCCTCCTTTTCCTTCTCCTATGTTAGAGGTCTACTTTCATCACCTCATGCATTTCATAAACTCATAACTGATAGTTATTCTAGACAGCAAAGGGGGTGCAGAGTTGCTAATGCACTTTTTGTTGAAATTTTGCTGGGTTTTAAGTAAAAATGTAATTAAAAACCCAAAACAAAACAAAAAACCAACCAACCAAACAAAAACATTTCAAAGAACACTTTCTTTGCTGAAAGTCAAGATGCCCAAAGTTCTTTGTTTTCAACAGTAACAAAAGCAGGGAAACGTGTACTTTTTGGCTCAGAGGTGTTGGATTTGTCTGGAAAAAACCTGCTGCAATTTTTAAAGCATCATTAAGCATATGCACACAGTCTCAAACTGGTGTAGTTTCTAGATAATTTCAGGTGGATTTTCCATTAAAAGAAGAATCCTGCCTACCAGCAGGCATTTACAACAGATGAGGGAAGTATTCAGTCAAAAAGGAAATCAAGCATCGAGGGAATCCCTAGAGCTGAAGACATCCCTTATGCTTGACTTCACTAAGACTTCTCAGAAATCACTGATCTTGCACCTAACAGGATCTTAACCACAGGAGCCAGATAAGCCCAATATTATCATGTCAATTCATACATTAGCTAAGGAATAAGTCTCATATTATACGGAATCTTTTTTCATTCAATCCCCAGAACTGCTTTGTACAACCAATGGACTTCTCCACTCCAGCTCTGACCACTGATGCAAACTTCAGGATTACTTGGCAGAGACCAACATGAAGCTACAGCAGGAGCAAGTAACCACACAAAATTGACACCATTGCCTTTTGGAGAAATCATGTCTTTTGTTGGCAGTATGATTTCTTTCCTTATCCTTAAGAAAATTGATAAAAGCATGAAGTTTTAGTACCTCCAGTCCTGGATCATTATTTTCTTGCAAACCTTGATGTTTTAATAGTACCTAGTTCTGTCCCTTCACAGGAAGTGCTACATAGGATTACATGCTGCATTATTTAAAGACTAAAAAAATATTAGCAATACATAAATTACACATTTGGTCCCTCATGAAAAACATTCTCAGGAGGAAAGCCTAGCAACCAGATTTCTTCTGCGCATGCATCACCTGCCTGTGAGGTGCTATATTTGTCACTAATCAGGAGCGCCATTTAACTAGCTTGACTAGAAGAAAGATCTAGAAGTTATCCATCAGTCAGTGTCAAACCAGAGTCCATCAGCCAATGTATTTGCTGTCACCTTCATGTTGACTGTGAAATGGGTAGATGCAAAACTGAGAGGTCTTGACTGTTTGTTAATGACAAGAGGAAGACAGGGGCTGTTAACAGCTCATCTTGGACATAGCCCAAGTTAGAAAAGTGCAAGGTACCTGGTGAATTCTCTCCCATAGCTTTAACTGGTGACAGAACTTTTTCTTCTTTCCTTTCTGCTCTCTGTAGTACTGTGTACATTCAGCAACAGCTGGGCTTGACTCCAGCAACATCAGGATTTTGGAGAAGAAAAAGGATGGCGTACTGTGTCAGTGAAATCTAAGATTTCCAATAAATAATTTCTTAGATAATACATAATAGCTTTACAGAAAATATGGTAGCTTTCATACATCTTGACTTCTGTGAAGAACTAAAAATCAAACTTTTGAAGATAGAGAATAGCAAAGGAACCCACACTTGTAGACAAGGACTTAGCAAAAGTAGAAACAGTTGTAAGTGAACAGGAGAACTGCAAGGCTGGAGGAAGGCATCCCACAAAAGCAGAGCTCTTTGGAAGTGGATCCATGCCACCAGTGATTTAAAAAATTGACATTGACAATACAAAGACAAAGGACATGGTCAAAAAGATGACTGGACAACCTTGAGAACTAGTTAAAAGTTTAAATTATCATATGAGGTAGGAAAATAATGCACAGGAAGCTTAATGAACAACTTACAAGCTGTTGTAAAAGCAGCTGCTGCCAAAGAGGTGATGGTGCCCACAAGAAAAACACAAAAGCAGTCATAGGATGCATTAGCTGAAGTATTTCCAATGGAGATGGGCAAATTAGAATGGACCATTAGAAAAATATAATTTGGTATAACAGGTATGGTACTGGTAACCAGTCTCAAGGCAATTAACTCAGACTGAAGCAGTGCAGGTTGCTAAGAGGAATGTGGATCCTGTTTTGTGGGAGAAGCCTGAGAGAGTTAGGTTTGTTTAAGTTCCCAGACAAAAGCTGAGATGGATAGAATTGATTTCTACAGACATATCCAGGAAATAAGTGCCTGAAGAGCCATATAAACCATAGGGAAAAGACAGTATCAGAACAAAAGGGTATAAACAGGTCATGAATAAATTTAAGTTATACATTAGAAGTTTTCTTATAAATGGCAAGTAGAGATGCTGGAACAGTCTTGCCATGGGAGTACTAACTGATTTTAAAACTAACTGATTTTAAAATAGGATGCAAAACATCTCTGGACATCCTGCTCCACTGCTTGACTGTCCTTCAGAGGGGAAAAGGTTTTCCAGTTGTGTGAACTGCTGCTGTTTCAGTGAACCTCAATATGAACTTCTGTTTCATCTTATGCCTTTGCCTCTCATCTTCCCACCATGCTGTCCCCTCCCTGGAAGTGTTCAAGTCCAGGTTGGATGGGGCCTTGAGCAACCTGGTCTAGAGGGAGGTGTCCCTGCAGGGGGGACATGCAGGGGAGTTGGAACCAGGTAAGCTTTAAGGTCCCTTCCAACCCAAACTATTCTATGATTTCTGTGAAGATCTGGACTCTGTCTTCTGAATAACCTCCCCATAGCAACCAAGAGAGTTTTTTTTTTGGCTTCCCCCAAGTCCCTCACTTCTTCAGAGACAAGATCATTTCCCTCACCTTCTCCTCATATGGCAGGTGCTTCAACTCCCAACCATTCTGATGCCTTTCTATAGCCACTTTTTTTGGTTGGTTGGTTGGTTTGGGGTTTTTTTGTTACAAGGTCTCTGGACATCACAGATGCACCCTAGAAGTACCCCTTATGCAGGCCAAGAGAAGAAACTCTAAACTGAACTTTTAAACCAGCCAAGTATTTCTCATGCATAATAGAGGGGAAAGACCTGCTGTATGTCCCCTCCTGCTAAGGATTGCCCAGTAATAAAATCTGGGAAACCTCCACATTCACTTAATAAGGGACGAGAAGAAACAAAGAACTCAAAATATCCCATATAACAGCAGGTGCTGACTACTCCATATTGCCTCATTCTGTTCATCTGGGTTCAGCAGCTTCTTCAGGTTTAATTGTTGTAGCTGTTCCTTTGCTGCTGCCTGTTACAGCTACAAAAACACTGCAAGCCTTGAAGCATGGTGGGAAAGCTAGTTTGTGGGGATGGTGACTGATAACTTTGAATCCAGAAGTGAGACCAGCCCAATCTGTCCTCATTCTCCCTTCTCAGAAGGCTGCAGCTGCTTCTTCCAGGGAGAGCACAGCTCCGGTGAACGCTGCAGCTGCAGCACAGATATTGCCATCTGCACAACCACAGGTGGCTGCATGATCAGCCAAGAACATTTCCAGTGTTGTACAGAGCCATCTACTCCCTCTCTAATGTGCATCTGTTCACTGCTAACATAACTAGAAACAAACCTGTTTCTTAGCTAAATGTGCCAGTTGACTTGCACCACTCCCATCGTTCAAACCCTTATCATTAAAATCAGAATGTTACTGATAGTGATGCCTCACAAATCTTTAATTACAGATCAGTATTACTGCAGCACCATTCTTGCTTTTAAAGGTTGAAATCTGGGGAGTGTTTCTGTTAATAACCCTTACTAGCAGAGGTTTGCAATGGAAAGATAAAAATACTGATATTTAAAAAGCTAAAATATCTAGCCACTGTGCAAATTGATCCACAGCAGAGGGTTTCTATCCTGAAGTTCAACACTGGGTGTTCCTTGAGATTTCTCAAATGTCAGTCTCAGGAGACAAGTAAAAGTCACGTAACCCAAATCACTTTGTAGCAGCAAAATCTTCTGCTTCCCAAACATTTCTGACATCTGAATCCACTTCAAATTACAAGAACAGATGAAAGCCAGAGAGTGAAAACAAACCTCTCTTTATTCCACTTTTTTCTTCTGAGTCTTTTTCAAAGCATAGAAGATAAACTCACAGGATGTTAGAGTCATTAGAAATCACAAATTGTCTTGGCAAGGCATTGTATTTGAAGGAATATAGTTGATTATCAGGATTAAAGCACCAGTGCTCTCAAGTAAGCCATGTTTTACATGCAGCAATTTAGTATGAACTATGCTTTCAGACAGGATAAAAGAAAAAAAAATGTAATTCGATATGGTCATGTAACAGAGGATTTTACAGACAGGCTGGAGACTCTAGAGCTACAGGAGAATAGTCTGTGCTGGGAAAGAAATGGTGCTGGATAAATTTTACTGTAGGAAATATCAAAACAACTGAAATGTTACTCACTTCAGTGGGGTTCTGGTAGAAAAAGAAAAAAATTACACAAACCAGTGGGGAGCATCTCAGTGTGAAGGTTCAGAAAACCAGGTGTAATTCCATTCACTGTAACCCCTCAGCTTCTAAGTGAGCTTGATCTCAGTTCTCCTCTCTATAGCTGCAGTAACAGCACCACTTAAGTCAGTCACATATCTGGAAATGGGCAGAGGAGGGAACAGAGCTCCACGCTCACCCATGGACTTTTCCTTTGCCTTTTTAATGGAGCATCTCAGCTTCTCTTGTCCCCAGGGATCTACACCTGATAGTTATGCAATTGTACTTACCACAAAAAAAAGTGGCAATCCTCTATGAATAAGCTTGCAAGCACCTGAGACAGATGGGTAGAAGAACCTAGCAAGTTTTGTTTCCTTGGTCTTCGATGTCAAGAAACAGATCTCCTCTCAAAGATGTATAGGAAGTTAGAAAGCTTTCAGCTCAATTTTTTTTTACAATATATCCATAAATCCCTCAAAGCCATCCAAGGAATCTGAGGAGATGGCTGAGATCTCTACTTCTGCAGAAAAGGAAAGACTATTCATGGGAACTCTCTCTGCATGTGGGTCTCACAAGCATGATCAAACACCTCCTTTGATACAGGAGGACAAAATGCTTCAGAAAAAAATCAAAATATATTTGCAACCGTATTATTCTTGCTGTCTTTTTAGGGATACTTGGCCTGAAGACATCTGGTTTTGTTTCTAATATAAGTTGTTGCTCAAAAACCTTATTTCATGGATGGTTAACTTGTAACCAAATGCTGCAAGAAAAATAAAGGTAACTTTAAAGGCCACATGTACAAATATTTACCATCTCATTAGATAAAGCTCCCACTAAAAATGTAATCCTCTTCTACTTCATTTACAATCCTCAGTAGTCTACAGTATAACTGTGACATCTGACTGTTGAGAATCTTTTATGGCACTTCAGAGGTGAACACTCGGATCATAAAGCAAAGATCACACCTTGCAAACTTGTGGAATAATTGCAAAAATTGCTAGAAATGAGCCAGACTACATTTGTACTTTTTAAGTAAAGGTGCAGCGTTTGTAGCCAGTGGAATGTGGCATTATCAGGGTACTCAGTGTGCTCACTCCAAGAGAAATTGCATTGAGTGGAGATGCCACAGCCATGCTCTGTGGAAACAATACCAAATAACTGCACTTCTGATAACCTGGGCCAACAGCCTGACACCCTTTGGCAAATGCTGTCCTTGAGGTGAACTTTGAACATTATACTCGCATTATAATACAAAAAACACACTTCCATCCCTAGAGCTACCCATATCCAAACTGTGACCACCCCTCACTGATCCTGTCCTCTGAATTTTCTGAAGCCTGTACCTTTAAATGTGAAGTGAGAGAACTTTGCACCAATCACAATAAAGATATGCTTGATCTGAGTCACTCAAGCTCCACCTCTCAGATAAAATAGCATAAAAATAGCCAATGGGGGAAAGGATGTCAGGGAAGACACCATCATAGGGAGGACATCCCATTGTGGGGACATCCCCTCACCCCTGGGACCAGCTGATGGGCTGAGACTCTCTTCCCCTCCTTTAGGACACCTTTGGGTAAGATTCTAACACTTGAGTGCTCCCCTCCCTTTCTCTTCACTTTAATTTTGTAGAGTCTCTTTAACAGTGTAAATCTCTACACCCACAGTTTTTGGGCAGGTTGGCCCATCCTGGGAAATCTCTACAGAGTATTTGTAGCCTTGGTATTTCGCATGTGCTTCTTTTGCAGACAGTAGATTTATCACTGGCAGTCCAAAAGAACTTGTATACTGTTGCTTTGAGAAACCACACAATTCATCAATCTGGTGGTAAGAAACCTCATTTAGTGCAACTGAATTCTAATGAGCTTCTATGATAATTTCTTTACTAGTGTGGTGTTAGCTGTGCATCTGGGCCTTGTTTTCTGGCATCCTAAAGGTGAATTGGCTGTCACTCAGAATTGAAGCCCAGCCACCCCCAGCTCCTCTAATATCTGAAGGTCAGATGGATTGCAAGGGGGTTCATTTTCTGCCAAATTTCTTTACTCTCATTTGAAAAAACAAAGCTCACCTGCTAAAACAAAATCTAAAACCAAATATGTTACTATGAGTGAAAAAAATTCTGTGAGGCTCTGGGACAAATCACAAGACAGTAGTGTCTCTCACAATGTGTTATTTACCTATGAAGGCTCTGCAGATCTCTCCTTTCTCTGGCCCATAAAACCACATTGCCTTCATCAGAGCCTCTGCAGATGAGAAGTGACAAAGGTAAAAGAGGCAAAGCTGCACTTAGCATCTGCCAGAAGAAAACCATCCCTTACAAACCTGTGGAAACCAGAGGAACTGAATACTCCCAAAGGAGGAGGTGGTGAGTGCCTTGTCTTTTTCTCTCTAGAAGTGGGATGCACTATTGTGTGAACTACATCAGACAAAAGACTATTACAGCTCTTTTCAGGAAACTTATTAGACCTAGAACAGCTTCTGCAAGCAGCAAAAAAGACAGAAACATGTGAACAGCATGGTCCCAACCTCAAAACCCACAATGGGGTCCCCCAAAAAGCACTGCTTACCCACATTTACTGCTTAGCTTTGGCCAGATTAAGAGGAATTAGATATGTGGTTAGCAGTACTGAGCACTCCCAAGTCAATTCCTGAGCTGATTGGATTAATGAGCCAACCAAAAACTTAAATAACAGAGCAGGAATCCATTCTGTTTTCCCACAGTGATGGGAGACAGCAACAAGAAAAAAATATTTTTTGGAAAAAAGAACCAGGCATAGCAGGATTTTGAAAAAATATCTAAATAATTCGATTACTGACTGAGAGAATTTATCTTTATTCCTGATAAGTATGGAAGGGATGGACATGAGGCTGCTCATGTGCCATGCAGAATCAGCTGTCTGAGTAGCACAGGACAGATCCTCATCTTCTGTGGTGTCTGCTGAAAGTTACATTGACACGCACTGAAGCTGAAGAATAGGGGTCTCTTTTCCTGAAATAAGTTTGTAAGCTGCTTATCACTTACTGCAATCTGCTGCATTTCAAAGGGACAAATTTTAGGCTGGGTTCGGTTGGGGGTTTTTTTGTGTAGATTTTGCTATTGCCTCTGGTGACTGTGTTAGGAGGGAAGGAAGGGGTTCAGACAAAGAATTGAGGAATAACTACGCTTTTGCCCAGAGCAAAACAAGAGCATGGAATGCACAGATTAACAAGGTCCTTACAACTCCTGACCCAGGTGCAAAGATAGAGACCTGTTCTCCACCTAGAAAATGGGATGAACACTAGAAGCAGAGTGAACACCTTGCAAGAAGGATAGGAAACCTCCTATCAGTGTTCAGCTTTCTGATAACAAGCATATGACAATTTTCTCTTTTTCCTCAAACATCTTCCTGATATTTGTTTATTTTAGAGATGCAGCTTCCCAGCTGAGCTTTCCTTTTCACTGGAGCTGGAATTGCTCAGGGGCAGGGCAAGAAAAGAGTTTGGAGATTTCACAATCAGGAGCATGAGATCAGATTTCCTTCCAGCAAGCTCCACCACATATAAGAGGCTCCTCATCATAGTTTCTCCAGCATGTACTGTCACTTGAGTGACAAAGACAACATACTGTGTGTTACTCCATACCATTCTGGTGCTGTCAAACTTAACTCTGAATTTTTATCCTGACTCCTAAACTGTGGCTTTTTCTCTGGAGTCTGAGTGATTCCCTTTTTCACACCCTCCTTCTGCTGATGTTTGCCTGAACTGGAAAAATGCAGATAGCAATGCCATGTCTACAAAGTAATTAATCTGCCAACTTACCAGCCCAAAATCTATGACTATTCAGCCAGGCATTGCCTTGCCTTAACTCTTAAAGCTTTCAGAGTCTTGAGGTTGATTGGCTTTTGCCTAGGCAAAATAAAAGGTCAGAGTGTGCTGGGTTCCAAGGGAGGGAAGCTGACCCCACCAGCTGTCTTTGCTCAGTTGGAGCTGGCTGTGATCACTCAGGGAGAGCTATCCCAGATCAGTGAGCAAGTGATACCGACAGCAGGGTGTAAAATAAGTCTGTCCTTGTATTGATTGTGCCCATTTGAAGCCCTTCCTATGGGCCACCTGGGGATTCCCTTAGAAGTGGGTATGTGATGCAGTTTAATCAGAATTTCCAGTGTCAGTTAAGAAGTTTTAGAATAAGTTGCTGAGATAAAGAGAAAATAACCTTTGCTTACTGCTTCCTAGGGCACTTCCTAACCCCCCACACATGCTGTTTACCTAAAGCTGCTGTTTACTTTAAAATGGGCATCAAGAGCAGACTGGGTTAAATGGTTCATCTCAGTACATCCTGTTTTCCAGGCCATTTTGGCAAGGGTGGACCATGTCAGCATCCCACACCATGGCACTAACCTAAGTGAGAGAACCTGCTCCACCTCACACTTGCTCCTGCATGACTGCAAAATATCTGCTCACCTGCAAACCCCCACAACATCAGTTTGAGCAGGTGCTCAGTCAGAACCCTGAAATTTCTAAGTAAATGCTATCTTGTCTGCAAAATTCCTTTAGAAACAGATGTTCTGATAAATAAATGTTCAAGAGCGACAGATAAACTTCATCGTCTACTGAGGTTGCATCCAGCCCTTGTGCTGAATCGGATTTCTGTGTTACAAAGTCAGGGAAGGAGAAAAAAAGAAAACCCTCAGCAGAATCTTTTTTTTTTTTTTTTGTCTGTAAGTGAAGCCATTCACTCCTGTGAAAGACTATCAACAGTCACGTTGCACCAATCATGAGCAGATTAGATTGAAATCCTCATGAACTGAAGAATGTGAAAAAAAATCTTACTTACCAGTGTGTTCAGTGAAGGGTGACATTAGCATACAGCTCTTTTTCATGATTAAATCATAAGAGATGGCATGTCACAAAAGAGTGGAATGCACCTCATTTAAAAGAGAAAAATAGCAACATATTTCAATAATACATTTTATTGATATTAGACAGTGAGTTGGCAATGTTCAATGGTGGTTTAACAATAACAGTGGTTTAACAATATTCCCTGGCAAGGTACACTCAGTTCATTACTATGTGGAAGAAACCTACAAAAGAAAACAGAGATAGGCTTATGTTAGAATGTTTCACACAGAGACTGGAGATTCAGAAGGGTAAGAAAGACCCTCCCTTTGAGGCAATAGGTTCAGAATGGACTCCCTTGCTTTTGAAACTCCTGATTGATCTAAGGTGTGACTAGATCCAATCTTTGGACTTGGACCACAATTTACACTGGTTCAGTTTTTCTGGATAAGTTACTCCTTAGCATTTCTACTTATTTAACTGCTCAAAATAAAATTTAAAAGTCCCTTTTACCTTTCTAAATCTCTGGCCTATCTCTTTAAATACAGTTGAGTTAAACATTAAGGGCATTTTTGGCCCTGTCAACTGGTCCAGAATAGATTACAGTAAGCACCAGGCTTTCCAAACCCCCATTCTGCTATAATATGGTCACAAGGGTTTAGTGGCTCCAGTGACTTATATGTCTTTAATTCCTGTATTAGGCTTTTTACTACCTTGATGTTCTGGGTGACATTTCCACAGTTTGTCTTCTCCAGAAAGTGAGTACAGTGGGTGAGAAATGATAGAAATCCTAGTTACATGTTTCCTCCAATACCCTAAAGTACTCATGAGCTGTTGTAATTCTTTCCTTAACTGGGACATTTTTAGCTGCTTAGTTTTTCTTAAGGTATCTGGAAGAAACACTGCACTGCTCACTATCCACCAGGTACCTTGAAACTTTACTTCTCTATTTGATCTCTGACATTTTTCATGTGGAACTTCAACTTCTGCTTTATATAGTGACTGCCACACACCTGCTGCCACTACTCCCACTTTTTCAGGGGAGGTTACTCTGATTAGAATACCTTCTATATGCTGGTGCTGTTTCACATCTTGAGAGAGTGAAATTGTTTCTAGAAGTTCAGCAGGGGCAGCACAAGCAATCATGGTGAATGTTTATAAGCTTCTGGGAGTCTGTTAAAGGTGTGTTGTGCACCTCCCCAAGTAAAAGCAAATGTCTCTTCATCCTCCTCCTGCAAGGGGACCATAAAGAATACAGCTTTCCCATTTAGCACTGCCATCCATGTGTTCATGGTTGCTTGTAGAGAGGCTGCTAAAGCTGCAATATTGGGTGCTGCAGCTGTTAGAGGGGTTATGTTGCCATTTAAGTGCTAATAATAATTTGGAATAATAACCATCTCTCATCCAGTTTTTGGACCGGCCAGGCCAGTGAATTATATGTCGGTGTGTTCTGGAAATAATATATTATTTTTCCAAGTCTGCCATTACCTCAGAAATTTCATTTTGTGCCACAGCAGAAATTACATCAGTAATTTTTTACTCGGGGAGCCCAGGGGCTGTGGGGAGTATGGGCACTGCAGCCTCCCTCTTTCTGTCAGGTTTAGGGTCAACATTTGAGCTGAAGTACCACACACTGCTGTCTGGCAGACACCAGGTTCTACTGTTCAGCACATCCAAAACCAAAATATTTGTATTGTGCTTCTTAGCTGCAAAGACACAGAGTCTCTCACACAGAGACTGGAAGCACAAAAGGGTAAGAAAGACCCTCCCATTGAGTAACAAGGTTCAGAGTGGAACCCCCTGCATTTCAAACTCCTGATGGAGTTTTTAGATGTGGCTAGAGCAATTCTTAGTCTTAGACCTGGACAACAGTTTATGTCTAATGGAATTATCTATACAAAGTTTACAATTAATATTAATATTAATTAATACGCTGCAGTACCATGGATCAATAATGTTTCATCAGTATTAATTCATCATGCTATTGGTGACTTACCAAAGATCTGCCCTTGATAAAACGTCTCTGTGCCTCAAGCAGCAACCTTGAGGTCTGTCCCAGCTCCAGAGATCACCATGCTGCAGCCATGGTCCTTAGCAGAAAGAGCTCTGGGAGGGCCCACGTAGGGCATATTTATGGGATAAAGTGATTGGCTCACTGTCAAATTACATGTGATGGAAAAGGTGTGCGTAAGACTACTTGTACCTGCAACTTCCTTTGTTCCTTCATAACTGAGCCTTGGCAAAGCCACTTGCTATTCATGTGTTGATGTACAGCTGGTGTTCCAAGCTCAGATGCATCTGTGCTCATCCTGCCACTCATCTGGGTGTTTTCAGGCAACAGATAAAAACCAGGGTAGTTCATGGCCCAGGAACATCGTAGGCTTTTGTCTGCTCCAGATCCTGTACCAAAGTGCTGCTGGTTTGGTTAAGAGAGTGCATCAGTCACACTGCAATGGGGCTGTCACAGCCACAAAGTTTAGGTGACTTGTCCCATATTCATCAGCAGAAGACTGAGCAAGTGGAGGTTTAGTGGATACCATAAAAGATGTCCCTGAACCAAGTATCAGTGGTTAACAAGCCCTGGCCTGTGAAGTGCAAAGGGTCATGATAGATAACCAGGAAGGACTCTCTAGCATTAAAAAGTATTCATTTATTATACCATTGTGCTTAGACCACAAGCCCCATCAGGTCATATGATATGTTGGATAAACTAGACAGGTAATCAAAATATATCATTACTAGTTAAGATTCCCAGTTGTTAGAAATGAATCAAAGATGTTCAGATATTGTAATTGAAGACGTGGCTTTATGACATCAGATAATTAAAACATTATCTATTTATGCTTTATGACCAGTATATTATAGTTTATTTTTCAAGTGTTTCAAGCTATTAAATATGATGAGGAATAAATAATAAGAAAAGAAGTAAAGCAGTAAGATAGTTCCACTGAGCTAAGTGTCATATGTGTAATTGATGTTCATTTTATTACCAGGGCCAAACATTTCTTGTTTCACTGACCTGAATAGCCTTAGTGATACAGTACATCAACAAAGTATGATCCAGCCTCCAGTGAGATGGTCATGTGGTGCCCTAAGCTTGAACAATATTGTACTAATTTTAGTGGAAGATAAATTTTCAGGGACTGAAAAAGATTAATGTGACCCTGTGACTTTATAGAACTGAAAAATTAAATGTGGTCCAATATTTTGGTCACAGGGACTTGAAAAGCAACAGTCATTACTGGAAATCTTTACTAGCATTTCTTAAAGACCTTGTTTGTTTACATTTGGAGTGTAAAGTATTCACAGATAACTCTCATTTTAATTTGTCTGAAGAGTGGCCTTGTAAAGTAAGACCTCCTGGAATATTTCAAATTATGTTAAAGATGACCCACCTGTAGTACTGTGTTCAGTTCTGGAGCCCCCAGCACAAGGAAGGTCATGAAGCTCTTGGAGTGAGTCCAGAGGAGGGTCACAAAGATGATCAAAGTGCAGCAGCTCCCTGCTATGAAGCCAGGCTGAGGGAGTTGGAGTTGTCCAGCCTGGAGAAGTGAAGGCTCCAAGGAGACCTTACAGCATCCTTCCAGCATATGAAGGGGCTACAGAAAAGCTGGGGAGGGGCTTTATACAACTGTGAGGAGTGATGGGACAAGGGCTATTGGTTTTAAGCTAGAAGAGGGTAAATTTAGATTTAAATTTAGTAGGAAGAAATGCTTTAGTGCGAGGGTGGTGAGACACTGGCAGAGGTTGTCCAGAGAGGTTGTGGATGCCCCATCCCTGGAAGTGTTCAAGGCCAGGTTGGATGGGGCTTTAAGCAACCTGATCTAGTGTAAGGTGTCCCTGCCCATGCAGAGGGGTTGAAACTAGATGTCCTTTAGTGTCTCTTCCAACCAAAACCATTCTATGATTCTATGATAACCAGCATCCTTTTTAGAGAGAAGGGAAAAGGTCTGGAGTTGTTGTTACAACAACAATAAGTTTCCTTGAAGATAAAGTCAGGCAAGCTTCAGAAAAGCAGGGAAAAAATAAACAACCTATCTCAGATAACGGCTCTTTCTTGTAGCTCACTTCTTTTTTTAAGTTTGCACACAGTACTCAGTTTTACAGATGTGCTGATTTTGACAGGCGTAGAGTTAATTTTCTTCATAGTAGCAAATATTAGGCTATATTTTGGATTTGTGCTGAAAACAGTGCTGATAACACAGGGACAATTCTGTTACCTCTGAGCAGTGTTTACACAGCATCAACACCATTTCTGCTTCTCACCCCACCCCACCAGTGAGTGGGCTGGGAGTGCACAAGAAGCTGGGAGGAGATGCAGCAGGAACAGCTGACATCAAAGGAATAATCCATGCCATATGATATCGTGCTCATCTTATACAGCTGGGAAAGAAAAAGAAAGGGGAACATATTCAGAATGGTGGTGTTTGTCTTCCCAAGTACCCATTCATGTGATGGAGCCCTGCTCTCCTGGAGATGGCTGAACACCTGCCTGCCCATGGGAAGCAGTGATTGAGTTCCTTGTTTTATTTTGCTTATGCATGTGGCTTTTTCTTAACCTATTAAATTGTATTTATCTCAGTCCACAGTTTTTCTCACCTTTACTCTTCCAATTCTCTCCCCCATCCCACTTGGTGGAAGAGATGGAGCTGCTGTGTGGAGCTGAGTTGCCAGATGGGGTTAAACCATGATAATGGAAGGAATAAACAGTGTAGATGAAGCAACACATGACCAAGGAGAGAAGAATAAATTCAAATCCTGTGTACTGGGTGATATTTGTTACCAGGAGTTCAATATCTGAGAACACAGCATATAAGGCTCAAACAGAGCATCCTGGTGAATGCCAAGGCTGTGTGATCACCACTGCTGTACAGAAATTTCCCAAGGGAATGTATTAAATCTGTACTGAAAAGGAGAGCTGAAATCCAATCATCTGTCCAGGGCGACACCACAGAGACATCCTTCTTCTCTAAACTAAGTAAAAAGTATGAGATTATGAGTTAGTCTATCCATCTGTGACTTGCAATATCTGTATTTCAAACTTTCAGTGAAAAACTAGCCTGAAGGACGATCCATGTGTCGTATGGAACCATTCTAAAAAATTTAATAATTACCTTTTCCTAAGGGTTTTCTCTGAAGCTTAAAATTGCACTGACTGAAAAGAGCTGTTGAAGTGTTCAGACTTCCAGGCACCTTCCAGAAATATCACAGGCCGTGTTTTTATGTCTGATTAGGAAAAAATCTTTTTGTGCTCATTTCCCAATTTTCATGGTAGAATCCAAACATATAGTGGAAACAGGCAGCCCTTGTACTTGAAAAGGGATGCAGAAAATCAGGTGTATCAGACATGCCCTGAAGGTAAGCAAACAGGAAAGTTTAATTTCCAGTGCTGGCTTTTTATCCCTCAACACCTAAATCATCTGACTGAAGTCAACTCGGTTTCAGAAATTCTGATTTCTTGCCATTATCTCTACATTTCACTGGCAGATTTCCAGGCTAAAACCTAATTTTAGAAAAAAAGAAAATCTGAAACCTGATTCTGTAATATCTGCACATAGTGTGGCTGCTCTCACTGTGGGAAGCAGAGCTCTGCCAGCTCTTTAATAGAGTCGCTTGACTGTTATTCAAAGATTCATATTTATGCTGAACTCCACAACCATAACCCCAGAATGCTTGGTGGAATGCTGAGTTAGAATGGAAATAGATGCTTTTCCTGCTGAGTATAGAAGTAAATCAAGACGAAGCAATAAAACGAAAGCTTTATTTCTGACTAGCAAAGCTATTTCATATTAGGAATTTAGTATATAACACTGTAGTTATGTTGTGAAAAATGTTTGGTACACTTTGATAAGAAGTCACTGGTAATGACTTTCTTAAACAATTTAATTTAATTTATACCAATTGCAAGACCTAACAAAACCACAAATTCTTGGCTTCATATGCTTAAAAGAAAGCATAATGAAAACCTGCAAGAAGGCCTGTGAGTTTGCCAATATCTGAGCATGCAGAAAGATTCCAGCAACAGCAAAGACTCTGAGCAGAATGGGGGACATGATGAGTAGCTGTAAGGAAGCAGAATACAGCTACCAATAACATTAAAACTTGGCTTAACTGCAGGCATGCAGGGGCAGCTGCCATCTGCCATGCTCCTTCAAGATATCTGAGAAAAAGTTTTGCCTTGCTGATGAGTTATATTCTTTCTATCATGATAAACAACAAGCTACAGCCATGAGTGTATCAATTAAATATTGTAGACAATAAACTGCAAGTGCACAGCAAAGAGCACATCTCAGAAATTACTATTTTTACACTGTCACCAGGAAATAACAACTAAGAGCCAAGGCAGGAAGCAATTCTTGCCTCTGTGAACTCATAACCAAAAGGCTCATTTTGGCAAAAATTCACGTAAATATAATTCTTTTTTGTTTGTTTTGCCTTTTTTTCTTAATAACACCATTGGATACATGAGCAGAACCTGATGTCAGGCCTTTAGGATGGGTTTTTCCATTCAAATCTCACTCTTTCCTCCAGCAGATAGCAGCTTAGACACTGCCACACACACAGTGGTTGCTCTGTCCAACTGCAGATCAAAGGGTGCAGGTGACCTGTAACCTAAACCCCAGCTCTTTGATTTCTGGTCCAGAGAGGAAGGAAAAGCAAATGACTGGGAAAGGATGATTCAAGACCATACTCCAAAGGACAATGAATTGTTTACAAGAAGTAAAATGGCTTCAGCAAGCAAGATTTACCATGAGAGCCTCAGTAGCATTCCTCCTCAAACAGCATCAAGACCCAGGGTTGAGTTTTTGAGCAGAGTCTCTTAAAACCCATCAGGCCTGTTTAGACAAACACATCTGTCTGTCCTATAAAGATCTTGGGCTGTTTGCTCCCAGTAGATTTAGATTAATTCAATAACAACTACTAAATCTGGCTACAAAAGGACATGGAGGAGATAAACAAAGAGGACAGCTGGTCATAAAGCCAAAAAGGCCATATCTGGGTGATTCTGAATATTATAACCTGAAGAAATTTCTTTTGCGATCCTGTAGCTCCTGAACATCCCAGGTATTTTTCTTTTATTTCCCAACCAGAAGCAACCTGTTAGACCAAACAGACCATGGATCTGACACTACAGGCCCCATTCAAAATATACTTATTCAAAATATACTTATTCAGATGACTTATTGGATGATACCTAAACCTCATTTGATTGTTAAATGTTAATGAAAATCATTGCAGCACTCATTTAGGAACACAATTTTTATAGCAGTTAAAGAACATTTTTTATCACTTGACTAAGTGATCTTTTCTCCAGCATTTCAGCTGCCAGTTCAACAGAAACAAAAAACATTCTAAAGTGAGTCAGTGGTTATCCTTTAGCAGAATAGTTAGGGATGTGGCTCTGTGTGTCACACCCAGGCTCTGCTTCTCTCTTCTCAGGCAGAAGCTCACCAGAAGTTGTTAAATAAGTGTGCAAAGCTGCCAGAAGTTCCACTCTCCTGCCCTTTCTTTCCTTCCCATGCATGGGGAATTGGTGTCTTCTGCTCCCATCCTATACAGAGAAAAATCTTCTAAAATGCTGTATGTTTGTTCCTTCCCTTTTGGGGAAGAAATCTTATCAACTGCATCCAGTGATGCCTCCTTGTCTACCCCCAGGCCTCTAAGAGGGCAGCAAGTACCAGTCTAATTAATTGGCTGCCAATGTTCCTATTTCTCTCTGAAGAAAATGTGAACAGCAAAACTCTTTTAAATAGAACTTCAGAGTAAGCTCAGTGCAGAGACATTTCAACTGCAATTCAGTAAGGCTTGAGAGAGAGCCCAAATCCCAGACATGGGAATGGGCCCTTGGGGTCAACAGGATTCTAAGGATTCCAGGCTGCAATTATCCACTGGGATCTGATGGCTTAGTACAGGGGTTCCCCTGCCCCCTGTGAAGAAGCTTTTCATCTTTACATGGCAGATACACAAGTGATTCAATTAGGCAGAAACAGCAAGAGACAATGTTTTTAGTGCAGACAGAAATGTTACTTTCTGGAAGGAACCTAGCTTCAGGTCCTTTCTCAGAGGACAGTGCTTTAAGCCATCACTGGATAAAATATGAGAGCAGTCTCTGTAGCAGGGTCTTGAATCAAGAAATTCCTGACCCTGTTAAGCACCCTCAAACATCAAAATTCATATTGTCCTAGTTCTTGTACCTTGGTCAAATTAATCATCTGAATATCTCAATCTGTTCCCTTCAACTGCATTGTTTATGCACTGTCCTCACTCGTGAGAAATGAGGATTTGGATTCCCTCAGGGAGTTACCCTGCCAGACAAAAGGGTGATCTGACTTCTCTGCTAGCTGACAAAACCTGGAGAGCTGTTAACCCCACTATATTAGCCTCTGTGTTCTGTGTGGGACAATTTCTGAGAAAGTGCTTTCTGGGTGAAGTACTCCAGCTGACACTGAGAAATAAGAAAACAGTGTATGGCTTCCCAAGGCACTAAGATGGGAGATAAACAATGAATTCCTCACCTCGGACAAGACCT
Organism: Heliangelus exortis; assembly: GCF_036169615.1. NCBI lineage: Eukaryota > Metazoa > Chordata > Aves > Apodiformes > Trochilidae > Heliangelus > Heliangelus exortis. The sequence continues at coordinate 140,122,723 of NC_092423.1, read as the reverse complement.
ATCTAACTTTTAGGTGGGTGGATTGTTGGATGGATTCATAGATAGATAGATAGATAGATGGATGGATAGATAGATAGATAGATAGATAGATAGATAGATAGATAGATAACAAGGATGGAGCATATCAAGTTAGATAGCAGCTAAATTTCTGAGGATGGCTTTTCCAGATGATGGCCTTCCAGCCCCATCCAACTGCATGACATTGGACTATCTGAGTTGTATCTGACCCATAATCATCTGGGTCACAGCCTGAACAGTTTCCATGCTCAAATAGAAGATGTTGGAGGGAAGAAACAATCTCCAGTGAGGTGTATGGGTTTTTTGCTCTACTATAGTCCTGGACATAAATAACAAACAGACCACTCTGTTGACAAACTGCAGCTCCCTAGGCCTTCTTTGAACTGTCAAAAAGATATATTTGATGGAGTCTTCAATCCACTTCAAAAAAAAAGCTAATTTCTTTTGCTCTGGTTCATTCTGTCATCAGAAGACAATAAATTCTACAGCCCACAGTCTGCCTTAAGGCTTAAGAGAAAAAAAAAAAAAAAGAAAAGAAAAAAAAAACCAAAACAATCTTAGGTTTAGAGACAATCCTTTATCTTGTCCTCTGTATTAATCTATAGCAAATCAGGGGGCATCTCCACTGCCTTATGTATCTATGCAAAAAAGAAGAGTGTAAGATAAGGCAATGCATCTCACCTTGCTCCTTGAAACCAAAAGAGCTTCCATGTCTTCCTAAAACAAGTAGGGACTACATCCTCCCATTGGAGCACTATCACTGATCTTAGCAGTGGTGCTTTTCTTCAAAGTCAACTCAACTTGTTCACCTCCTAGAGAAAACTTCCAGACCTCTCTCTGCTCTCCCTCATCTAACCTTAAGCTGCAAGGTACTGGCTGAGTTTAAGAACAACAGCTGGGTAATTTTTTTCCCTGTGGCCCTTAACAGTTCACGTGAATTTGAGTTCCCACTGTTAAAAGATCCTTAATTGCCAGGGTACATTGGCAATTTCACTGTGGTCCCATCACTGCAGGTACTGGACTAATTACTACAGACTTTCACATAGGATTTGAGTCATTGGGATTTTTTAAAGCATCTATGTGTTGCTGCAAATCTTCAAATTACAAATAACAAAAACGCAATTCTACCCTCTATATTCAATCTGGAATTTCTGACTTACTTACAGAATACTTCATTAAAGGATGAATACAGTTCTGTGGGATCGTTTTTCTTTCCACGTTGCTTTCATAAATCCCAGATCCTATTAATTCAATTCAAGTTGTCTTTATGCTAGAAATGAGCATCAGTCCCATTTTCTACCACTTTGTGCCAAAATGAAAGGAGGGTTTGGCCCATGGGAGCTCCCAGGAAACAATGAATAAAATATGCTTTGGAGGATGGTCTATATATTTTGAGCAACAACCCTGAAGAACTTCTAGAAGACAACATTAGTAATGTTCAGCTTTCCTTTCTACCCAACACCCATTCATCTTGAAAGAGAGAACACAGTCCTCTGAAAACATCACCCTTTGTTATTCGTAGACATCTAAATTTAAAAAACCCAGGCATGCAAGAGAGCTTCAGGCCCTCTATTTCTATTTTTCTATTTTTCAAATTTTCCATGATCACTTCCCACATGATTTGTTGTTTTTTTTTTTTTTAGAAAGGTACAAGGCACTGAGTTCCTTTTTTGAAGTCATTAAGAAATCAAAAGCCACCACCAAAAGGGTCAGCTGGGCTACTGGCAACATGCAGGATATTGGTCCCAGTAAAAGATATTTTCTGGTATGAATAGCACTTCTTTCTTCCTCACATTGATGGTAGTAGAGATAAAAGAAACTTTCTCACTAACCCACAATCAACAGATTTAATTTCAATATAAACAATGATGTTGCAGAGGTAGAACTCAGAGCAGAAACAAAAAATGGCCTTTGCCTTTTATTAAGTGTTCAGTTAACAGCTGAAACTAAAGTCACCACAATTCCTGCCTCTTGTTCCCTGTCGATTCTGCATCACTCCAGAAAGACATTTGTCGAACAGTGCCAGTTATGCTCCTGCTCATGCTGTAAAAATTATTATAGAAAGTCAAAGCCACGCTCATATCTGGGATTTGCTCTGAAATAACTCTCTAGCTTCCTCATTGAAGACTTTCACATCTCAATTGTACTTTTGCCTTCTGCTGGTTCTGATGGATTTCCACTGGAAAAAAAAAAAAATCCATATTTCAATGTATTTTTTAAAAAACCTCAATACAGCAAAACTTGAAGAATCTTTACATTTTTCCGCTACTATAAGTAAAAAATATTGAGCGATGAGAAACAGGAATTGGAACAGGAAGGTAAAAACCATCCTCAAAGCAGATGGTCTGAGACAAAAACAGAAAGAAAAACTCATGGCATTAGAGGGAGTGTGAGGACAGACAATCTCCACTGATCATCATCCTACCACATTATCATCTTTGCATTTACTGGGTTAAGTCTCACTCTCTGGTGGTGTCTGAAGTCTGTAACTTAGCCTTCCATGGTGACAAATCAAATAAATTTCTTAAAAGTATAAAAAACATATTCAAATATATAATGAGCACCCAGTTGCAAAAAAATGCCTTTTCTTTCATTGCTATAAAGAACTGATGCAGAATACCTTGAGAGATGCTGAAATGCCAGGCTCATCTCTTCTGCTGCTGTCATTAGGCTAATTACAGTAGTTTCTGAACCTCTGTAGTTAAGTGACAGGATTTCTAGTGTAATTTTAATTTTTAGAATTCATCAGTGAAAAAAGCCCTGCTTCGGGCTAAAATTTGCAAGTTTAAAAAGAAGTACATGATTTAGAAAACACAGAAAGCTTATTTTATGGCAAGGAAAGTTACTGTTATTATTGCTGTTATTTTCATTTTCATTATTATTATTATTATTAATAATAATAATCTGCACTAGATTTCCACCTAATATTTTTGTTATGTATTTTACCCCACAACCAAAAGATGCGCATTTCAATTAAGAGGGCTGAATACATTTTAAAAGGTTTGAAATCAAAAAATGAGGGAGATAAAACAAACAACACACAATTCATTCTATTAGAAAAAAAGATTGTATTTTTTAAAAATGTTTAAGGTTCCACAATAGACCTCTAAGGCATCTAGTATTATTTTTCATATTTTGCATGTGGAATATGCAACAATATCTCCCTAAGTGTTATTCCCAGCACATTTACAAGTATTTTTTATCAGGTAATTTAATACAAATATGATAAATAGCAATATCTGGCCATGCCTTCCAATCTATTCCAATATATCATTTCTAGAGTCAAAACACCCCAGACTAAAAAAACAACATTAAACATTATCTAAATATATGCTGATGGCAGAGCCTTCTCAACAGCAAAGCCGGGCTCAGAGAAATACAGTGCGGCACTGTTCATAAAAAGATTTTCTGCCCAATGTTCCCTTGCTGGTTTTAGCCCCATTTTTTTTTGTGTGTGTTGGGAGCAAGCAACAGGCAACATATTTAGGCTCATCTCTTACTGATTCCTTTTATGTTCCATCTTGAGTTGAAATTCAGTTATGGTGGTAAATCAGTGCTTGCAATTGTTTCTGTAAGGCACTGAGCTCTAACATATTTCTGACCAGCAACTCAAGAAAACAACAGAGAACTAATTTTTAGTAAGATTGCATCTTTGAAGGAACTGGATTGTAAAATGCAAGGTCACTAGTCCACTTCTGACTGCCCTAAAAATACAAACAGTAAATATAGATATTTTACTTGCTGTTCTTTTGTTGTACTTTACTAAAGTGTTCATTCCCTGGGGAATAACTCTAAGTGACTCCTCCAAAGAATGCCCATTTGCACTATCAATCAGCCTGTGCCTGAAATTCAAACATCTATTAATCCCAGCAATGAACCCAGAGCATTTCTCTAGTATCCTCCATTGAACTGGCTGGTGCCCCTTGCAAAGATGGTAGCATCCTTAGAGAATATTACTGAAGGTCCCTATATGCTAAAATGACATTTTAAGTACTAGGGATTCATCTCAAAACATTTGATTTTAAGGTATTATTTCTCAGAAGTGTTTTGCAAAGGAAGAAACACTGAGTGGTGAGATTACAGTGATTTTATTCTCTATATCTTATCTATTCCTATCAGTTCATATGGTGCAATGTGGTGCTTTTTTTTTTATTTAATTAAATAACTATATGGAAAGAAATTAGGACAAAAATAAGGGACTTTCCTACTAGCTCATTCATCACAAAATTAAATATTCTGAAAATCAGGGTTTGCTTTTAATTGCAACACCAGCCCAGTATATGATTGTTAGTGCTATTTGTGCATTAAATTATTTAATAATTATGCAAAAAGCCCTGAAATTATGCAAGTTCAAAGCTGGCTTTTTTTAGCCTTTGTCCATTATGTAAAGTAAGAAAAACTCTGGTCTTTGTGGTTTTTGTCATATTCCCTGAACACTGCAGGTTCTCTTTTTCATGCTAACATTAAAGTACAAAACACGAACTGGTGTTACAAATAAACAGACCACATTCATGTAATAAATCAGGTACTTTGTACCCTGTAGCCACTGTTCTTTTTTTTTTTTTTTTTCCTTTTTTTTTTTTTAATGTGAGTGCTCTAAGGATCTGCTTTCCTTTATAAGCTGAAGAACTAAATCCTGAGTGACAGGCGTCTGCCCCACATCACAGCAGACTGTGATGTGACAGAAACCTTCCTGCTTTTTTTTTTTTTTTTTTTTGTACTGAAAAATTCTGCCTTGTTTTAAGTATTTCCCTTTCAACAAGCTCTCTCTGCATCTCCTTCAACACTTTGTGACTTGGCAGGAGTAGGGATGTCTTGTTCAACAGCAGATCCATCTCTCAGATCTGCAGAGCAACCAGGAACCTCAGAGGTCCTCTAGTTGGTCAATTGTCCTCAAGCTCTCTGCATAAATGCAACTAGGAAAAGTTTCTGATCTGCCAGACATAAAGTTTTGGTGTTTGGTGCAATTCATCCTCAAGCCAAGTGAAAATAAAAAACACACGTTTAATGACATTCTTGGCTGGTTGTTAATAGCAGAGAATGGAACCAACTATGTCTTTTTTAGACAGTTCATTGCTGCTATCCTTGATTTTGGTGTTGATAATATGCTACTGCTCTACGTCACTAACAAAGCAGTAAGGGTTAACAAAATGTGCTGGAGGGAAGAGTTGAAGCTACAATCATTTAACACAGCAGGTTAAATATTTTTCCACAGGACACTCTTCTACTAAAATGTGCTAATTTTTATAACCCTGAGCTTTCTAAGAGGAAATTCTGATTTCAAGAGCAACAAAAAAATTTTTTTGACAATGTAAAATAATCCAGAGAAACCTCAAGTTTTTATACTTGCATTTAACTCAATTTTCTCCTTGAGACATTTGAATAATAAAAAAAAAAATCCACTAGCAACATTAGGAAAAAAATCTTGGCTGTGAGGAGAGTGAGACACTGATATAGGCTGCTCAGGGAAGTTGTGGATTCACTCTACCTGGAAATGTTCAAGTCCAGGTTGGATGGGGCCTTGAGCAACCTGGTCTAGTGGGAGATATCCCTGCCCATGCAGGGGTATTGGAACTGGGTGATCTTTACAGTGCATTCCAGCCCAAACCACTCTGTGATTCAGATAAGCATAAAAAGGTATTTATTTTGTTGAAACAATCTTTCAAGTAATCCAGCATGAAATACCAACATTTCCACTCCAAATGAAATTTCAGAGTATGCCAGTCTTACAGCAGTTTTGAAACTGCACCCTTTTCCACAGTATAGAAATTTCCATTAATGCTCATTTCTACAATCTGTTCCTTGAAATAAATAATACACACGCACCTTTTGTACACTTAATGAACATGGCTGAAATATCAAAACAAATAAAGTAGTTTTGTAGGTGTCATCATGGTGTTCAAAACTCCAGGCTCCAATAAATCTCCACACTACAAACACAGGGGAAGTCACCACCCCATCCCTGAGGAGCCATCTGCCCATTTAAAAAGACTCCTCAGCAGAATCAAACCAGCAGGAAGGGACTAAGTGGGGATAGTGGCCCAGACGTTAAAAGCATGCAACTGAGAAGCTGTGTTGCTATAAATACAGAGTAAAAGAAGGGTAAAAAGAAAAGTCAGACTATTGGTTAACAAAAATTTGCAAGCTATGGAAAGGAAATTAAAAAATGGAGCTTCCCATTTGTGCCAAAAAAACTTGAAACTTTTTGAAACATTAAGAGCAGAGCCAAAGAAGATGGGATGGTGCACTATAAAATGGAAAAAGGGGAAAATACATTGAAAGGAGGCAGAGTAAAGGAGGCAGGGAAGTGACCAGGAAACAGCAGAGAACCCACACAACCTGCAAAACAATCTCAGAACTGGAGCAGTATTGTGTGTGTTGGGAGAAACTCACAGCAGGAGAGCTATCCTACAGGTAGTATTTAACTAGCAACTGCCCTATGGGCCTGTCCAGAAAACCTTCCCTTCCCATCCACACAAGTTGCCCAGAGGCAGAGTATGTTTGAGGATACTCCTTATATTCTCCAAACATGCTCTTCCCAGACCTGTGCCTGAGATCTGTCTGGGGACATGATGGTTGAGGCCACCCAAGGCATTGAGGGATCACACAGCTGAGCAGCATGGGTGGTTGTGGATCAGTACCCAGCCCCAGGTAATAGTCCTGTGATATTTGCTGGGACAGTCCCAGGCAGTGAGACAATATTTACTCCTGAAATGAAGTGGGGTCCCAGCAGATTAGCAAGAAAAGTAACAACTGGAGTGGGGATCCCCCAGTGAGACACAACCCTACTCTAAGTCAGCCATAGGCTCAAAGGGTGCTATCTCTGGGAAACTTTCCATAGATTGTCATTTTGTATCATTTGGCAATGATAGAGCAAAAGATGAAGACACAGACAAATATACTGGGGCTTAATCTGAAGATCAGAGGATCTCTCTCATGGGAGCCATTTTAGAAACAGAAAATAGTTCCCCTTTCCTCTTCAGTGGCCGTGATGTTGCTACTTACCAAACACATTAACTAGAAATCACAGATCTTGACTCATTTTAATTTATGTGACTGACTAACAGATTGGACACAAGATGGCTGATGCCAATTCCAGCATGTGAATATTTGCCACCTGGATCCACTCCATTTCTTATTTAAATACAGTTCTCAGTGATATAAGATGGAGCTGAAACTTCTGTATCTTTGGCTTTGTAACCATGGAAACCAGCACTAATTGTATGTATTACTAAGTTTTAAATGTATTCAAATTTAGCACATTACTCTGAAAATATTGAGGTTGTTTTTCTTTTTTTCTTTTACCTTTATATGTTTCAGTTTGCCTTCTGGCTTATTTGGCTTATAAGCAGTTCCACTCATAAAAAGATAAAAGTATGTAGGTGAAAATTACATTCATTTTCTTTTATAGAACCAAGAGGTAGAGTCATGTAAATGTTTGATCACACACTTCCTACCACTGCTGTAATCAAATGTGAAGGGCTACATTTCTTATTAAGGAGGCACTGTTCCCAAAAAATGAGAATGAAAGCAGGGAAGTTCTGCCACTGACTGTACAAAAGATCAACATCTCTGTGGAGTACCAGGAGCACCACAATGATGGCTCATGGAAACAGGAATACCCAGGAAAGGCCACAAAGAAGAATGATCCCCACTTCTTTATCATTCTTCCTATTGCTTTAACATAACCCCTGCAGCAACAAGCGGAGGAAAAGCTGAACTAAACTGCCAAGTAAAACAAGTTCCCAAGACTTGCAGCTGACCTTTTGGGTAAGTGAACTGGCAAATCCCCAACCTTGTTTATACTCTTTTATCAAATTCCATGACAAATGCCTGAAGGATCCCAAACCTGCACATTCATCACTTAGCCCACTAAATTATCAGTGACACGTTCAACCGCTTCACTTATTCTATTTTTTTTTCCCCAACTGAATAAACATCTGCCAAAGTCAAAATTCTTTGTGGAAGCACCATAAAAAGGAAAGGGTTGGACCAAAATCCTTCCCGTTATTATTCTTTTTTTCCTGTACCAACAGCTGAGGTAACTATAGTGCAAGAACTCCCAGATGGTTGACAATGAGCAAGGCTTGGTCCAGTTTCTGCCTATGAGTACACATGTAAGCTGAGCAGTGTCTGGGACTAATCCCAAGAATCCCAACTCAAGCAGAGCAGTGTTAAATTGTGAGGCATGTCCTCAAGATGGTTCTGGCCAGAACCAGGTGGCAGTCCTCCAAACAATTCCAAGGCACAGGAGCTAACACAGATTCAGGACTTTACCTCAGGCACAGTTTGGATGTGGCTACTCTATTTTGGAGACCAAAGGCCTTTAATGGCTTAGACCCAAGCCATTACCAAAAAAACCAGACCCAAGCATGGTTTTGTTGGTATGAAAGTGGCCTCTGAGGCAGAAAGCTTGGTCTGAAGGCCATGTACTGGATCATGCAGAGCAACAGGTTTAGTTCTGTATGATGTCTGGCTGCTGTCTCCAGCTACACCTCACAATTTGATTTTAATCAAACCTGAACTGAAGAAACTTTGCAGAAGCCTGAGACGGCTACTTCATCCTCCAGGCTTGTGTCTTTTCTGACTCTGACCAATTCAGTGTTCATTACCAAACTGTTCAGGGAAAATCCTACCCACCCCTGGAGTCAACCAGGGACAGGGGGCACCCACACTTGTTTGGGGTGATTCGTCTTCTTAAGCTCCTTGTCCAGTCAATGCAGGACACAGAGCCCTTCAGAAGGTGATTCAAACAAATTGTTGAAATTCAGCTGCAGAAAGGGTCCCCCTATATTAAAAAGAAAAAAACAAAACAAAACAAAACAAACACAGGGTAAAGCAAGCCTCCAAACATGGGATAACTTCAGGTGTCTCCCATCACACTGGAATTCCTCAAGATGTTTTATGATAGTTAATCTTGATCATTTATTAACCTAAATCAAATGCTTTGCATTACGTAGTCAGACTTCAAGAAGAAACTGTTCCTTTAAACTATCACCCCTAGTCAATAGAGAGAAAAAAAGTATCTATAACAAGTAAAAGTCAGGAAAAAAATCTTCTCTTAAATGTCCAGAGGCAAATCGGTTTTAATAAAATCCAATCTCTATACTATAGAGGGTTTTCTTTACTGTGTTTAATAATACCCATGAAATCCAAGAAGAAAAAAAATACCTGAAACTGTCAACCGAAAAAAAAAAAAAAAAAAAAAGGTAATACTCAAAAAGTTGCCTTATTTTATCTGGCCCTATTTCTGTGAAGTTACTTTAGATATGGCTGCTGCTTTCTGCCTGGTCATGTTGCACCAATATTGTAAATCAAAGGCCATTTTATCCAGCAACAAAGTACCAAATTAACTACTCCTCATTTCAGAAAAATAACAAATTTGAGAAGCAGAAGTAGATCCCTCAGAACAGAATACACTCGCTAAAATATAGGCCTTTTCCTTCTTATTGTTGATTTGCTGACTGGAGTTGAGAGGCAATTTTTACCCATGGTTTACTTACATTCAACAGAAGCTTCCAAGACACTAAAATGTAGCCTCTATAATGCATTCCCAGAATGGTATTGGAGCACTTTAGTAACCTTTGGGAAAGATATGAGGACCGCACAGACCTCATTTATATTGTGATAGTCTCTATTGTTAGTGAAAGTTTTGGAGATGAGGTGGTTCTGCCCATGTTCCAGGCTGGGCCAGGCATGATTTGTCCTTGGTGAGAGTCCAGGCATTGCACTGGAATGTGAATGGGCTAATTAATTTCTGAAAAGACAAGCTGCTCTAATTAAAAAGCTGAAAAGACACAACACGTTTTCAAAGAACCTGAATTCCACACGGGTTAGCAGTAGCTGACATCATTGAATTTCCATCATTGAAGCCTGATGGTTTCCACTCAGCAGCTGTAGAATCTGATTTACTCTCAGTATGTAGCTACATTAAAAAATCAACTAGATTCAAATTCCTTGGCTTAGGAAAGAAACAACAGGGAAGAATGCAGAAAACATGTCAATATCCTCACATTTGTTGAGAGAAGGAGAAACACGAAATCTTACACCATTTCTTACTTTAAAAAATTTACAATCAACTAATAAAGGTACCGGGTGATAAGCTGAGAATAAATGCAAAGAAGTTGTCCATCCCTAAGAAACACAGGCAAAATAATAATTAAAATACACGTCATAGGATACAGTTGTCTATATTCAAGTTCAAATAGGGATGAGAAAAATTCAGAGAGAATTCACCAAACACAAATGACCCAGAGGCAAGATCTCCTGGAATACAGTTCTTTTACTCATGTACTTGCTCTAAGCATTTGTTACCAGCCAATGACGAAGGTAGAACTTGTACCTGTGAAGTTGTGGGTTTGGTTCTCTTTGTTTCTCTTAGTCACGTCCTCAAGGTTTATGAATGAGAACTGACTGTACTCAGTACTGTCACCAAGGGGACTGCAAGGCAGCTTTCAAGATACCTCAGCCAGTGGATCAAGGACCTGATTATGCCAAATTATTCCTAAAATACTTACAGATGACTGCATATTGTCTGGGAAGTCCACTGCAAATGCTCTTATCTAATATCACCATGCTGAAGCATGGTTATTGTACTGAAGAAGAAACAAGCCTTCACTGGTTGCTATTTTTGCTCTGATTATTAAAGATTTTCCCTCACTTTTCTAGATGTGAATTTCCGAAGAAATTTCTATGAATTTAGATGTGATTTCTGAAGTCCTAAACTCACCCCTTTACTACTCATCGACAGATAAAGGATGGTGGGATGGGGTGGATGGGGAATAAAGTTTATCTCTTTATTTGATCAACAGAACCATTTCTTTAAAAACCAAGAAACAATGAGCTGAGATGTACACACTCACTGTGTTGTTGCTGGAAAATAACACTGACCATTCAGGAACTCTCCCTTGGTCCAAGATTTTCCAAATCCTTTCAGATTTTTCTATTTTTAACAATTTAAATGCTTTGCATTCGGCTACACTTGTACAGCAAAATTACTCAAATGACAGATTTAGTCAGACTACATAGTAATAGTCCCTGAAGCTGAGGTTGCTGAGAAAGCTTTAATTCAGAAGGATTTACCTTCTGACTGACAGTTCTACTATTTCTTATTCACCACAGGATGAACTGGCTGCCTAAACTCACTGGTATCAAGCTAACTTCTGAACTCACCCCTGATTATCCCTGGAATATCTAAGAGCCAAGTGAGTATAGAATTCATTCATATTTCACCTTATTAGAGGAGAAAAAAACGGGCCCATTGAACTGACTACTTTGTCTAGGCACAGCATTATTGCAGCCTCATAAATTCCTATTTCCATCACCACAAAGCAAACACTGTTTTTGCAGCAATAGGGTAGCAGCCAGATTCTGCATTACAGCTCAGTATTTCACACCATCATCTGCAACATGTCCTCCTATAAAAGCAGGCCCTAGCCCACCTGTGCCTGAAAAATCTATTTAGATAATGGAATCTTAAAAATCCATCCCAAAAACTAACAAGATCCATTGTAATACAAGACTGCTTCAAGGAGGATTTATAGTTAGCAGGTCTTTGGTAGATGGCAGTGTTACCCATCTGTGAATTCCCATTGCTGTGCATAATTAGGAAGTATTTACATATGCTGCTGCTTTTTGCTGCTCTGAGGCACTCAGAGGATGCCAAGCTACTGTGTCATAAATCGTAATGTTGAAGCAGATGGAACTCCTTGCTCAGTTAAAACTTACAGTTAGGCATAATTAGAGAAGCCTGGGCAGAATATTCTTTATTTCTTTAGCAACTTATCAAGTTCTTTATATTCCAAAGCAATTCAGATGAAAGGTCTTTTGAAATGTGTCCCTAATAAGCATTTTTAAGCTGTGTCTTGCAGACGGCTCAATCATTACAAACTGAATGATTATTTCCCACTCCAGCCCAGCCACAGTCACACTGCAATTTCCCTCCTTCTTTCCTTTTTCTAAAAAAATTACACAACTGGCTGTTTTTCTAGCATTTTCCATTTAAGGATCTCAGAACATTGCCAGTATGAAGTATCACAACCCTCCTTCAGGACAGTAACCTCATTACCTTTTGAAGAAATTGAGTGCAGAGAGGTTAATGTGTAGATATTTTAAAAGTTGCTGAAGGTTTGGTTACTTTTGTTTTTTAGCTCAAACTGGCCTAATTTTCAGAAATGCAGGTCAGCCACAAATCTGAGCAGTGGAAACCGTGGATGCTCCATATCTTTGTCATTTTACAAGGGCTCAAGATAGGTTTGGGTTGGTACCCTGACTAAGCAGGTGCTGCAATTTAAACCTCCAGATTGTATTTTATAATTCATGGTCATGGAGTGGGCTGGAGCATCCTAAGAGGAAATCTGCTGTTCATTTTAAAATAAGTTTAGAAATCTAGTAAAGTCTTCACAGAGGATCAGTTTTGCCAGCCTTTGTCTCTTTACTTTTTCCTGCAGGTTGCAGCTGAGTGGTTTACAGCCTCCCTAGAGCAAACCCCCAGCACTTTCCAGCATGGGGTCTGGTGCAGACCGGTCCAAAAGCTCACTCCTTGCCTTCAGAAACAGTCTACAGCAACCAACAAGTTTTCCAAGCCAAGCACTGGGAAGCAGGTGCAGAAGCATAGCTTCTGGGGGAGATCACCTCAGCTTCTGCACAGCCAGCATTGATAAAACCCAGCTAAAATCAGCATTAAATGCAGAGATGATCTGGCTGCATTTCTATTCTAGAAATATGATGCAGAGACACCTGAATTGGATCCAGAAGGATTTGTTTATTAGTCTTGGTGATGGGATGGAAACTGAGGTAGAAAATCAAACAGTATTTCTGGATTTGTGAAGTGAGTAGACCCGCCAGATCCAAGCAAATTTCTCCTCTGTGGCACAGATAATCCACTGCTTGGGCACAGAGCATGGGCAACAGAGAGCCAATGCAGAGAGTTGGTGCCATGGATATAGTCTTCTCCCTCTTCCAATCCATTCATTACATTTGGATGAGGAACTGGGACCCCTCCAAACTGGGATCTGCCATCCAACTGCCTCCCCATTGGTGCCTTCTGCAATGTAACATACTTCTGCCTTCAGACAAGTCTGGGGATGCAATCTCTCCAGAAGCACAGAACTGATAGGAGTAACAGTGGCAATGTCCTCCTTGCCCCACCCCAAAACACCAGGGAACATTTAAGACATAACAAGATTTATGATGAAGATTATAGGATACAGGCTGCTTCTTATCCCATGTAAGCAAAGCTGGAGACTTTGTTCAGGAATTCTGAGCATGCTGTTGCACTTTCCTTGGCAGAACAAGTATTTGGAGGCTTCTGCTTTATTAAGCTCTTGAGGATCCGTTTGCATTCAGGAAAAAATATCTTTCCTTCATTTCATATTTCTGGATATCTTTATGTGGAGGTGAAAGAGGTTCCTCTCTCCCTTCTTGGAATATCCAACCAAGTAACTAGGAAAGCTTCTGCCTGATGCAGAGAGTTTTCTTTCTTGGGGACCATATCCAATGGGCAGCAACTGTCCTCTGATAAGAGGCTTTGTTGTCAGGTTATTTTTCACATGAAAACCACTTTTTTTTCTCCTGAAAGACAGGAGTTTGGAGTGTTTGCAATTTGATGGAAGCACTCTCAAGTCAATGATCTTGACTGAACACCCTTCTGAGTCATCTCAGTAGGTCTGTGCAGTGAAAAAGGATTGCTGCAGTAAGGCCAGCATCCCATAGGGGTATAGACCAAGCTGAAAGTAAAAGGACAGTAGGAGGACAAAGCCCAGCCAAGCAAATAAAATGGACTTTTTACTCTGGTAATTCCCAATTTGCACTCTACCTGAAAAAAATAGCAAGCTATGTAAAATATTTTAAGAACTGCTGGGCAAACCAAGCATGCAAGTGCACACAAGCTATCACTGCAGCCCATCATAATTATGTTCTTCCCATGCTCCTGCTGTGGCCACCTGTGACTTGTTAGTGAGTCTCTTGGAATGGGAGAAATGCCAGTTTATAGCCTCCCACCTTTTTTTCTTCTGATGTGACTTAGTCAGGATGTTTTGTCACATACTCCTAGAGCCTTTAGATGCACAGACTGTATCTGCTACCACTCTTGACTCTTTCCCAAAAGGGTTATGGCTTTCAATTTTGGGATCTGCTTAGTGGCAAAATCAGCTGCTGACAGAAAAAGATTCATGAAACAGTACTGTACTGTACTGTACTGTACTGTACTGTATTAGGGGAACAAAACCAAGTTACCAGGCAAAACCAACCGAAGTCATAAAGAACAAGACAATCTACACTGGTAGAAACATCAGAAATTTGCCAAACTCATTAGCCCCCCTTCAATCACAGTAAACAGACTTCCAGGTCATGTATCAGTATTGCTGACTACTTTGAATGTCACTCTTCTATAATTCACTCAAGGCACAGATAACCGGTGTCCCAAAATCTCCAGAGGCTCACACCACTGGCAGCACCACTGCCTGTGGAACTCAAAGTATCTGCCTTTCCAGCTCACATCCTCCTGAGCAATGGCTCTGCCAGGCTCAGAGGGTCTGTGTAGCAACTCCTCTCTTCCAACAAGATGTCAATCTGTTATCTTCCAAAGACAACAGATGCTTCTCTTCAGAGATGCTCCTCTTCAGGTTGGAACATTTGCAAAAGTATCTATGGTGTGACTTCTCAGCACCCTGGTTAGCTTAATATTTTTGGTAACTATTGTCTTTTTTATCTTTATAGACTTTTCTTGTTATGGCACTCAGAGGCCTTATTGCAGACTGATTTCTCTCTCTGGTCATTTACCTTCTGCCTATTCCAGTTCTCACAAGCTAACTACAAAGATTTCTCACACATCACCCTCCTTTTTCTGGTGAAATATTTTTCCCCTGAACTGTTCAGGAAATGTGTGCTTTGGTCTGCCTGCTCAGAACTTCTTCCTCATCTTTACTCTGTGCAATTACCTTCCACAAGATGTTTTAAGCTCTGCAGCAACCCCAAGAGCTTAAAATCTCACCAAACATCATTGAAGAACTGCTTCCTCCAGTGGGAAAAGCTCATAAATGCCAGATATGCCACTATGTCCAATGTTATCTGCACATCTCCCTCCAGTCCCCACCTCCTAAATAAACCCCCAACCTCTGGGACAGGAGAAGATGCTTAATTTCTAGAGCCAAAAGCTGCTTGCCACAAGTGTCAAGTTAGCCGTAGGAAGTGCAGAGTGCAAGGCAACTCAAGTACTTAATTGACCTCTCAATATTGAATTTCCTGAGCATCTCCCTGAGGCCCTCAACACACCTCTCAAAAACTCTTGCATGGAGATTCCTTCACGATGAAGACAGCTCATCCATTTGATCAGATCATTTTTCAGATTTTTCTGTGGCCTGCAAAACACCAAAATGATACTTCCATACCAGGTTCATCATCTCTGAACACAAATTCCTCTGCCTTTTCACTCCCTTTCATGTCAAGGCAGCTCATTGAAGTGTAAGACAACCTAATGTTAGACTTTCAGCCTTTTCTCACCAGCCATTTCAAGTTCAATTAGTGAAAGAGGACAGGAGAGGAGAGACCATTCTGACATGCAGGATAGACTTGAGCAGGCTTTCCTCCTGTTTTTCTCCCACAGAGAGTCTGTGCTCAAGGAAAAGTAGGCAAGAGAGAGTCCATAAAGCAATGGCCTTGCAGGAGGTTATAGAAGTAAAATATACATACAATATGTGTGTCACACCGTATGTTTATCACGGACTAAGTGAAAACAGAAGGGAAAAGGGCTTTAAGAGGTGGATTATTTTTTTTAATTTTGGCAGGCCACATGCTAAGGGGATGTATTGCTCTGAGTCAGAGAACAGGGGGGATGCTGTTTTTCTGTAATGCAAAGAAGATGGAGCTAATCACTAAAGAAAATAAGCATTTGGCCCTGTGCTTTGCCTTCTTTGTCAGGGAGCTGGTCCTGAGTGTGGTACCTGGTCTGCCTGATTAAAACCAAACACTGACATTGTTAATACTGTGACTCAGCCCAAATGTGTTCTCTGCAGAATGCTACATCACTGTAAAACACTGAGGCATTGTATCCTAAGGGAGGGTCTGACCCTCTGCATGGAACAATGAAGTCTGACTCACCAGGATATCTTGGAAAACATATACTGGATTAGAAAACACTTCCACCAGCAAAGCTCAATGTTCCAAGCTCCCTGTGCAAAGGGTGAAACCATCAAGAACTATAGCACAAACAAGACAAGCAAAAAGACAAATGTTAGTGTCAAAGAAAATTAACTAAGCCCAAAGTTTGGTTTGCCAGCCTTCCAGTTTGTTGCACATCAGCCTGGTGCAGCCTGTCAGGGCCAGGAAGAACTGAGTTGGTCATGTCCTTTTGTCTAATCTCCACATACAGTAAGGTTTGTTACACTGACATCTTGATATCCACAAAGCTTTCCTGAGCAATCTGCAAATCCACAGTGTCACCAATGCATCTTTCATAAGCAAGTAGTGAGGCTTTGTTTTGAGATTAAAAACATCCACCAAAGCATTGTCACAAAATTTAGCAGACACATCCAAATACACTCCAGCTTCCTCCTTCCCCTCTCCTGTCTATCCCCATAGTTCCCCAGCTTCCTCAGTAGCACTTGTATTCCCCACAACTCCACCTGAAGCAGCCACATCCTCGAAGCAGCCAGGAAGGCTGACACTACAAAACCACACTACTTGACTGTCACAGCAGTCCTGCCTTTGGGGAGCTATCAAACACAGCTGTTCTGGGCATTCCAGGAAAAACAGAGTGAAGCAACGGCATTACCAAGACTTTAAATCAACTTGATACTGTTTTCGGACAGCCATTTTCCCAGTCTTTCAAGCATTTCTGAAGATTTCTACTTTTACTGAATAGAATTAGCAGCAGCTCCCAGTCCTGATCTGCAATTCAATCACCAACACTGCGATGAAATCCAAACTCTTGCACTGATGTGTCTAGAAGGGCTGGACCATCATCTATGACTCAAATTCTGTTCATGGCTTCATTCTTTACCATCGGCCATAGAATTTCATATTTCTTGAAGCTGCTTGGTTCTTCCTCCTGCCTGCCATATGCATGCAGTACTGACTAGCACTGCGGAGTGTGTTTACCCTTCAGGGTAAGCCCAAAAGGCCAATTCAGTCACTAAGAAGCAGAAGGTTTTTACCATGGGGCAAACCTAGCCAGCTGTCAGTGGCTGATTTCAAAATGGTACAAAGATTTAGCCCAACTCTGGAATTAATTTCAGGGACAGCTTTTTGGCAAAGTTACACACACACTTTTGAACCATATCATAAGGCCTCCATCCCCATGGGAAAAAACCTCTTCAGGCCAAAATTAATGCAATAAATAAAACATTTAAGCAAGTTCCTTGAGATTTTCTTTTCCCTGTGTGTTTACCCAGTGGGGCTCTGGAATAAACAGGAAGGCCTCAGACAAAGCTGATGAAAAAATAATTATTACCTCTTCCAACCTCAGGACTAATCACTACATGGATATCTGTAGCACTCTGCCTTCTGCTTTCCACCTCTGCTTTAATACACTCTTTAAGGAGAGGATTTAGAAAAAGAGCTTATGTAGCTTGTCACTCCACTCTGCCAGGGCTTTAGGGAGAGCTCAGCACCAAAGTTCTTTGAGTGCCTTCAAAAATACCAGTTCTGAATACTAGGCCATTTCCCTTTCCTACCCTCACACTTCAGAGTTCTTCAAGGCCAGAAAAAAAGACCAGAATAGTTCCTTTTTTTAATGGAAGTACATCTTCTTCTTTCCTGCTGTTATGAAAAGCAGAGGACACGAGAAACAAAAATCGTGTTTCATTTCTCCAGGGTCTCAGATGTCTGGCTAGCCATCAGTATCTCTTTCTTCATTCTTTTTTTATTTCTCACTTCCTTACTTTTCCCCTTTCACTTCACCCTTTCTTTCCCTGTCATCACAGGCCCTGCCATCACCATTCCCTGGTCTGGCCAAGTAAAAAAATTGATGACTATTGGAGAAGAAATTCTAATACTGCTTTCTTTAGAGCAAGATTGGATTAGTTTCCTGAGGGAGGTGTTGAAGTCCAATTGACTGGAACATTTGAAGCAAGGTGTCATGTTGTGCAGGAACAAGCCAGAAATACACAGTAGAGAACGGTGTACTGGAGAGAACTGCTACAACCAGTTACAAAATGATGGATGATGAGGGGAGCTCTATATAGCTTTTACACAGATGTTCTTCTGGGAAAGGTGATAATAGATGAGATGCAAAGGAAGATGTTTGTATCCCCCCATCAGCACTGCCAAGCATGGTTGAGACAATACAACAAGAAGCAGATGCCCCACAGTATCTCCCCTCCATCTCCTTTGCAATGTCCCTGCCCTCTGCATCCTTTTCTTTGCCCCCTTACTCTCCTTCATTTGTCTCTATACCAAGTAGACTATATTGACTCATCAGCAACCCTGCCTGTTCTTCTCCCAATACTGCCAAACTTTGTAATTAATTAGTTGATTGATTAAATAAATAAAAATTGAGCTTGTGTAATACAACTTGCTCCTTACAAATCCATTCTGCTTGATGCACTTTTGGTCCACTTCAAACTCTCTCTGGAAAGAATTATGCTGGACTGGGCCAAAACCAAGTTCTGACTTGGGATACTGGTAAAGAGAGAAAGGTAACTGAACAGGGGTAAAAACTTGTAGGTAGTGCTGTGAGGTAAGTCTGATACAATGTCTTCATAGGATCTAGAAGAACCTATCAAATTCAACACTAGCAGGGGAGTGGTTAGTTTTGCAAAAGAGTTAGAGGACGGAGGGAAGACTGCATGCACAAAATCCTGCCCACAGACCAGAAGTTCTGCCAAAATGTCACCCACGAGCCATCAAGATTCACAGAGCTAACTCTTGTCACTTGTGTATCTCATGCACAAACAGGTTGGTGCCATGTCTTCTCTTCAGAATCATGGCTCCTTCACATGAAACTCAGCTGCTGATCTGTATCCACCAAGACACTGCACAGAGTACCCAGGGTGACAGTGCAGGAGGGTAGAAGCACCTGGGATATGCCATCGAGTTGAATCTTCCTATATGAGACACCTCTGCAACAGGATACTCCCACCTCCAGCCCAGGATCCCCTTTTATGAAGAGATTGAGGAGGTATCATCTACTGCAGGAGAAAAAAACATAACAAAATGCCAGCAAGCAGCTGTCCCAGAGATAAAACTGGATCCTTGATTTATTATTTCTAAGCAAGGAGTGTCCCTAACACTGACACAGCACAGGAGTGACTCCTCATAAGACATGAAAATCAGTCAGATCCAGCATCGGAAACAAAACTGTAATTAGAGTGAATGCTTAAAGAACATAATTTTGGTACCATAGCACTGGCCTTATGAAAAATATTCTTATAAGTAAATCAAGTTCTCCAGCAAAATGTTTATGCTGTACTGTAATCACACCAGCTGCAAGATCTGCAATGATGGAAATCCTTTGAAAAGGTTAGAATTATTATTCTACAATATCATCCTATTAAGGGGCATTTTATAATTTAAACAGTGAGTCAGGAAAGACACTTTTTCCACTTTTTTGTCTCTCCCCTCCTCCCCTCCTTCTGCTGTGGATGCAGATACTGTGAGCACCCATCACTCATACTTTTATTTTTTAAATTGGCAAATACTTCTCTTCCTACTCAGAATGGCAATCATGCGGCCATTTGAAAAGAAAGCTTAAGTGCTTAAAAAAGTAGTATCCTGCACTAAAAAGAAACCTTTGGAAAAATCTCTAAAGCAGTAGGGTTTTATATTGAATAAAAGCTATGAATATTTTTTTTCTTTTCTAAATGCTACTTTGCAACTTCAGAATTTAGAAATCAAAATCTACTTTATTCTCTGCTAAACACAGCATACAAGCAGACAGCCCTAGCTGGGGCTAAAGGTATTTCTACAGCCAACACCTATTAGGCTGCCATCTACTGGAACAGCAGCAATAGCCAGTCCTTTGTCACTATTAACATGTGGAGATGCAGTTCCCAGTGTTCTGGTAGGAATATGAATCACAATGACTTTCAGCAGGATTTGTGCTCCTAGATAATATTTGGAAATTCTACCCATAAATATTTATATTGAAAACATTGCCTGGAATACATCTCAATAAAGTCACTGTCCCAGTTGCACTGGAGTAACTCAAATAGTACCAGCAAAACAAGTGGTGTTGCACAAGCTGAGGCAGTTTCACTGGGAAGGAAGGCTGGGCAGAGTCCAGCAGAGAATGACACAGTGAATCACATCATTACCATCCTGACAGGAAAAGGCAGAGCAGAAATGCCCAGCAACAACTGGTATTTCAGTGGCATTTCAGCCAGGCACTTGGCACATTCATTACCAGCAAACAACACAGCCCTCCCTCACAAAGCTAAACTGAGGACATTGCACTCCAAGCAGGCCAGGCCGAAACTCACCCTTGTTTTGGCATTAAAGATGTACTTGGGCATCTGTGGGGTTTCCCCCCCTGCAGGCAGGGCTGGCTCTGCAGGGAAGCTTTGATACCTCTTGCCTGTGCCTATGGACACTGCTGTACAGGATTCAGAGAAACAATAAGCCAGAAAACTCCAAGCTTCCATTTCCAAAGGCTGAGCAGGGTGGGGGTGGGGAGTGGGAGGAAGGGGGAGAGTGGGAAAGGGATTTTGCAAGGTTTCAGAGATTCATCTGAAATGCCACGTGCTGGGCTGGATGTGTGAAAACAGGAGAGCTGGGACATGGCAGCAGCAGAGAACTGGGCAAAGAACAGTTCAGTATCCCTCAAGGTGGTCCTTGAATATCAAAGCAGAGTTTCAGCAGTGGAAATGAAGCTAGTGTAAGGATTTCATATCAAAAAGGTAGTCTAGAAGAGATGTAAACAAATCTATTTCAAATAAGTATAAAAGCTATGGAATTAGGAAAGCAGCAGCAGGCACTAGAAACAGCAAATCCTGGCTAAATTAGAATTGGGGTTTCAGATGATTATTTTGCAATATTTGCCAAAGAATTGTATAGTCCTTGAAATTAAAAGAAAGAGAAAACAATAAATAGTGCACACATACTGCTCATAGGTGGTCAGGGTGAAAACCCTGAGGAAAAATCCTGGAGAGACCAAAAGAGAGTAGAAACCAAAGGAAAAAGAAACCGAAAGAAACCAAACTGTGGAAAGCTTCAAAATCCCAACCTAAGTCTGTGAATACATTAGGGATCTCCAAAGCAGTGAAACCCCTTCAGTGGCTTGTCTTTGAGTTAGCAGCAATATTGTAGAGCCAAGCAAAGACTTTGATAAGAAGCTTTCTTATGTCAGAAAGCAGTCACAGACTGCACACACTGCCCTCAGGTACACACAGAAATTGCCTTCAGAGCACCAGCACCTCTCTTGCCAGGATATCGTTGCCTTCTGGGAGAGTGTGACTGCATGGACCACTCCAGCAGGGAGCAGAGAGAAGAGAAAAACAGCCCCAGTAACAGACACACAAAAAAAGAATATTCCTAAGTACAGAAGCACAAATTTCCTCTGTAAGACAGATATTCACAAACTCAAGTTTGCCCCCAAGAAAAAGGTAAGAACCTTATACAAAAGTTTCCCAGCAGTCAATGCAAGTGCAGAGCAGTGGCAGTGGTCATTTATAAAATGATCCTTGGGTTTGGCTCAGGGGCCACAGTGAAGGCAAAGGTCACTGTTCCCCATGCTTCTTATTTTTGTTCTGTGTACCCAAGAATAGTCTGGAGCAGCTGAGCTGCAGTATCACAGACCTAAAGTAGCTTTTGCAGCCCACAGTAAGAGTCATGGCAAATTCATCTGAGTTGTGACCTGCTGTGTTTGTGACTGGCACTAAAGTCAGAAAGTGAAAAGCCACTTGCTATACCTGTATACAATGCAGCTGCTATGTCCAGGCACAACTTCCACAGAAAAATAGTGGATACCCAGAAACATAGGGTCCTCTTTGCTAAAAAGTGAAAACTTCTCAGTTCCAAGTGTTGCATTAGCCTTCTATTCACGATCAAGCAAGAGAGACAGGATTCAAATTCACATTTATTGAGTAGATTACACAAGTGATGCACTGTCTCCCTTGGCAAATGAAATAAAGAGAAATGTTAATGCTCCATAAGAACTGTGCTTGGCATAGCACACATTTCTAATCTGGCCATTGCCTATATGACATGCAACAGCAAATGGGTTTTTATTCATTAAAGTCCCAGCTTTAATAGTTCTATTGCTTGAGCAAGTGGCTTTGAAAAAAATTAGACATGTTTTTTTCTATTCTAGTCAACAGCTCTTCTTAATCTAAGTGACATCCACATTCTTACACTAATTTTTCTCCATACACTGCAGTATTCGAACATTTCCCAGCATTAAAACACCTTTTGTCTCATGCCAACCACTATTGTTAGGGTGCAAGTTTTCCATGGGAATTTGCCAGGCCAAGATGATAAACAGAGAAGCCACAATCCCTCACCAGGCTTGAAGCAGTGCTTCTAAAATAGCTACTGAGAGCAAGACTGGACTGATGCCCACATCTCAGTCCTATTGCTAGGGGGATGTGAACCATCGAGGTTACACGTGATTTGGATACATGCTGCAACCACATCACCCTGTTGCAGTAGAAATAAACTTTCCCAACAGTTATTTGATAGAGAAAAGAGTATGGTGAAAGGTCTGGGTGGGTCAGAGTTAAGATTACAGTAAATGGGCTGTAATGTCACATGCAGCAACAGCAGCCATGAGATCAGTTGCATACTCTTAAGAGTGGTAACTTCTCATTTCCTTGTTTTTTCTGGGTCTGCGCCCAGCATGTGGCTGCCTGAACAAATCAACTTAATGGTGTTTCTCCATCTGTTGGGGTATAGTGTGGTAAGCTTGTATAATTTGTAAGTTAATTATTTACATATGTTCCTGAAATGGGAGGAAAAGAGAAAACGGTAAGCAGGGAACAAGCAGGGATGGAGGAGTTAAGGGACATAATGACAGCATCCTCCTCTGATCTCATTGCAGCTCAGGGAGAGTTTGGTGGTTCCTACAGATTTCCAGGAAAATTATATGAGAGTGAAAGAATATCAGAGTGCAAGAAAGGAAAGTGAAATGAGTCATCAGGTTTCCAGCCTAGAGCAGTTAATGCAAAAGGATCCTAAGACTGGTTACTGAGTCCAAAGTTACCCTGCTGAAGGATGGCTTGTAAGCCAGGACTGAGGGCCACTGGCATCCCACACTCCTGCTCCTCTACCACAGCTCAGTAGTCCCTGAAATCCTGCTCAGATAGAGTCTGTGATCCAAAAGCTCCCTCTGATAAAGTTGCTTCTGGCAAGGAGGCATTTCTCACTGATGGTGGATGTGTTGAAATGTCCATCCATTTTGTCTGACATCATTTTCAAAGGCAATGTGTTCACAAGCCTGGCAGAGATGACAGAATTATTTGAGCCACAGTTTCAGTCCCCAACAAACAACGAAAGTTTAAGAGCTTCATATGTCAAACTGCTTCTAGTCATTTGTTTTGTTTAAGTTTAGCAGCAGCTGATGACCCAAGTCCAGGGAGGTCAGGAAACGTATACTGTCCCATTTTAATCCCTGAAGTCACTTGCCAGTAGACTCCAAGGAGATGACAAAGCTGGCTTGCTCACTTCCTCACTCCACAGATTGCATCCAATGTGAAGGGGGATACAAACAAGTTGTCAAAAGTTGTTACAACTGCAGTTTTTATCAAACCTGAGGTTTTTCTCAAAGAAACATTTACATTGAAAAACATTTTCCCTAGAAGTGCTATAATGTGTTATTAGCTAATTTTGTATCACCCCTTCCTACACTATAACTAGCAGCTTTCAGGACTACAGTGTGGTAAAGACAAGGTGTGTCTGGACCAGGCTGCCTGAGATGGTGCTGCCTGTCACCACAAGAAGGGATGCAGTATATTGTAGGAAATACATTCTCAAAAGGATCCTGGCCTTCAGGAAAGCAAGATGAAATTATATGGAATTAAAATTTCTACTGCAATGGTATGTCCCCATTTGAACTTTATTTCTAATGCAAATTTCCCACTAAAACACCTGAAACTCATCTTTAACTGAGCAAAACAAACACGTATCAACATTTCCTGCAACTCACTTTTCATTTCTCAGAATGAAGGTGCTGGCTGGTTTTGTCAAACAGGCAGTGCTGAGGAGAGAATGCCACTATGCTAGAGAGATTCTCTGTGCTTCTTACACAGACAAAAAAAATTTTAACAAGACAAGTAGCACCATCCTCTGGACACCAGTGGGAATCGAGCACAGAGCAAACAGGTTTGGTTCCTCAGGTAGTGCCAGATTCAGATTTCACCATCCGTGTCTGTACCACTTGCTGGAGTCTGGGAGGAGGTCTCCATCCTCATCATGTTCAACAGTCTCACAGGTTGAATGCAGTATAAAAGACATGACACTGAAGCAACAAATTAAAACTGGAAGGAAGAAAAAATCAGCTGAAGAGATAAAGTGAAGAAAAATAACTTATATCAGAGTGTAAGCAGAGCTCTTCAGAGAGCTATTTTCTATACTGCTTTGCAACCTGTAGATCACTATCACACTCTCCAGGTTAACACTGAGCCATTGAGTCAAAGCACAGAGCTATTTTATTCTGAGATTTATGTTAAGGAAAGTTTAAACTACACATTACTAAAAAAGCAAATCTTGGTCTTCATTCAAGAATTTAAATCCAAAAAAAAAATCCAAACACTGTGAAGCCTTATAGTTAAAAAAAGTTCCTCTGGCAATAGATTTTTTAATATCTCTATTTCTTTTTCAGTTATTTTTATGCTTCTGTTTATTTCAAATCAGCTTTCTAGTTAGCATGCAACAAAATAAAAAAACAATAGTAAGCTCTAATAGCAGTGTTAAAAAAGGAAAATCTATTTTTGAACAGAAATGACTGAATTTTTAACTGTGACAGAGCAAACAAGAAAAAACAAACAAAAAACAAGCAAAAAAACCCCCACAAAAACAAAACCAAAACCAAAAAAAAGATTCAAATCATTACCCTGCCTGAAGAAACCAATAGCAAAATCCTGTAAGTAGTCTATCAAGTAAAGCCAATAATTCCTTCTGGTCACAATGATGTCTCTAACAGTATCTTTCTAAATGAAGTAACATACTTAACCGAATTTGAGGCCTGATACCACTTGTGTAACATACAGGAGCAGAATTCATTGAAGAAGTGAAAATCACAGCTCTGGAACTTACAAGAATGTTATATAATATATAGGCACTACACTAGGGGACACCCACAAACCTCAGTTTGTGAAATCCCTGTGTTCATTTTATAGCTGCTGCAAGCCAAAAAAACCTTTTGCATGTTGATAGAGCAACCTTGATCAAATGGGACTGTAAGATCATGCTGGTAGGTTTTCAGACACTTTGATAATTTGAAGTTAATAAAAGATAATTTGAAGTTTTACCAAAAAAACACCAAATATATTCTTACTTGGCATACAAAGCAGAAAGGAGATTTAGAATTTAATTTCCCTAACTACACAGTCAGTGCCAATATCTGAGTGGGGATTAGATGGCCAGCCTGACCGTTTTATGTCTTCCTCTGTTTCACAAGATCAGATACAAGCAATTTCATCGTCCTTATTGAGAAATACAATAATACTTCACACCAACAAGTGCAGTGTATTCTGGGATATGTTATGGATGCTGAGGTGTCATCTTTGGTGACACCAATAGGAACAAAAGATGTTCATCTAGGTCCATTCAAGGAGACAGAAGTTGAATTTTGCTCCCAAGCAGCTCTCTGTATTGCTGATGAGCTCTGCTCCCCCATTCCTATCTCCTACAGAGATGTCCAGCACAGATCAGGATGGGGTTTGGAGATGGTTCCTTATAAGCTTACCTGCCAGGTCCTTGTGAAATGGCAATAATTTACTACAGGAAGAGGTAGCACCAGTTGCAGTGTTTTTTTGGAGAAACACATATTGACTGTAGAAAA